>NC_073707.1:4142684-4461384 GCF_023634085.1 Falco cherrug | reverse complement strand
AGAAAGCAGGTAGAACAAATTTTATGGTGCCTTTCAGATGCCTACCGGGGTAGTGTAAAAACTACCAAAAGAACTCGTTTCTGGCACCTTCCCCGGTGGAGTTGTGCATGGGGTGTGTTTGGAACATTTTGTCACCGGCCAACGCTAAAATTCATCGTTTCCCCATCTCAGCCCAGAAAGCAGGTAGAACAAATTTTATGGTGCCTTTCAGATGCCTACCGGGGTATTGTAAAAACTACCAAGAGAACTCGTTTCTGGCATCTTCCGCGGTGGAGTTGTGCATCGGGGTGTGTTTGGAACATTTTGTCACCAGCAGAGTCCAAAATTCAGCGATTCCCCACCTCAGCCCAGAAAGCAGGTAGAACAACTTTTGTGGTGCCTTTCAGATGCCTACCGGACCAATGTAAAAACTGCCAACAGAACTCCTTTCTGGCACCTTCCCTGGTGGAGCTGCGCATGGGTGTGTTTGGAGCATTTTGCACCGGCCGACTCTAAAATTCATCGTTTCCCCATCTCAGCCCAGAAAGCAGGTAGAACAACTTTTGTGGTGCCTTTCAGCTGCCTACCGGCGTAGTGTAAAGAATTACCAAGAAAACTCCTTTCTGGCACCTTCCCTGGTGGAGCTGCGCATGGGGTGTGTTTGGAGCATTTTGTCACCAGCCAACTCTAAAATTCATCGTTTCCCCATCTCAGCCCAGAAAGCAGGTAGAACAAATTTTATGGTGCCTTTCAGATGCCTACCGGGGTATTGTAAAAACTAACAACAGAACTCGTTTCTGGCACCTTCCCTGGTGGAGCTGCGCATGGGGTGTGTTTGGAGCATTTTGTCACCGGCCGACTCTAAAATTCATCGTTTCCCCATCTCAGCCCAGAAAGCAGGTAGAACAAATTTTATGGTACCTTTCAGATGCCTACCGGACCAATGTAAAAACTAACAACAGAACTCCTTTCTGGCACCTTCCCCGGTGGAGTTGTGCATGGGGTGTGTTTGGAACATTTTGTCACCAGCCGAGTCCAAAGTTCAGCGATTCCCCACCTCAACCCAGAAAGCAGGTAGAACATCTGTTGTGGTGCCTTTCAGCTGCCTTCCGGCGTAGTGTAAAGAATTACCAAGAAAACTCCTTTCTGGCACCTTCCCTGGTGGAGCTGCGCATGGGGTGTGTTTGGAGCACTTTGTCACCGGCCGACTCTAAAATTCATCGTTTCGCCATCTCAGCCCAGAAAGCAGGTAGAACAAATTTTATGGTGCCTTTCAGATGCCTACCGGGGTAGTGTAAAAACTACCAAAAGAACTCGTTTCTGGCACCTTCCCCGGTGGAGTTGTGCATGGGGTGTGTTTGGAACATTTTGTCACCGGCCGACGCTAAAATTCATCGTTTCCCCCATCTCAGCCCAGAAAGCAGGTAGAACAAATTTTATGGTGCCTTTCACCTGCCTACCGGGGTAGTGTAAAAACTAACAACAGAACTCGTTTCTGGCACCTTCCCCGGTGGAGTTGTGCATGGGGTGTGTTTGGAACATTTTGTCACCAGCCGAGTCCAAAATTCAGCGATTCCCCCACCTCAGCCCAGAAAGCAGGTAGATCAACTTTTGTGGTGCCTTTCAGATGCCTACCGGACCAATGTAAAAACTGCCAACAGAACTCCTTTCTGGCACCTTCCCTGGTGGAGCTGCGCATGGGGTGTGTTTGGAGCATTTTGTCACCGGCCGACTCTAAAATTCATCGTTTCCCCATCTCAGCCCAAAAAGCAGGTAGAACAAGTTTTGTGGTGCCTTTCAGATGCCTACCGGACCAATGTAAAAACTGCCAACAGAACTCCTTTCTGGCACCTTCCCCGGTGGAGCTGCGCATGGGGTGTGTTTGGAACATTTTGTTACCCGGCCTACTCTAAAATTCATCGTTTCCCCCACCTCAGCCCAGAAAGCAGGTAGAACAAATTTTTATTGGTACCCTTGCAGCTGCCTACCGGAGCAATGTAAAAACTGTCAATAGAACTCCTTTCTGGCACCTTCCCTGGTATAGCTGCGCATGGGGTGTGTTTGGAACATTTTGTCACCAGCCGAGTCCAAAATTCAGCGATTCCCCATCTCAGCCCAGAAAACAGGTAGAACAACTTTTGTGGTGCCTTTCAGCTGCCTACCGGGGTAGTGTAAAAACTAACAAAAGAACTCCTTTCTGGCACCTTCCCCGGTGGAGTTGTGCATGGGGTGTGTTTGGAACATTTTGTCACCGGCCGACTCTAAAATTCATCGTTTCCCCCACCTCAGCCCAGAAAGCAGGTAGAACAACTTTTGTGGTGCCTTTCAGCTGCCTACCGGACCAATGTAAAAACTGCCAACAGAACTCCTTTCTGGCACCTTCCCTGGTAGAGCTGCGCATGGGGTGTGTTTGGAACATTTTGTCACCGGCCGACTCTAAAATTAATCGTTTCCCCATCTCAGCCCAGAAAGCAGGTAGAACATCTTTTGTGGTGCCTCTCAGCTGCCTACCGGGGTAGTGTAAAAACTACCAACAGAACTCGTTTCTGGCACTTTCCCCGGTGGAGTTGTGCATGGGGTGTGTTTGGAACATTTTGTCACCAGCAGAGTCCAAAATTCAGCGATTCCCCACCTCAGCCCAGAAAGCAGGTAGAACAACTTTTGTGGTGCCTTTCAGCTGCCTACCGGACCAATGTAAAAAACTGCCAACAGAACTCCTTTCTGGCACCTTCCCTGGTGGAGCTGCGCATGGGGTGTGTTTGGAGCATTTTGTCACCGGCCGACTCTAAAATTCATCGTTTCCCCCATCTCAGCCCAGAAAGCAGGTAGAACATCTTTTGTGGTGCCTTTCAGATGCCTACCGGGGGTAGTGTAAAAACTACCAAGAGAACTCGTTTCTGGCACCTTCCCCGGTGGAGTTGTGCATGGGGTGTGTTTGGAACATTTTGTCACCAGCAGAGTCCAAAATTCAGCGATTCCCCACCTCAGCCCAGAAAGCAGGTTAGAACAACTTTTGTGGTGCCTTGCAGCTGCCTACCGGGGTACTGTAAAAAACTGCCAAGAGAACTCGTTTCTGGCACCTTCCCTGGTGGAGCTGCGCATGGGGTGTGTTTGGAACATTTTGTCACCAGCCAACTCTAAAATTCATCGTTTCCCCACCTCAGCCCAGAAAGCAGGTAGAACAACTTTTGTGGTGCCTTTCAGCTGCCTACCGGGGTAGTGTAAAAACTACCAACAAAACTCGTTTCTGGCACTTTCCCCGGTGGAGTTGTGCATGGGGTGTGTTTGGAACATTTTGTCAGGAGCCGAGACCAAAATTCAGCGATTCCCCATCTCAGCCCAGAAAGCAGGTAGAACAACTTTTGTGGTGCCTTTCAGCTGCCTACCGGGGTTTTGTAAAAACTAACAACAGAACTCGTTTCTGGCACCTTCCGCGGTGGAGTTGTGCATGGGGTGTGTTTGGAACATTTTGTCACCAGCCGAGACGAAAATTCAGCGATTCCGCATCTCAGCCCAGAAAGCAGGTAGAACAACTTTTGTGGTGCCTTTCAGCTGTCTACCGGGGTAGTGTAAAAACTACTAACAGAACTCGTTTCTGGCACCTTCCCCGGTGGAGTTGTGCATGGGGTGTGTTTGGAGCATTTTGTCACCGGCCGACTCTAAAATTCATCGTTTCCCCCATCTCAGCCCAGAAAGCAGGTAGAACAAATTTTATGGTGCCTTTCAGATGCCTACCGGGGTATTGTAAAAACTAACAACAGAACTCGTTTCTGGCACCTTCCCTGGTGGAGCTGCGCATGGGGTGTGTTTGGAGCATTTTGTCACTAGCCGAGTCCAAAATTCATCGTTTCCCCATCTCAGCCCAGAAAGCAGGTAGAACAAATTTTATGGTACCTTTCAGATGCCTACCGGGGTCGTGTAAAAACTAACAACAGAACTCGTTTCTGGCACCTTCCCCGGTGGAGTTGTGCATGGGGTGTGTTTGGAACATTTTGTCACCAGCCGAGTCCAAAATTCAGCGATTCCCCACCTCAGCCCAGAAAGCAGGTAGAACATCTTTTGTGGTGCCTTTCAGCTGCCTACCGGCGTAGTGTAAAGAATTACCAACAGAACTCCTTTCTGGCACCTTCCCTGGTGGAGCTGCGCATGGGGTGTGTTTGGAGCATTTTGTCACCGGCCGACTCTAAAATTCATCGTTTCGCCATCTCAGCCCAGAAAGCAGGTAGAACAAATTTTATGGTGCCTTTCAGATGCCTACCGGGGTATTGTAAAAACTACCAAAAGAACTCGTTTCTGGCACCTTCCGCGGTGGAGTTGTGCATGGGGTGTGTTTGGAGCATTTTGTCACCGGCCGACTCTAAAATTCATCGTTTCCCCATCTCAGCCCAGAAAGCAGGTAGAACAACTTTTGTGGTGCCTTTCAGATGCCTACCGGACCAATGTAAAAACTGCCAAGAGAACTCCTTTCTGGCACCTTCCCTGGTGGAGCTGCGCATGGGGTGTGTTTGGAGCATTTTGTCACCGGCCGACTCTAAAATTCATCGTTTCCCCATCTCAGCCCAGAAAGCAGGTAGAACAAATTTTATGGTGCCTTTCAGATGCCTACCGGGGTATTGTAAAAACTAACAACAGAACTCGTTTCTGGCATCTTCCGCGGTGGAGTTGTGCATGGGGTGTGTTTGGAACATTTTGTCACCAGCAGAGTCCAAAATTCAGCGATTCCCCACCTCAGCCCAGAAAGCAGGTAGAACAACTTTTGTGGTGCCTTTCAGCTGCCTACCGGACCAATGTAAAAACTGCCAACAGAACTCCTTTCTGGCACCTTCCCTGGTAGAGCTGCGCATGGGGTTTGTTTGGAGCATTTTGTCAGTAGCCGAGACCAAAATTCATCGTTTCCGCATCTCAGCCCAGAAAGCAGGTAGAACAAATTTTATGGTGCCTTTCACCTGCCTACCGGGGTAGTGTAAAAACTAACAACAGAACTCGTTTCTGGCACCTTCCCTGGTGGAGTTGTGCATGGGGTGTGTTTGGAACATTTTGTCACCAGCCGAGATCAAAATTCATCGTTTCCCCATCTCAGCCCAGAAAGCAGGTAGAACAAATTTTATGGTGCCTTGCAGCTGCCTACCGGCGTAGTGTAAAGAATTACCAAGAAAACTCCTTTCTGGCACCTTCCCTGGTGGAGCTGCGCATGGGGTGTGTTTGGAGCATTTTGTCACCGGCCGACTCTAAAATTCATCGTTTCCCCATCTCAGCCCAGAAAGCAGGTAGAACAAATTTTATGGTACCTTTCAGATGCCTACCGGGGTAGTGTAAAAACTAACAACAGAACTCGTTTCTGGCACTTTCCCCGGTGGAGTTGTGCATGGGGTGTGTTTGGAACATTTTGTCACCAGCCGAGTCCAAAATTCAGCGATTCCCCACCTCAGCCCAGAAAGCAGGTAGAACATCTTTTGTGGTGCCTTTCAGCTGCCTACCGGCGTAGTGTAAGAATTACCAAGAGAACTCCTTTCTTGCACCTTCCCTGGTGGAGCTGCGCATGGGGTGTGTTTGGAGCATTTTGTCACCGGCCGACTCTAAAATTCATCGTTTCCCCATCTCAGCCCAGAAAGCAGGTGGAACAACTTTTGTGGTGCCTTGCAGCTGCCTACCGGACCAATGTAAAAACTACCAAGAGAACTCCTTTCTGGCACCTTCCCTGGTGGAGCTGCGCATGGGTGTGTTTGGAGCATTTTGTCACCGGCCGACTCTAAAATTCATCGTTTCGCCATCTCAGCCCAGAAAGCAGGTAGAACAAATTTTATGGTGCCTTTCAGATGCCTACCGGGGTAGTGTAAAAACTACCAAAAGAACTCGTTTCTGGCACCTTCCGCGGTGGAGTTGTGCATGGGGTGTGTTTGGAACATTTTGTCACCGGCCGACGCTAAAATTCATCGTTTCCCCATCTCAGCCCAGAAAGCAGGTAGAACAAATTTTATGGTGCCTTTCAGATGCCTACCGGGGTATTGTAAAAACTACCAAGAGAACTCGTTTCTGGCATCTTCCGCGGTGGAGTTGTGCATGGGGTGTGTTTGGAACATTTTGTCACCAGCAGAGTCCAAAATTCAGCGATTCCCCACCTCAGCCCAGAAAGCAGGTAGAACAACTTTTGTGGTGCCTTTCAGATGCCTACCGGACCAATGTAAAAACTGCCAACAGAACTCCTTTCTGGCACCTTCCCTGGTGGAGCTGCGCATGGGTGTGTTTGGAGCATTTTGCACCGGCCGACTCTAAAATTCATCGTTTCCCCATCTCAGCCCAGAAAGCAGGTAGAACAACTTTTGTGGTGCCTTTCAGCTGCCTACCGGCGTAGTGTAAAGAATTACCAAGAAAACTCCTTTCTGGCACCTTCCCTGGTGGAGCTGCGCATGGGGTGTGTTTGGAGCATTTTGTCACCAGCCAACTCTAAAATTCATCGTTTCCCCATCTCAGCCCAGAAAGCAGGTAGAACAAATTTTATGGTACCTTTCAGATGCCTACCGGGGTAGTGTAAAAACTACCAAGAGAACTCGTTTCTGGCAGCTTCCCCGGTGGAGTTGTGCATGGGGTGTGTTTGGAACATTTTGTCACCAGCCGAGTCCAAAATTCAGCGATTCCCCACCTCAGCCCAGAAAGCAGGTAGAACATCTTTTGTGGTGTCTTTCAGCTGCCTACCGGCGTAGTGTAATAATTACCAATAGAACTCCTTTCTGGCACCTTCCCTGGTGGAGCTGCGCATGGGGTGTGTTTGGAGCATTTTGTCACCGGCCGACTCTAAAATTCATCGTTTCCCCATCTCAGCCCAGAAAGCAGGTAGAACAAATTTTATGGTGCCTTTCAGATGCCTACCGGGGTATTGTAAAAACTAACAACAGAACTCGTTTCTGGCACCTTCCCTGGTGGAGCTGCGCATGGGGTGTGTTTGGAGCATTTTGTCACCGGCCGACTCTAAAATTCATCGTTTCCCCATCTCAGCCCAGAAAGCAGGTAGAACAAATTTTATGGTACCTTTCAGATGCCTACCGGACCAATGTAAAAACTAACAACAGAACTCCTTTCTGGCACCTTCCGCGGTGGAGTTGTGCATGGGGTGTGTTTGGAACATTTTGTCACCAGCCAACTCTAAAATTCATCGTTTCCCCACCTCAGCCCAGAAAGCAGGTAGAACAACTTTTGTGGTGCCTTTCAGCTGCCTACCGGGGTAGTGTAAAAACTACCAACAAAACTCGTTTCTGGCACTTTCCCCGGTGGAGTTGTGCATGGGGTGTGTTTGGAACATTTTGTCAGGAGCCGAGACCAAAATTCAGACATTCCCCATCTCAGCCCAGAAAGCAGGTAGAACAACTTTTGTGGTGCCTTTCAGCTGCCTACCGGGGTTTTGTAAAAGCTAACAACAGAACTCGTTTCTGGCACCTTCCGCGGTGGAGTTGTGCATGGGGTGTGTTTGGAACATTTTGTCACCAGCCGAGACGAAAATTCAGCGATTCCGCATCTCAGCCCAGAAAGCAGGTAGAACAACTTTTGTGGTGCCTTTCAGCTGTCTACCGGGGTAGTGTAAAAACTACTAACAGAACTCGTTTCTGGCACCTTCCCCGGTGGAGTTGTGCATGGGGTGTGTTTGGAGCATTTTGTCACCGGCCGACTCTAAAATTCATCGTTTCCCCATCTCAGCCCAGAAAGCAGGTAGAACAAATTTTATGGTGCCTTTCAGCTGCCTACCGGGGTAGTGTAAAAACTAACAACAGAACTCATTTCTGGCACCTTCCCTGGTGGAGCTGCGCATGGGGTGTGTTTGGAACATTTTGTCACTAGCCGAGTCCAAAATTCATCGTTTCCCCATCTCAGCCCAGAAAGCAGGTAGAACAAATTTTATGGTACCTTTCAGATGCCTACCGGGGTAGTGTAAAAACTAACAACAGAACTCGTTTCTGGCACCTTCCCCGGTGGAGTTGTGCATGTGGTGTGTTTGGAACATTTTGTCACCAGCCGAGTCCAAAATTCAGCGATTCCCCACCTCAGCCCAGAAAGCAGGTAGAACATCTTTTGTGGTGCCTTTCAGCTGCCTACCGGCGTAGTGTAAAGAATTACCAACAGAACTCCTTTCTGGCACCTTCCCTGGTGGAGCTGCGCATGGGGTGTGTTTGGAGCATTTTGTCACCGGCCGACTCTAAAATTCATCGTTTCGCCATCTCAGCCCAGAAAGCAGGTAGAACAAATTTTATGGTGCCTTTCAGATGCCTACCGGGGTATTGTAAAAACTACCAAAAGAACTCGTTTCTGGCACCTTCCCCGGTGGAGTTGTGCATGGGGTGTGTTTGGAGCATTTTGTCACCGGCCGACTCTAAAATTCATCGTTTCCCCATCTCAGCCCAGAAAGCAGGTAGAACAACTTTTGTGGTGCCTTTCAGATGCCTACCGGACCAATGTAAAAACTGCCAAGAGAACTCCTTTCTGGCACCTTCCCCGGTGGAGCTGCGCATGGGGTGTGTTTGGAGCATTTTGTCACCGGCCGACTCTAAAATTCATCGTTTCCCCATCTCAGCCCAGAAAGCAGGTAGAACAAATTTTATGGTGCCTTTCAGATGCCTACCGGGGTATTGTAAAAACTAACAACAGAACTCGTTTCTGGCACCTTCCCTGGTGGAGTTGTGCATGGGGTGTGTTTGGAACATTTTGTCACCAGCCGAGTCCAAAATTCAGCGATTCCCCACCTCAGCCCAGAAAGCAGGTAGAACATCTTTTGTGGTGCCTTTCAGATGCCTACCGGGGTATTGTAAAAACTACCAAGAGAACTCGTTTCTGGCATCTTCCGCGGTGGAGTTGTGCATGGGGTGTGTTTGGAACATTTTGTCACCAGCAGAGTCCAAAATTCAGCGATTCCCCACCTCAGCCCAGAAAGCAGGTAGAACAACTTTTGTGGTGCCTTTCAGCTGCCTACCGGACCAATGTAAAAACTGCCAACAGAACTCCTTTCTGGCACCTTCCCTGGTGGAGCTGCGCATGGGGTTTGTTTGGAGCATTTTGTCAGTAGCCGAGACCAAAATTCATCGTTTCCGCATCTCAGCCCAGAAAGCAGGTAGAACAAATTTTATGGTGCCTTTCAGATGCTTACCGGGGTATTGTAAAAACTAACAACAGAACTCTTTTCTGGCACCTTCCCCGGTGGAGTTGTGCATGGGGTGTGTTTGGAACATTTTGTCACCAGCCGAGATCAAAATTCATCGTTTCCCCATCTCAGCCCAGAAAGCAGGTAGAACAAATTTTATGGTGCCTTTCAGCTGCCTACCGGCGTAGTGTAAAGAATTACCAAGAAAACTCCTTTCTGGCACCTTCCCTGGTGGAGCTGCGCATGGGGTGTGTTTGGAGCATTTTGTCACCGGCCGACTCTAAAATTCATCGTTTCCCCATCTCAGCCCAGAAAGCAGGTAGAACAAATTTTATGGTACCTTTCAGATGCCTACCGGGGTAGTGTAAAAACTAACAACAGAACTCGTTTCTGGCACCTTCCCCGGTGGAGTTGTGCATGGGGTGTGTTTGGAACATTTTGTCACCAGCCGAGTCCAAAATTCAGCGATTCCCCACCTCAGCCCAGAAAGCAGGTAGAACATCTTTTGTGGTGCCTTTCAGCTGCCTACCGGCGTAGTGTAAGAATTACCAAGAGAACTCCTTTCTTGCACCTTCCCTGGTGGAGCTGCGCATGGGGTGTGTTTGGAGCATTTTGTCACCGGCCGACTCTAAAATTCATCGTTTCCCCATCTCAGCCCAGAAAGCAGGTAGAACAACTTTTGTGGTGCCTTGCAGCTGCCTACCCGACCAATGTAAAAACTACCAAGAGAACTCCTTTCTGGCACCTTCCCTGGTGGAGCTGCGCATGGGTGTGTTTGGAGCATTTTGTCACCGGCCGACTCTAAAATTCATCGTTTCGCCATCTCAGCCCAGAAAGCAGGTAGAACAAATTTTATGGTGCCTTTCAGATGCCTACCGGGGTAGTGTAAAAACTACCAAAAGAACTCGTTTCTGGCACCTTCCCCGGTGGAGTTGTGCATGGGGTGTGTTTGGAACATTTTGTCACCGGCCGACGCTAAAATTCATCGTTTCCCCATCTCAGCCCAGAAAGCAGGTAGAACAAATTTTATGGTGCCTTTCAGATGCCTACCGGGGTATTGTAAAAACTACCAAGAGAACTCGTTTCTGGCATCTTCCGCGGTGGAGTTGTGCATGGGGTGTGTTTGGAACATTTTGTCACCAGCCGAGTCCAAAATTCAGCGATTCCCCACCTCAGCCCAGAAAGCAGGTAGAACAACTTTTGTGGTGCCTTTCAGATGCCTACCGGACCAATGTAAAAACTGCCAACAGAACTCCTTTCTGGCACCTTCCCTGGTGGAGCTGCGCATGGGTGTGTTTGGAGCATTTTGCACCAGCCAACTCTAAAATTCATCGTTTCCCCACCTCAGCCCAGAAAGCAGGTAGAACAACTTTTGTGGTGCCTTTCAGCTGCCTACCGGGGTAGTGTAAAAACTACCAACAAAACTCGTTTCTGGCACTTTCCCCGGTGGAGTTGTGCATGGGGTGTGTTTGGAACATTTTGTCAGGAGCCGAGACCAAAATTCAGACATTCCCCATCTCAGCCCAGAAAGCAGGTAGAACAACTTTTGTGGTGCCTTTCAGCTGCCTACCGGGGTTTTGTAAAAACTACTAACAACAGAACTCGTTTCTGGCACCTTCCGCGGTGGAGTTGTGCATGGGGTGTGTTTGGAACATTTTGTCACCAGCCGAGACGAAAATTCAGCGATTCCGCATCTCAGCCCAGAAAGCAGGTAGAACAACTTTTGTGGTGCCTTTCAGCTGTCTACCGTGGTAGTGTAAAAACTACTAACAGAACTCGTTTCTGGCACCTTCCCCGGTGGAGTTGTGCATGGGGTGTGTTTGGAGCATTTTGTCACCGGCCGACTCTAAAATTCATCGTTTCCCCATCTCAGCCCAGAAAGCAGGTAGAACAAATTTTATGGTACCTTTCAGATGCCTACCGGGGTAGTGTAAAAACTAACAACAGAACTCGTTTCTGGCACCTTCCCCGGTGGAGTTGTGCATGGGGTGTGTTTGGAACATTTTGTCACCAGCCGAGTCCAAAATTCAGCGATTCCCCACCTCAGCCCAGAAAGCAGGTAGAACATCTTTTGTGGTGCCTTTCAGCTGCCTACCGGCGTAGTGTAAGAATTACCAAGAGAACTCCTTTCTTGCACCTTCCCTGGTGGAGCTGCGCATGGGGTGTGTTTGGAGCATTTTGTCACCGGCCGACTCTAAAATTCATCGTTTCCCCATCTCAGCCCAGAAAGCAGGTAGAACAACTTTTGTGGTGCCTTGCAGCTGCCTACCGGACCAATGTAAAAACTACCAAGAGAACTCCTTTCTGGCACCTTCCCTGGTGGAGCTGCGCATGGGTGTGTTTGGAGCATTTTGTCACCGGCCGACTCTAAAATTCATCGTTTCGCCATCTCAGCCCAGAAAGCAGGTAGAACAAATTTTATGGTGCCTTTCAGATGCCTACCGGGGTAGTGTAAAAACTACCAAAAGAACTCGTTTCTGGCACCTTCCGCGGTGGAGTTGTGCATGGGGTGTGTTTGGAACATTTTGTCACCGGCCGACGCTAAAATTCATCGTTTCCCCATCTCAGCCCAGAAAGCAGGTAGAACAAATTTTATGGTGCCTTTCAGATGCCTACCGGGGTATTGTAAAAACTACCAAGAGAACTCGTTTCTGGCATCTTCCGCGGTGGAGTTGTGCATGGGGTGTGTTTGGAACATTTTGTCACCAGCAGAGTCCAAAATTCAGCGATTCCCCACCTCAGCCCAGAAAGCAGGTAGAACAACTTTTGTGGTGCCTTTCAGATGCCTACCGGACCAATGTAAAAACTGCCAACAGAACTCCTTTCTGGCACCTTCCCTGGTGGAGCTGCGCATGGGTGTGTTTGGAGCATTTTGCACCAGCCAACTCTAAAATTCATCGTTTCCCCACCTCAGCCCAGAAAGCAGGTAGAACAACTTTTGTGGTGCCTTTCAGCTGCCTACCGGGGTAGTGTAAAAACTACCAACAAAACTCGTTTCTGGCACTTTCCCCGGTGGAGTTGTGCATGGGGTGTGTTTGGAACATTTTGTCAGGAGCCGAGACCAAAATTCAGACATTCCCCATCTCAGCCCAGAAAGCAGGTAGAACAACTTTTGTGGTGCCTTTCAGCTGCCTACCGGGGTTTTGTAAAAACTAACAACAGAACTCGTTTCTGGCACCTTCCGCGGTGGAGTTGTGCATGGGGTGTGTTTGGAACATTTTGTCACCAGCCGAGACGAAAATTCAGCGATTCCGCATCTCAGCCCAGAAAGCAGGTAGAACAACTTTTGTGGTGCCTTTCAGCTGTCTACCGGGGTAGTGTAAAAACTACTAACAGAACTCGTTTCTGGCACCTTCCCCGGTGGAGTTGTGCATGGGGTGTGTTTGGAGCATTTTGTCACCGGCCGACTCTAAAATTCATCGTTTCCCCATCTCAGCCCAGAAAGCAGGTAGAACAAATTTTATGGTGCCTTTCAGATGCCTACCGGGGTAGTGTAAAAACTAACAACAGAACTCATTTCTGGCACCTTCCCTGGTGGAGCTGCGCATGGGGTGTGTTTGGAACATTTTGTCACTAGCCGAGTCCAAAATTCATCGTTTCCCCATCTCAGCCCAGAAAGCAGGTAGAACAAATTTTATGGTACCTTTCAGATGCCTACCGGGGTAGTGTAAAAACTAACAACAGAACTCGTTTCTGGCACCTTCCCCGGTGGAGTTGTGCATGGGGTGTGTTTGGAACATTTTGTCACCAGCCGAGTCCAAAATTCAGCGATTCCCCACCTCAGCCCAGAAAACAGGTAGAACAACTTTTGTGGTGCCTTTCAGATGCCTACCGGACCAATGTAAAAACTGCCAAGAGAACTCCTTTCTGGCACCTTCCCCGGTGGAGCTGCGCATGGGGTGTGTTTGGAGCATTTTGTCACCGGCCGACTCTAAAATTCATCGTTTCCCCATCTCAGCCCAGAAAGCAGGTAGAACAAATTTTATGGTGCCTTTCAGATGCCTACCGGGGTATTGTAAAAACTAACAACAGAACTCGTTTCTGGCACCTTCCCTGGTGGAGTTGTGCATGGGGTGTGTTTGGAACATTTTGTCACCAGCCGAGTCCAAAATTCAGCGATTCCCCACCTCAGCCCAGAAAGCAGGTAGAACAAATTTTATGGTGCCTTTCAGATGCCTACCGGGGTATTGTAAAAACTACCAAGAGAACTCGTTTCTGGCATCTTCCGCGGTGGAGTTGTGCATGGGGTGTGTTTGGAACATTTTGTCACCAGCAGAGTCCAAAATTCAGCGATTCCCCACCTCAGCCCAGAAAGCAGGTAGAACAACTTTTGTGGTGCCTTTCAGCTGCCTACCGGACCAATGTAAAAACTGCCAACAGAACTCCTTTCTGGCACCTTCCCTGGTGGAGCTGCGCATGGGGTTTGTTTGGAGCATTTTGTCAGTAGCCGAGACCAAAATTCATCGTTTCCGCATCTCAGCCCAGAAAGCAGGTAGAACAAATTTTATGGTGCCTTTCAGATGCTTACCGGGGTATTGTAAAAACTAACAACAGAACTCTTTTCTGGCACCTTCCCCGGTGGAGTTGTGCATGGGGTGTGTTTGGAACATTTTGTCACCAGCCGAGATCAAAATTCATCGTTTCCCCATCTCAGCCCAGAAAGCAGGTAGAACAAATTTTATGGTGCCTTTCAGCTGCCTACCGGCGTAGTGTAAAGAATTACCAAGAAAACTCCTTTCTGGCACCTTCCCTGGTGGAGCTGCGCATGGGGTGTGTTTGGAGCATTTTGTCACCGGCCGACTCTAAAATTCATCGTTTCCCCATCTCAGCCCAGAAAGCAGGTAGAACAAATTTTATGGTACCTTTCAGATGCCTACCGGGGTAGTGTAAAAACTAACAACAGAACTCGTTTCTGGCACCTTCCCCGGTGGAGTTGTGCATGGGGTGTGTTTGGAACATTTTGTCACCAGCCGAGTCCAAAATTCAGCGATTCCCCACCTCAGCCCAGAAAGCAGGTAGAACATCTTTTGTGGTGCCTTTCAGCTGCCTACCGGCGTAGTGTAAGAATTACCAAGAGAACTCCTTTCTTGCACCTTCCCTGGTGGAGCTGCGCATGGGGTGTGTTTGGAGCATTTTGTCACCGGCCGACTCTAAAATTCATCGTTTCCCCATCTCAGCCCAGAAAGCAGGTAGAACAACTTTTGTGGTGCCTTGCAGCTGCCTACCGGACCAATGTAAAAACTACCAAGAGAACTCCTTTCTGGCACCTTCCCTGGTGGAGCTGCGCATGGGTGTGTTTGGAGCATTTTGTCACCGGCCGACTCTAAAATTCATCATTTCGCCATCTCAGCCCAGAAAGCAGGTAGAACAAATTTTATGGTGCCTTTCAGATGCCTACCGGGGTAGTGTAAAAACTACCAAAAGAACTCGTTTCTGGCACCTTCCCCGGTGGAGTTGTGCATGGGGTGTGTTTGGAACATTTTGTCACCGGCCGACGCTAAAATTCATCGTTTCCCCATCTCAGCCCAGAAAGCAGGTAGAAAAAATTTTATGGTGCCTTTCAGATGCCTACCGGGGTATTGTAAAAACTACCAAGAGAACTCGTTTCTGGCATCTTCCGCGGTGGAGTTGTGCATGGGGTGTGTTTGGAACATTTTGTCACCAGCAGAGTCCAAAATTCAGCGATTCCCCACCTCAGCCCAGAAAGCAGGTAGAACAACTTTTGTGGTGCCTTTCAGCTGCCTACCGGACCAATGTAAAAACTGCCAACAGAACTCCTTTCTGGCACCTTCCCTGGTGGAGCTGCGCATGGGGTGTGTTTGGAGCATTTTGTCAGTAGCCGAGACCAAAATTCATCGTTTCCGCATCTCAGCCCAGAAAGCAGGTAGAACAAATTTTATGGTGCCTTTCAGATGCTTACCGGGGTATTGTAAAAACTAACAACAGAACTCTTTTCTGGCACCTTCCCCGGTGGAGTTGTGCATGGGGTGTGTTTGGAACATTTTGTCACCAGCCGAGATCAAAATTCATCGTTTCCCCATCTCAGCCCAGAAAGCAGGTAGAACAAATTTTATGGTGCCTTTCAGCTGCCTACCGGCGTAGTGTAAAGAATTACCAAGAAAACTCCTTTCTGGCACCTTCCCTGGTGGAGCTGCGCATGGGGTGTGTTTGGAGCATTTTGTCACCGGCCGACTCTAAAATTCATCGTTTCCCCATCTCAGCCCAGAAAGCAGGTAGAACAAATTTTATGGTACCTTTCAGATGCCTACCGGGGTAGTGTAAAAACTAACAACAGAACTCGTTTCTGGCACCTTCCCCGGTGGAGTTGTGCATGGGGTGTGTTTGGAACATTTTGTCACCAGCCGAGTCCAAAATTCAGCGATTCCCCACCTCAGCCCAGAAAGCAGGTAGAACATCTTTTGTGGTGCCTTTCAGCTGCCTACCGGCGTAGTGTAAGAATTACCAAGAGAACTCCTTTCTTGCACCTTCCCTGGTGGAGCTGCGCATGGGGTGTGTTTGGAGCATTTTGTCACCAGCCGACTCTAAAATTCATCGTTTCCCCATCTCAGCCCAGAAAGCAGGTAGAACAACTTTTGTGGTGCCTTGCAGCTGCCTACCGGACCAATGTAAAAACTACCAAGAGAACTCCTTTCTGGCACCTTCCCTGGTGGAGCTGCGCATGGGTGTGTTTGGAGCATTTTGTCACCGGCCGACTCTAAAATTCATCGTTTCGCCATCTCAGCCCAGAAAGCAGGTAGAACAAATTTTATGGTGCCTTTCAGATGCCTACCGGGGTAGTGTAAAAACTACCAAAAGAACTCGTTTCTGGCACCTTCCCCGGTGGAGTTGTGCATGGGGTGTGTTTGGAACATTTTGTCACCGGCCGACGCTAAAATTCATCGTTTCCCCATCTCAGCCCAGAAAGCAGGTAGAACAAATTTTATGGTGCCTTTCAGATGCCTACCGGGGTATTGTAAAAACTACCAAGAGAACTCGTTTCTGGCATCTTCCGCGGTGGAGTTGTGCATGGGGTGTGTTTGGAACATTTTGTCACCAGCAGAGTCCAAAATTCAGCGATTCCCCACCTCAGCCCAGAAAGCAGGTAGAACAACTTTTGTGGTGCCTTTCAGATGCCTACCGGACCAATGTAAAAACTGCCAACAGAACTCCTTTCTGGCACCTTCCCTGGTGGAGCTGCGCATGGGTGTGTTTGGAGCATTTTGCACCGGCCGACTCTAAAATTCATCGTTTCCCCATCTCAGCCCAGAAAGCAGGTAGAACAACTTTTGTGGTGCCTTTCAGCTGCCTACCGGCGTAGTGTAAAGAATTACCAAGAAAACTCCTTTCTGGCACCTTCCCTGGTGGAGCTGCGCATGGGGTGTGTTTGGAGCATTTTGTCACCAGCCAACTCTAAAATTCATCGTTTCCCCATCTCAGCCCAGAAAGCAGGTAGAACAAATTTTATGGTACCTTTCAGATGCCTACCGGGGTAGTGTAAAAACTACCAAGAGAACTCGTTTCTGGCAGCTTCCCCGGTGGAGTTGTGCATGGGGTGTGTTTGGAACATTTTGTCACCAGCCGAGTCCAAAATTCAGCGATTCCCCACCTCAGCCCAGAAAGCAGGTAGAACATCTTTTGTGGTGTCTTTCAGCTGCCTACCGGCGTAGTGTAATAATTACCAATAGAACTCCTTTCTGGCACCTTCCCTGGTGGAGCTGCGCATGGGGTGTGTTTGGAGCATTTTGTCACCGGCCGACTCTAAAATTCATCGTTTCCCCATCTCAGCCCAGAAAGCAGGTAGAACAAATTTTATGGTGCCTTTCAGATGCCTACCGGGGTATTGTAAAAACTACCAACAGAACTCGTTTCTGGCACCTTCCCTGGTGGAGCTGCGCATGGGGTGTGTTTGGAGCATTTTGTCACCGGCCGACTCTAAAATTCATCGTTTCCCCATCTCAGCCCAGAAAGCAGGTAGAACAAATTTTATGGTACCTTTCAGATGCCTACCGGACCAATGTAAAAACTAACAACAGAACTCCTTTCTGGCACCTTCCGCGGTGGAGTTGTGCATGGGGTGTGTTTGGAACATTTTGTCACCAGCCGAGTCCAAAGTTCAGCGATTCCCCACCTCAACCCAGAAAGCAGGTAGAACATCTTTTGTGGTGCCTTTCAGCTGCCTTCCGGCGTAGTGTAAAGAATTACCAACAGAACTCCTTTCTGGCACCTTCCCTGGTGGAGCTGCGCATGGGGTGTGTTTGGAGCATTTTGTCACCGGCCGACTCTAAAATTCATCGTTTCGCCATCTCAGCCCAGAAAGCAGGTAGAACAAATTTTATGGTGCCTTTCAGATGCCTACCGGGGTAGTGTAAAAACTACCAAAAGAACTCGTTTCTGGCACCTTCCCCGGTGGAGTTGTGCATGGGGTGTGTTTGGAACATTTTGTCACCAGCCGAGACCAAAATTCAGCGATTCCCCATCTCAGCCCAGAAAGCAGGTAGAACAAATTTTATGGTGCCTTTCACCTGCCTACTGGGGTAGTGTAAAAACTAACAACAGAACTCGTTTCTGGCATCTTCCCCGGTGGAGTTGTGCATGGGGTGTGTTTGGAACATTTTCTCACCAGCCGAGTCCAAAATTCAGTGATTCCCCACCTCATCCCAGAAAGCAGGTAGATCAACTTTTGTGGTGCCTTTCAGCTGCCTACCGGACCAATGTAAAAACTGCCAACAGAACTCCTTTCTGGCACCTTCCCTGGTGGAGCTGCGCATGGGGTGTGTTTTGAGCATTTTGTCACCGGCCGACTCTAAAATTCATCGTTTCCCCATCTCAGCCCAAAAAGCAGGTAGAACAACTTTTGTGGTGCCTTTCAGATGCCTACCGGACCAATGTAAAAACTGCCAACAGAACTCCTTTCTGGCACCTTCCCCGGTGGAGCTGCGCATGGGGTGTGTTTGGAGCATTTTGTCACCGGCCGACTCTAAAATTCATCGTTTCCCCATCTCAGCCCAGAAAGCAGGTAGAACAAATTTTATGGTACCTTGCAGCTGCCTACCGGAGCAATGTAAAAACTGTCAATAGAACTCCTTTCTGGCACCTTCCCTGGTATAGCTGCGCATGGGGTGTGTTTGGAAGATTTTGTCACCAGCCGAGTCCAAAATTCAGCGATTCCCCATCTCAGCCCAGAAAACAGGTAGAACAACTTTTGTGGTGCCTTTCAGCTGCCTACCGGGGTAGTGTAAAAACTAACAAAAGAACTCCTTTCTGGCACCTTCCCCGGTGGAGTTGTGCATGGGGTGTGTTTGGAACATTTTGTCACCGGCCGACTCTAAAATTCATCGTTTCCCCATCTCAGCCCAGAAAGCAGGTAGAACAACTTTTGTGGTGCCTTTCAGCTGCCTACCGGACCAATGTAAAAACTGCCAACAGAACTCCTTTCTGGCACCTTCCCTGGTAGAGCTGCGCATGGGGTGTGTTTGGAACATTTTGTCACCAGCCGAGACTAAAATTCAGCGATTCCCCATCTCAGCCCAGAAAGCAGGTAGAACATCTTTTGTGGTACCTCTCAGCTGCCTACCGGGGTAGTGTAAAAACTACCAACAGAACTCGTTTCTGGCACTTTCCCCGGTGGAGTTGTGCATGGGGTGTGTTTGGAACATTTTGTCACCAGCAGAGTCCAAAATTCAGCGATTCCCCACCTCAGCCCAGAAAGCAGGTAGAACAACTTTTGTGGTGCCTTGCAGCTGCCTACCGGACCAATGTAAAAACTGCCAACAGAACTCCTTTCTGGCACCTTCCCTGGTGGAGCTGCGCATGGGGTGTGTTTGGAGCATTTTGTCACCAGCCGACTCTAAAATTCATCGTTTCCCCACCTCAGCCCAGAAAGCAGGTAGAACAACTTTTGTGGTGCCTTTCAGCTGCCTACCGGGGTAGTGTAAAAACTACCAACAAAACTCGTTTCTGGCACTTTCCCCGGTGGAGTTGTGCATGGGGTGTGTTTGGAACATTTTGTCAGGAGCCGAGACCAAAATTCAGACATTCCCCATCTCAGCCCAGAAAGCAGGTAGAACAACTTTTGTGGTGCCTTTCAGCTGCCTACCGGGGTTTTGTAAAAACTAACAACAGAACTCGTTTCTGGCACCTTCCCTGGTGGAGCTGCGCATGGGGTGTGTTTGGAACATTTTGTCACCAGCCGAGACGAAAATTCAGCGATTCCGCATCTCAGCCCAGAAAGCAGGTAGAACAACTTTTGTGGTGCCTTTCAGCTGTCTACCGGGGTAGTGTAAAAACTACTAACAGAACTCGTTTCTGGCACCTTCCCCGGTGGAGTTGTGCATGGGGTGTGTTTGGAGCATTTTGTCACTAGCCGAGTCCAAAATTCATCGTTTCCCCATCTCAGCCCAGAAAGCAGGTAGAACAAATTTTATGGTGCCTTTCAGATGCCTACCGGGGTATTGTAAAAACTACCAAAAGAACTCGTTTCTGGCACCTTCCCCGGTGGAGTTGTGCATGGGGTGTGTTTGGAGCATTTTGTCACCGGCCGACTCTAAAATTCATCGTTTCCCCATCTCAGCCCAGAAAGCAGGTAGAACAACTTTTGTGGTGCCTTGCAGATGCCTACCGGACCAATGTAAAAACTGCCAAGAGAACTCCTTTCTGGCACCTTCCCCGGTGGAGCTGCGCATGGGGTGTGTTTGGAGCATTTTGTCACCGGCTGACTCTAAAATTCATCGTTTCCCCATCTCAGCCCAGAAAGCAGGTAGAACAAATTTTATGGTGCCTTGTAGCTGCCTACCGAGAAATGTAAAAACTACCAATAGAACTCCTTTCTGGCACCTTCCCTGGTATAGCTGCGCATGGGGTGTGTTTGGAACATTTTGTCACCGGCCGACTCTAAAATTAATCGTTTCCCCATCTCAGCCCAGAAAGCAGGTAGAACATCTTTTGTGGTGCCTCTCAGCTGCCTACCGGGGTAGTGTAAAAACTACCAACAGAACTCGTTTCTGGCACTTTCCCCGGTGGAGTTGTGCATGGGGTGTGTTTGGAACATTTTGTCACCAGCAGAGTCCAAAATTCAGCGATTCCCCACCTCAGCCCAGAAAACAGGTAGAACAACTTTTGTGGTGCCTTGCAGCTGCCTACCGGACCAATGTAAAAACTGCCAACAGAACTCCTTTCTGGCACCTTCCCTGGTGGAGCTGCGCATGGGGTGTGTTTGGAGCATTTTGTCACCGGCCGACTCTAAAATTCATCGTTTCCCCATCTCAGCCCAGAAAGCAGGTAGAACATCTTTTGTGGTGCCTTTCAGCTGCCTACCGGGGTAGTGTAAAAACTACCAAGAGAACTCGTTTCTGGCACCTTCCCCGGTGGAGTTGTGCATGGGGTGTGTTTGGAACATTTTGTCACCAGCCGAGTCCAAAATTCAGCGATTCCCCACCTCAGCCCAGAAAGCAGGTAGAACAACTTTTGTGGTGCCTTGCAGCTGCCTACCGGGGTACTGTAAAAAACTGCCAAGAGAACTCGTTTCTGGCACCTTCCCTGGTGGAGCTGCGCATGGGGTGTGTTTGGAACATTTTGTCACCAGCCAACTCTAAAATTCATCGTTTCCCCACCTCAGCCCAGAAAGCAGGTAGAACAACTTTTGTGGTGCCTTTCAGCTGCCTACCGGGGTAGTGTAAAAACTACCAACAAAACTCGTTTCTGGCACTTTCCCCGGTGGAGTTGTGCATGGGGTGTGTTTGGAACATTTTGTCAGGAGCCGAGTCCAAAATTCATCGTTTCCCCATCTCAGCCCAGAAAGCAGGTAGAACAAATTTTATGGTGCCTTTCAGATGCCTACCGGGGTATTGTAAAAACTACCAAAAGAACTCGTTTCTGGCACCTTCCCCGGTGGAGTTGTGCATGGGGTGTGTTTGGAGCATTTTGTCACCGGCCGACTCTAAAATTCATCGTTTCCCCACCTCAGCCCAGAAAGCAGGTAGAACAACTTTTGTGGTGCCTTTCAGATGCCTACCGGACCAATGTAAAAACTGCCAAGAGAACTCCTTTCTGGCACCTTCCCCGGTGGAGCTGCGCATGGGGTGTGTTTGGAGCATTTTGTCACCGGCTGACTCTAAAATTCATCGTTTCCCCATCTCAGCCCAGAAAGCAGGTAGAACAAATTTTATGGTGCCTTGTAGCTGCCTACCGAGAAATGTAAAAACTACCAATAGAACTCCTTTCTGGCACCTTCCCTGGTAAAGCTGCGCATGGGGTGTGTTTGGAACATTTTGTCACCGGCCGACTCTAAAATTAATCGTTTCCCCATCTCAGCCCAGAAAGCAGGTAGAACATCTTTTGTGGTGCCTCTCAGATGCCTACCGGGGTAGTGTAAAAACTACCAACAGAACTCGTTTCTGGCACTTTCCCCGGTGGAGTTGTGCATGGGGTGTGTTTGGAACATTTTGTCACCAGCAGAGTCCAAAATTCAGCGATTCCCCACCTCAGCCCAGAAAACAGGTAGAACAACTTTTGTGGTGCCTTGCAGCTGCCTACCGGACCAATGTAAAAACTGCCAACAGAACTCCTTTCTGGCACCTTCCCTGGTGGAGCTGCGCATGGGGTGTGTTTGGAGCATTTTGTCACCGGCCGACTCTAAAATTCATCGTTTCCCCATCTCAGCCCAGAAAGCAGGTAGAACATCTTTTGTGGTGCCTTTCAGCTGCCTACCGGGGTAGTGTAAAAACTACCAAGAGAACTCGTTTCTGGCACCTTCCCCGGTGGAGTTGTGCATGGGGTGTGTTTGGAACATTTTGTCACCAGCAGAGTCCAAAATTCAGCGATTCCCCACCTCAGCCCAGAAAGCAGGTAGAACAACTTTTGTGGTGCCTTGCAGCTGCCTACCGGGGTACTGTAAAAAACTGCCAAGAGAACTCGTTTCTGGCACCTTCCCTGGTGGAGCTGCGCATGGGGTGTGTTTGGAACATTTTGTCACCAGCCAACTCTAAAATTCATCGTTTCCCCACCTCAGCCCAGAAAGCAGGTAGAACAACTTTTGTGGTGCCTTTCAGCTGCCTACCGGGGTAGTGTAAAAACTACCAACAAAACTCGTTTCTGGCACTTTCCCCGGTGGAGTTGTGCATGGGGTGTGTTTGGAACATTTTGTCAGGAGCCGAGTCCAAAATTCAGCCATTCCCCATCTCAGCCCAGAAAGCAGGTAGAACAAGTTTTGTGGTGCCTTTCAGCTGCCTACCGGGGTTTTGTAAAAACTAACAACAGAACTCGTTTCTGGCACCTTCCGCGGTGGAGTTGTGCATGGGGTGTGTTTGGAACATTTTGTCACCAGCCGAGACGAAAATTCAGCGATTCCGCATCTCAGCCCAGAAAGCAGGTAGAACAACTTTTGTGGTGCCTTTCAGCTGTCTACCGGGGTAGTGTAAAAACTACTAACAGAACTCGTTTCTGGCACCTTCCCCGGTGGAGTTGTGCATGGGGTGTGTTTGGAGCATTTTGTCACCGGCCGACTCTAAAATTCATCGTTTCCCCATCTCAGCCCAGAAAGCAGGTAGAACAAATTTTATGGTGCCTTTCAGATGCCTACCGGGGTATTGTAAAAACTAACAACAGAACTCGTTTCTGGCACCTTCCCTGGTGGAGCTGCGCATGGGGTGTGTTTCGAGCATTTTGTCACTAGCCGAGTCCAAAATTCATCGTTTCCCCATCTCAGCCCAGAAAGCAGGTAGAACAAATTTTATGGTACCTTTCAGATGCCTACCGGGGTCGTGTAAAAACTAACAACAGAACTCGTTTCTGGCACCTTCCCCGGTGGAGTTGTGCATGGGGTGTGTTTGGAACATTTTGTCACCAGCCGAGTCCAAAATTCAGCGATTCCCCACCTCAGCCCAGAAAGCAGGTAGAACATCTTTTGTGGTGCCTTTCAGCTGCCTACCGGCGTAGTGTAAAGAATTACCAACAGAACTCCTTTCTGGCACCTTCCCTGGTGGAGCTGCGCATGGGGTGTGTTTGGAGCATTTTGTCACCGGCCGACTCTAAAATTCATCGTTTCGCCATCTCAGCCCAGAAAGCAGGTAGAACAAATTTTATGGTGCCTTTCAGATGCCTACCAGGGTATTGTAAAAACTACCAAAAGAACTCGTTTCTGGCACCTTCCCCGGTGGAGTTGTGCATGGGGTGTGTTTGGAGCATTTTGTCACCGGCCGACTCTAAAATTCATCGTTTCCCCATCTCAGCCCAGAAAGCAGGTAGAACAACTTTTGTGGTGCCTTTCAGATGCCTACCGGACCAATGTAAAAACTGCCAAGAGAACTCCTTTCTGGCACCTTCCCTGGTGGAGCTGCGCATGGGGTGTGTTTGGAGCATTTTGTCACCGGCCGACTCTAAAATTCATCGTTTCCCCATCTCAGCCCAGAAAGCAGGTAGAACAAATTTTATGGTGCCTTTCAGATGCCTACCGGGGTATTGTAAAAACTAACAACAGAACTCGTTTCTGGCACCTTCCCTGGTGGAGTTGTGCATGGGGTGTGTTTGGAACATTTTGTCACCAGCCGAGTCCAAAATTCAGCGATTCCCCACCTCAGCCCAGAAAGCAGGTAGAACAAATTTTATGGTGCCTTTCAGATGCCTACCGGGGTATTGTAAAAACTACCAAGAGAACTCGTTTCTGGCATCTTCCGCGGTGGAGTTGTGCATGGGGTGTGTTTGGAACATTTTGTCACCAGCAGAGTCCAAAATTCAGCGATTCCCCACCTCAGCCCAGAAAGCAGGTAGAACAACTTTTGTGGTGCCTTTCAGCTGCCTACCGGACCAATGTAAAAACTGCCAACAGAACTCCTTTCTGGCACCTTCCCTGGTGGAGCTGCGCATGGGGTGTGTTTGGAGCATTTTGTCACCGGCCGACTCTAAAATTCATCGTTTCCCCATCTCAGCCCAGAAAGCAGGTAGAACATCTTTTGTGGTGCCTTTCAGCTGCCTACCGGGGTAGTGTAAAAACTACCAAGAGAACTCGTTTCTGGCACCTTCCCCGGTGGAGTTGTGCATGGGGTGTGTTTGGAACATTTTGTCACCAGCAGAGTCCAAAATTCAGCGATTCCCCACCTCAGCCCAGAAAGCAGGTAGAACAACTTTTGTGGTGCCTTGCAGCTGCCTACCGGGGTACTGTAAAAAACTGCCAAGAGAACTCGTTTCTGGCACCTTCCCTGGTGGAGCTGCGCATGGGGTGTGTTTGGAACATTTTGTCACCAGCCAACTCTAAAATTCATCGTTTCCCCACCTCAGCCCAGAAAGCAGGTAGAACAACTTTTGTGGTGCCTTTCAGCTGCCTACCGGGGTAGTGTAAAAACTACCAACAAAACTCGTTTCTGGCACTTTCCCCGGTGGAGTTGTGCATGGGGTGTGTTTGGAACATTTTGTCAGGAGCCGAGTCCAAAATTCAGCCATTCCCCATCTCAGCCCAGAAAGCAGGTAGAACAAGTTTTGTGGTGCCTTTCAGCTGCCTACCGGGGTTTTGTAAAAACTAACAACAGAACTCGTTTCTGGCACCTTCCGCGGTGGAGTTGTGCATGGGGTGTGTTTGGAACATTTTGTCACCAGCCGAGACGAAAATTCAGCGATTCCGCATCTCAGCCCAGAAAGCAGGTAGAACAACTTTTGTGGTGCCTTTCAGCTGTCTACCGGGGTAGTGTAAAAACTACTAACAGAACTCGTTTCTGGCACCTTCCCCGGTGGAGTTGTGCATGGGGTGTGTTTGGAGCATTTTGTCACCGGCCGACTCTAAAATTCATCGTTTCCCCATCTCAGCCCAGAAAGCAGGTAGAACAAATTTTATGGTGCCTTTCAGATGCCTACCGGGGTATTGTAAAAACTAACAACAGAACTCGTTTCTGGCACCTTCCCTGGTGGAGCTGCGCATGGGGTGTGTTTCGAGCATTTTGTCACTAGCCGAGTCCAAAATTCATCGTTTCCCCATCTCAGCCCAGAAAGCAGGTAGAACAAATTTTATGGTACCTTTCAGATGCCTACCGGGGTCGTGTAAAAACTAACAACAGAACTCGTTTCTGGCACCTTCCCCGGTGGAGTTGTGCATGGGGTGTGTTTGGAACATTTTGTCACCAGCCGAGTCCAAAATTCAGCCATTCCCCACCTCAGCCCAGAAAGCAGGTAGAACATCTTTTGTGGTGCCTTTCAGCTGCCTACCGGCGTAGTGTAAAGAATTACCAACAGAACTCCTTTCTGGCACCTTCCCTGGTGGAGCTGCGCATGGGGTGTGTTTGGAGCATTTTGTCACCGGCCGACTCTAAAATTCATCGTTTCGCCATCTCAGCCCAGAAAGCAGGTAGAACAAATTTTATGGTGCCTTTCAGATGCCTACCAGGGTATTGTAAAAACTACCAAAAGAACTCGTTTCTGGCACCTTCCCCGGTGGAGTTGTGCATGGGGTGTGTTTGGAGCATTTTGTCACCGGCCGACTCTAAAATTCATCGTTTCCCCATCTCAGCCCAGAAAGCAGGTAGAACAACTTTTGTGGTGCCTTTCAGATGCCTACCGGAGCAATGTAAAAACTGCCAAGAGAACTCCTTTCTGGCACCTTCCCTGGTGGAGCTGCGCATGGGGTGTGTTTGGAGCATTTTGTCACCGGCCGACTCTAAAATTCATCGTTTCCCCATCTCAGCCCAGAAAGCAGGTAGAACAAATTTTATGGTGCCTTTCAGATGCCTACCGGGGTATTGTAAAAACTAACAACAGAACTCGTTTCTGGCACCTTCCCTGGTGGAGTTGTGCATGGGGTGTGTTTGGAACATTTTGTCACCAGCCGAGTCCAAAATTCAGCGATTCCCCACCTCAGCCCAGAAAGCAGGTAGAACAAATTTTATGGTGCCTTTCAGATGCCTACCGGGGTATTGTAAAAACTACCAAGAGAACTCGTTTCTGGCATCTTCCGCGGTGGAGTTGTGCATGGGGTGTGTTTGGAACATTTTGTCACCAGCAGAGTCCAAAATTCAGCGATTCCCCACCTCAGCCCAGAAAGCAGGTAGAACAACTTTTGTGGTGCCTTTCAGCTGCCTACCGGACCAATGTAAAAACTGCCAACAGAACTCCTTTCTGGCACCTTCCCTGGTGGAGCTGCGCATGGGGTTTGTTTGGAGCATTTTGTCAGTAGCCGAGACCAAAATTCATCGTTTCCGCATCTCAGCCCAGAAAGCAGGTAGAACAAATTTTATGGTGCCTTTCAGATGCTTACCGGGGTATTGTAAAAACTAACAACAGAACTCTTTTCTGGCACCTTCCCTGGTGGAGTTGTGCATGGGGTGTGTTTGGAACATTTTGTCACCAGCCGAGATCAAAATTCATCGTTTCCCCATCTCAGCCCAGAAAGCAGGTAGAACAAATTTTATGGTGCCTTTCAGCTGCCTACCGGCGTAGTGTAAAGAATTACCAAGAAAACTCCTTTCTGGCACCTTCCCTGGTGGAGCTGCGCATGGGGTGTGTTTGGAGCATTTTGTCACCGGCCGACTCTAAAATTCATCGTTTCCCCATCTCAGCCCAGAAAGCAGGTAGAACAAATTTTATGGTACCTTTCAGATGCCTACCGGGGTAGTGTAAAAACTAACAACAGAACTCGTTTCTGGCACCTTCCCCGGTGGAGTTGTGCATGGGGTGTGTTTGGAACATTTTGTCACCAGCCGAGTCCAAAATTCAGCGATTCCCCACCTCAGCCCAGAAAGCAGGTAGAACATCTTTTGTGGTGCCTTTCAGCTGCCTACCGGCGTAGTGTAAGAATTACCAAGAGAACTCCTTTCTGGCACCTTCCCTGGTGGAGCTGCGCATGGGGTGTGTTTGGAGCATTTTGTCACCGGCCGACTCTAAAATTCATCGTTTCCCCATCTCAGCCCAGAAAGCAGGTGGAACAACTTTTGTGGTGCCTTGCAGCTGCCTACCGGACCAATGTAAAAACTACCAAGAGAACTCCTTTCTGGCACCTTCCCTGGTGGAGCTGCGCATGGGTGTGTTTGGAGCATTTTGTCACCGGCCGACTCTAAAATTCATCGTTTCGCCATCTCAGCCCAGAAAGCAGGTAGAACAAATTTTATGGTGCCTTTCAGATGCCTACCGGGGTAGTGTAAAAACTACCAAAAGAACTCGTTTCTGGCACCTTCCCCGGTGGAGTTGTGCATGGGGTGTGTTTGGAACATTTTGTCACCGGCCGACGCTAAAATTCATCGTTTCCCCATCTCAGCCCAGAAAGCAGGTAGAACAAATTTTATGGTGCCTTTCAGATGCCTACCGGGGTATTGTAAAAACTACCAACAGAACTCGTTTCTGGCACCTTCCCTGGTGGAGCTGCGCATGGGGTGTGTTTGGAGCATTTTGTCACCGGCCGACTCTAAAATTCATCGTTTCCCCATCTCAGCCCAGAAAGCAGGTAGAACAAATTTTATGGTACCTTTCAGATGCCTACCGGACCAATGTAAAAACTAACAACAGAACTCCTTTCTGGCACCTTCCGCGGTGGAGTTGTGCATGGGGTGTGTTTGGAACATTTTGTCACCAGCCGAGTCCAAAGTTCAGCGATTCCCCACCTCAACCCAGAAAGCAGGTAGAACATCTTTTGTGGTGCCTTTCAGCTGCCTTCCGGCGTAGTGTAAAGAATTACCAAGAAAACTCCTTTCTGGCACCTTCCCTGGTGGAGTTGTGCATGGGGTGTGTTTGGAGCATTTTGTGACCGGCCGACTCTAAAATTCATCGTTTCGCCATCTCAGCCCAGAAAGCAGGTAGAACAAATTTTATGGTGCCTTTCAGATGCCTACCGGGGTAGTGTAAAAACTACCAAAAGAACTCGTTTCTGGCACCTTCCCCGGTGGAGTTGTGCATGGGGTGTGTTTGGAGCATTTTGTCACCGGCCGACTCTAAAATTCATCGTTTCCCCATCTCAGCCCAAAAAGCAGGTAGAACAACTTTTGTGGTGCCTTTCAGATGCCTACCGGACCAATGTAAAAACTGCCAAGAGAACTCCTTTCTGGCACCTTCCCCGGTGGAGCTGCGCATGGGGTGTGTTTGGAGCATTTTGTCACCGGCTGACTCTAAAATTCATCGTTTCCCCATCTCAGCCCAGAAAGCAGGTAGAACAAATTTTATGGTGCCTTGTAGCTGCCTACCGAGAAATGTAAAAACTACCAATAGAACTCCTTTCTGGCACCTTCCCTGGTATAGCTGCGCATGGGGTGTGTTTGGAACATTTTGTCACCGGCCGACTCTAAAATTAATCGTTTCCCCATCTCAGCCCAGAAAGCAGGTAGAACATCTTTTGTGGTGCCTCTCAGCTGCCTACCGGGGTAGTGTAAAAACTACCAACAGAACTCGTTTCTGGCACTTTCCCCGGTGGAGTTGTGCATGGGGTGTGTTTGGAGCATTTTGTCACCAGCAGAGTCCAAAATTCAGCGATTCCCCACCTCAGCCCAGAAAACAGGTAGAACAACTTTTGTGGTGCCTTGCAGCTGCCTACCGGACCAATGTAAAAACTGCCAACAGAACTCCTTTCTGGCACCTTCCCTGGTGGAGCTGCGCATGGGGTGTGTTTGGAGCATTTTGTCACCGGCCGACTCTAAAATTCATCGTTTCCCCATCTCAGCCCAGAAAGCAGGTAGAACATCTTTTGTGGTGCCTTTCAGCTGCCTACCGGGGTAGTGTAAAAACTACCAAGAGAACTCGTTTCTGGCACCTTCCCCGGTGGAGTTGTGCATGGGGTGTGTTTGGAACATTTTGTCACCAGCAGAGTCCAAAATTCAGCGATTCCCCACCTCAGCCCAGAAAGCAGGTAGAACAACTTTTGTGGTGCCTTGCAGCTGCCTACCGGGGTACTGTAAAAAACTGCCAAGAGAACTCGTTTCTGGCACCTTCCCTGGTGGAGCTGCGCATGGGGTGTGTTTGGAACATTTTGTCACCAGCCAACTCTAAAATTCATCGTTTCCCCACCTCAGCCCAGAAAGCAGGTAGAACAACTTTTGTGGTGCCTTTCAGCTGCCTACCGGGGTAGTGTAAAAACTACCAACAAAACTCGTTTCTGGCACTTTCCCCGGTGGAGTTGTGCATGGGGTGTGTTTGGAACATTTTGTCAGGAGCCGAGACCAAAATTCAGACATTCCCCATCTCAGCCCAGAAAGCAGGTAGAACAACTTTTGTGGTGCCTTTCAGCTGCCTACCGGGGTAGTGTAAAAAGTACCTACAGAACTCGTTTCTGGCACCTTCCGCGGTGGAGTTGTGCATGGGGTGTGTTTGGAACATTTTGTCACCAGCCGAGACGAAAATTCAGCGATTCCGCATCTCAGCCCAGAAAGCAGGTAGAACAACTTTTGTGGTGCCTTTCAGCTGTCTACCGGGGTACTGTAAAAACTACTAACAGAACTCGTTTCTGGCACCTTCCCCGGTGGAGTTGTGCATGGGGTGTGTTTGGAGCATTTTGTCACCGGCCGACTCTAAAATTCATCGTTTCCCCATCTCAGCCCAGAAAGCAGGTAGAACAAATTTTATGGTGCCTTTCAGATGCCTACCGGGGTATTGTAAAAACTAACAACAGAACTCGTTTCTGGCACCTTCCCTGGTGGAGCTGCGCATGGGGTGTGTTTCAAGCATTTTGTCACTAGCCGAGTCCAAAATTCATCGTTTCCCCATCTCAGCCCAGAAAGCAGGTAGAACAAATTTTATGGTACCTTTCAGATGCCTACCGGGGTCGTGTAAAAACTAACAACAGAACTCGTTTCTGGCACCTTCCCCGGTGGAGTTGTGCATGGGGTGTGTTTGGAACATTTTGTCACCAGCCGAGTCCAAAATTCAGCGATTCCCCACCTCAGCCCAGAAAGCAGGTAGAACATCTTTTGTGGTGCCTTTCAGCTGCCTACCGGCGTAGTGTAAAGAATTACCAACAGAACTCCTTTCTGGCACCTTCCCTGGTGGAGCTGCGCATGGGGTGTGTTTGGAGCATTTTGTCACCGGCCGACTCTAAAATTCATCGTTTCGCCATCTCAGCCCAGAAAGCAGGTAGAACAAATTTTATGGTGCCTTTCAGATGCCTACCAGGGTATTGTAAAAACTACCAAAAGAACTCGTTTCTGGCACCTTCCCCGGTGGAGTTGTGCATGGGGTGTGTTTGGAGCATTTTGTCACCGGCCGACTCTAAAATTCATCGTTTCCCCATCTCAGCCCAGAAAGCAGGTAGAACAACTTTTGTGGTGCCTTTCAGATGCCTACCGGACCAATGTAAAAACTGCCAAGAGAACTCCTTTCTGGCACCTTCCCTGGTGGAGCTGCGCATGGGGTGTGTTTGGAGCATTTTGTCACCGGCCGACTCTAAAATTCATCGTTTCCCCATCTCAGCCCAGAAAGCAGGTAGAACAAATTTTATGGTACCTTTCAGATGCCTACCGGGGTATTGTAAAAACTAACAACAGAACTCGTTTCTGGCACCTTCCCTGGTGGAGTTGTGCATGGGGTGTGTTTGGAACATTTTGTCACCAGCCGAGTCCAAAATTCAGCGATTCCCCACCTCAGCCCAGAAAGCAGGTAGAACAAATTTTATGGTGCCTTTCAGATGCCTACCGGGGTATTGTAAAAACTACCAAGAGAACTCGTTTCTGGCATCTTCCGCGGTGGAGTTGTGCATGGGGTGTGTTTGGAACATTTTGTCACCAGCAGAGTCCAAAATTCAGCGATTCCCCACCTCAGCCCAGAAAGCAGGTAGAACAACTTTTGTGGTGCCTTTCAGCTGCCTACCGGACCAATGTAAAAACTGCCAACAGAACTCCTTTCTGGCACCTTCCCTGGTGGAGCTGCGCATGGGGTTTGTTTGGAGCATTTTGTCAGTAGCCGAGACCAAAATTCATCGTTTCCGCATCTCAGCCCAGAAAGCAGGTAGAACAAATTTTATGGTGCCTTTCAGATGCTTACCGGGGTATTGTAAAAACTAACAACAGAACTCTTTTCTGGCACCTTCCCTGGTGGAGTTGTGCATGGGGTGTGTTTGGAACATTTTGTCACCAGCCGAGATCAAAATTCATCGTTTCCCCATCTCAGCCCAGAAAGCAGGTAGAACAAATTTTATGGTGCCTTTCAGCTGCCTACCGGCGTAGTGTAAAGAATTACCAAGAAAACTCCTTTCTGGCACCTTCCCTGGTGGAGCTGCGCATGGGGTGTGTTTGGAGCATTTTGTCACCGGCCGACTCTAAAATTCATCGTTTCCCCATCTCAGCCCAGAAAGCAGGTAGAACAAATTTTATGGTACCTTTCAGATGCCTACCGGGGTAGTGTAAAAACTAACAACAGAACTCGTTTCTGGCACCTTCCCCGGTGGAGTTGTGCATGGGGTGTGTTTGGAACATTTTGTCACCAGCCGAGTCCAAAATTCAGCGATTCCCCACCTCAGCCCAGAAAGCAGGTAGAACATCTTTTGTGGTGCCTTTCAGCTGCCTACCGGCGTAGTGTAAGAATTACCAAGAGAACTCCTTTCTTGCACCTTCCCTGGTGGAGCTGCGCATGGGGTGTGTTTGGAGCATTTTGTCACCGGCCGACTCTAAAATTCATCGTTTCCCCATCTCAGCCCAGAAAGCAGGTGGAACAACTTTTGTGGTGCCTTGCAGCTGCCTACCGGACCAATGTAAAAACTACCAAGAGAACTCCTTTCTGGCACCTTCCCTGGTGGAGCTGCGCATGGGTGTGTTTGGAGCATTTTGTCACCGGCCGACTCTAAAATTCATCGTTTCGCCATCTCAGCCCAGAAAGCAGGTAGAACAAATTTTATGGTGCCTTTCAGATGCCTACCGGGGTAGTGTAAAAACTACCAAAAGAACTCGTTTCTGGCACCTTCCCCGGTGGAGTTGTGCATGGGGTGTGTTTGGAACATTTTGTCACCGGCCGACGCTAAAATTCATCGTTTCCCCATCTCAGCCCAGAAAGCAGGTAGAACAAATTTTATGGTGCCTTTCAGATGCCTACCGGGGTATTGTAAAAACTACCAAGAGAACTCGTTTCTGGCATCTTCCGCGGTGGAGTTGTGCATGGGGTGTGTTTGGAACATTTTGTCACCAGCAGAGTCCAAAATTCAGCGATTCCCCACCTCAGCCCAGAAAGCAGGTAGAACAACTTTTGTGGTGCCTTTCAGATGCCTACCGGACCAATGTAAAAACTGCCAACAGAACTCCTTTCTGGCACCTTCCCTGGTGGAGCTGCGCATGGGTGTGTTTGGAGCATTTTGCACCGGCCGACTCTAAAATTCATCGTTTCCCCATCTCAGCCCAGAAAGCAGGTAGAACAACTTTTGTGGTGCCTTTCAGCTGCCTACCCGCGTAGTGTAAAGAATTACCAAGAAAACTCCTTTCTGGCACCTTCCCTGGTGGAGCTGCGCATGGGGTGTGTTTGGAGCATTTTGTCACCAGCCAACTCTAAAATTCATCGTTTCCCCATCTCAGCCCAGAAAGCAGGTAGAACAAATTTTATGGTACCTTTCAGATGCCTACCGGGGTAGTGTAAAAACTACCAAGAGAACTCGTTTCTGGCAGCTTCCCCGGTGGAGTTGTGCATGGGGTGTGTTTGGAACATTTTGTCACCAGCCGAGTCCAAAATTCAGCGATTCCCCACCTCAGCCCAGAAAGCAGGTAGAACATCTTTTGTGGTGTCTTTCAGCTGCCTACCGGCGTAGTGTAATAATTACCAATAGAACTCCTTTCTGGCACCTTCCCTGGTGGAGCTGCGCATGGGGTGTGTTTGGAGCATTTTGTCACCGGCCGACTCTAAAATTCATCGTTTCCCCATCTCAGCCCAGAAAGCAGGTAGAACAAATTTTATGGTGCCTTTCAGATGCCTACCGGGGTATTGTAAAAACTACCAACAGAACTCGTTTCTGGCACCTTCCCTGGTGGAGCTGCGCATGGGGTGTGTTTGGAGCATTTTGTCACCGGCCGACTCTAAAATTCATCGTTTCCCCATCTCAGCCCAGAAAGCAGGTAGAACAAATTTTATGGTACCTTTCAGATGCCTACCGGACCAATGTAAAAACTAACAACAGAACTCCTTTCTGGCACCTTCCGCGGTGGAGTTGTGCATGGGGTGTGTTTGGAACATTTTGTCACCAGCCGAGTCCAAAGTTCAGCGATTCCCCACCTCAACCCAGAAAGCAGGTAGAACATCTTTTGTGGTGCCTTTCAGCTGCCTTCCGGCGTAGTGTAAAGAATTACCAAGAAAACTCCTTTCTGGCACCTTCCCTGGTGGAGCTGCGCATGGGGTGTGTTTGGAGCATTTTGTCACCGGCCGACTCTAAAATTCATCGTTTCGCCATCTCAGCCCAGAAAGCAGGTAGAACAAATTTTATGGTGCCTTTCAGATGCCTACCGGGGTAGTGTAAAAACTACCAAAAGAACTCGTTTCTGGCACCTTCCCCGGTGGAGTTGTGCATGGGGTGTGTTTGGAACATTTTGTCACCGGCCGACGCTAAAATTCATCGTTTCCCCATCTCAGCCCAGAAAGCAGGTAGAACAAATTTTATGGTGCCTTTCACCTGCCTACTGGGGTAGTGTAAAAACTAACAACAGAACTCGTTTCTGGCATCTTCCCCGGTGGAGTTGTGCATGGGGTGTGTTTGGAACATTTTGTCACCAGCCGAGTCCAAAATTCAGTGATTCCCCACCTCAGCCCAGAAAGCAGGTAGATCAACTTTTGTGGTGCCTTTCAGCTGCCTACCGGACCAATGTAAAAACTGCCAACAGAACTCCTTTCTGGCACCTTCCCTGGTGGAGCTGCGCATGGGGTGTGTTTTGAGCATTTTGTCACCGGCCGACTCTAAAATTCATCGTTTCCCCATCTCAGCCCAAAAAGCAGGTAGAACAAGTTTTGTGGTGCCTTTCAGATGCCTACCGGACCAATGTAAAAACTGCCAACAGAACTCCTTTCTGGCACCTTCCCCGGTGGAGCTGCGCATGGGGTGTGTTTGGAGCATTTTGTCACCGGCCGACTCTAAAATTCATCGTTTCCCCATCTCAGCCCAGAAAGCAGGTAGAACAAATTTTATGGTACCTTGCAGCTGCCTACCGGAGCAATGTAAAAACTGTCAATAGAACTCCTTTCTGGCACCTTCCCTGGTATAGCTGCGCATGGGGTGTGTTTGGAAGATTTTGTCACCAGCCGAGTCCAAAATTCAGCGATTCCCCATCTCAGCCCAGAAAACAGGTAGAACAACTTTTGTGGTGCCTTTCAGCTGCCTACCGGGGTAGTGTAAAAACTAACAAAAGAACTCCTTTCTGGCACCTTCCCCGGTGGAGTTGTGCATGGGGTGTGTTTGGAACATTTTGTCACCAGCCGACTCTAAAATTCATCGTTTCCCCATCTCAGCCCAGAAAGCAGGTAGAACAACTTTTGTGGTGCCTTTCAGCTGCCTACCGGACCAATGTAAAAACTGCCAACAGAACTCCTTTCTGGCACCTTCCCTGGTAGAGCTGCGCATGGGGTGTGTTTGGAACATTTTGTCACCAGCCGAGACTAAAATTCAGCGATTCCCCATCTCAGCCCAGAAAGCAGGTAGAACATCTTTTGTGGTACCTCTCAGCTGCCTACCGGGGTAGTGTAAAAACTACCAACAGAACTCGTTTCTGGCACTTTCCCCGGTGGAGTTGTGCATGGGGTGTGTTTGGAACATTTTGTCACCAGCAGAGTCCAAAATTCAGCGATTCCCCACCTCAGCCCAGAAAGCAGGTAGAACATCTTTTGTGGTGCCTTGCAGCTGCCTACCGGACCAATGTAAAAACTGCCAACAGAACTCCTTTCTGGCACCTTCCCTGGTGGAGCTGCGCATGGGGTGTGTTTGGAGCATTTTGTCACCAGCCGACTCTAAAATTCATCGTTTCCCCACCTCAGCCCAGAAAGCAGGTAGAACAACTTTTGTGGTGCCTTTCAGCTGCCTACCGGGGTAGTGTAAAAACTACCAACAAAACTCGTTTCTGGCACTTTCCCCGGTGGAGTTGTGCATGGGGTGTGTTTGGAACATTTTGTCAGGAGCCGAGACCAAAATTCAGACATTCCCCATCTCAGCCCAGAAAGCAGGTAGAACAACTTTTGTGGTGCCTTTCAGCTGCCTACCGGGGTTTTGTAAAAACTAACAACAGAACTCGTTTCTGGCACCTTCCGCGGTGGAGTTGTGCATGGGGTGTGTTTGGAACATTTTGTCACCAGCCGAGACGAAAATTCAGCGATTCCGCATCTCAGCCCAGAAAGCAGGTAGAACAACTTTTGTGGTGCCTTTCAGCTGTCTACCGGGGTAGTGTAAAAACTACTAACAGAACTCGTTTCTGGCACCTTCCCCGGTGGAGTTGTGCATGGGGTGTGTTTGGAGCATTTTGTCACTAGCCGAGTCCAAAATTCATCGTTTCCCCATCTCAGCCCAGAAAGCAGGTAGAACAAATTTTATGGTGCCTTTCAGATGCCTACCGGGGTATTGTAAAAACTACCAAAAGAACTCGTTTCTGGCACCTTCCCCGGTGGAGTTGTGCATGGGGTGTGTTTGGAGCATTTTGTCACCGGCCGACTCTAAAATTCATCGTTTCCCCATCTCAGCCCAGAAAGCAGGTAGAACAACTTTTGTGGTGCCTTTCAGATGCCTACCGGACCAATGTAAAAACTGCCAAGAGAACTCCTTTCTGGCACCTTCCCCGGTGGAGCTGCGCATGGGGTGTGTTTGGAGCATTTTGTCACCGGCTGACTCTAAAATTCATCGTTTCGCCATCTCAGCCCAGAAAGCAGGTAGAACAAATTTTATGGTGCCTTGTAGCTGCCTACCGAGAAATGTAAAAACTACCAATAGAACTCCTTTCTGGCACCTTCCCTGGTATAGCTGCGCATGGGGTGTGTTTGGAACATTTTGTCACCGGCCGACTCTAAAATTAATCGTTTCCCCATCTCAGCCCAGAAAGCAGGTAGAACATCTTTTGTGGTGCCTCTCAGCTGCCTACCGGGGTAGTGTAAAAACTACCAACAGAACTCGTTTCTGGCACTTTCCCCGGTGGAGTTGTGCATGGGGTGTGTTTGGAACATTTTGTCACCAGCAGAGTCCAAAATTCAGCGATTCCCCACCTCAGCCCAGAAAACAGGTAGAACAAATTTTGTGGTGCCTTGCAGCTGCCTACCGGACCAATGTAAAAACTGCCAACAGAACTCCTTTCTGGCACCTTCCCTGGTGGAGCTGCGCATGGGGTGTGTTTGGAGCATTTTGTCACCGGCCGACTCTAAAATTCATCGTTTCCCCATCTCAGCCCAGAAAGCAGGTAGAACATCTTTTGTGGTGCCTTTCAGCTGCCTACCGGGGTAGTGTAAAAACTACCAAGAGAACTCGTTTCTGGCACCTTCCCCGGTGGAGTTGTGCATGGGGTGTGTTTGGAACATTTTGTCACCAGCAGAGTCCAAAATTCAGCGATTCCCCACCTCAGCCCAGAAAGCAGGTAGAACAACTTTTGTGGTGCCTTGCAGCTGCCTACCGGGGTACTGTAAAAAACTGCCAAGAGAACTCGTTTCTGGCACCTTCCCCGGTGGAGCTGCGCATGGAGTGTGTTTGGAACATTTTGTCACCAGCCAACTCTAAAATTCATCGTTTCCCCACCTCAGCCCAGAAAGCAGGTAGAACAACTTTTGTGGTGCCTTTCAGCTGCCTACCGGGGTAGTGTAAAAACTACCAACAAAACTCGTTTCTGGCACTTTCCCCGGTGGAGTTGTGCATGGGGTGTGTTTGGAACATTTTGTCAGGAGCCGAGACCAAAATTCAGACATTCCCCATCTCAGCCCAGAAAGCAGGTAGAACAACTTTTGTGGTGCCTTTCAGCTGCCTACCGGGGTTTTGTAAAAACTAACAACAGAACTCGTTTCTGGCACCTTCCGCGGTGGAGTTGTGCATGGGGTGTGTTTGGAACATTTTGTCACCAGCCGAGACGAAAATTCAGCGATTCCGCATCTCAGCCCAGAAAGCAGGTAGAACAACTTTTGTGGTGCCTTTCAGCTGTCTACCGGGGTAGTGTAAAAACTACTAACAGAACTCGTTTCTGGCACCTTCCCCGGTGGAGTTGTGCATGGGGTGTGTTTGGAGCATTTTGTCACCGGCCGACTCTAAAATTCATCGTTTCCCCATCTCAGCCCAGAAAGCAGGTAGAACAAATTTTATGGTGCCTTTCAGATGCCTACCGGGGTATTGTAAAAACTAACAACAGAACTCGTTTCTGGCACCTTCCCTGGTGGAGCTGCGCATGGGGTGTGTTTCGAGCATTTTGTCACTAGCCGAGTCCAAAATTCATCGTTTCCCCATCTCAGCCCAGAAAGCAGGTAGAACAAATTTTATGGTACCTTTCAGATGCCTACCGGGGTCGTGTAAAAACTAACAACAGAACTCGTTTCTGGCACCTTCCCCGGTGGAGTTGTGCATGGGGTGTGTTTGGAACATTTTGTCACCAGCCGAGTCCAAACTTCAGCGATTCCCCACCTCAGCCCAGAAAGCAGGTAGAACATCTTTTGTGGTGCCTTTCAGCTGCCTACCGGCGTAGTGTAAAGAATTACCAACAGAACTCCTTTCTGGCACCTTCCCTGGTGGAGCTGCGCATGGGGTGTGTTTGGAGCATTTTGTCACCGGCCGACTCTAAAATTCATCGTTTCGCCATCTCAGCCCAGAAAGCAGGTAGAACAAATTTTATGGTGCCTTTCAGATGCCTACCGGGGTATTGTAAAAACTACCAAAAGAACTCGTTTCTGGCACCTTCCCCGGTGGAGTTGTGCATGGGGTGTGTTTGGAGCATTTTGTCACCGGCCGACTCTAAAATTCATCGTTTCCCCATCTCAGCCCAGAAAGCAGGTAGAACAACTTTTGTGGTGCCTTGCAGATGCCTACCGGACCAATGTAAAAACTGCCAAGAGAACTCCTTTCTGGCACCTTCCCTGGTGGAGCTGCGCATGGGGTGTGTTTGGAGCATTTTGTCACCGGCCGACTCTAAAATTCATCGTTTCCCCATCTCAGCCCAGAAAGCAGGTAGAACAAATTTTATGGTGCCTTTCAGATGCCTACCGGGGTATTGTAAAAACTAACAACAGAACTCGTTTCTGGCACCTTCCCTGGTGGAGTTGTGCATGGGGTGTGTTTGGAACATTTTGTCACCAGCCGAGTCCAAAATTCAGCGATTCCCCACCTCAGCCCAGAAAGCAGGTAGAACAAATTTTATGGTGCCTTTCAGATGCCTACCGGGGTATTGTAAAAACTACCAAGAGAACTCGTTTCTGGCATCTTCCGCGGTGGAGTTGTGCATGGGGTGTGTTTGGAACATTTTGTCACCAGCAGAGTCCAAAATTCAGCGATTCCCCACCTCAGCCCAGAAAGCAGGTAGAACAACTTTTGTGGTGCCTTTCAGCTGCCTACCGGACCAATGTAAAAACTGCCAACAGAACTCCTTTCTGGCACCTTCCCTGGTGGAGCTGCGCATGGGGTTTGTTTGGAGCATTTTGTCAGTAGCCGAGACCAAAATTCATCGTTTCCGCATCTCAGCCCAGAAAGCAGGTAGAACAAATTTTATGGTGCCTTTCAGATGCTTACCGGGGTATTGTAAAAACTAACAACAGAACTCTTTTCTGGCACCTTCCCTGGTGGAGTTGTGCATGGGGTGTGTTTGGAACATTTTGTCACCAGCCGAGATCAAAATTCATCGTTTCCCCATCTCAGCCCAGAAAGCAGGTAGAACAAATTTTATGGTGCCTTTCAGCTGCCTACCGGCGTAGTGTAAAGAATTACCAAGAAAACTCCTTTCTGGCACCTTCCCTGGTGGAGCTGCGCATGGGGTGTGTTTGGAGCATTTTGTCACCGGCCGACTCTAAAATTCATCGTTTCCCCATCTCAGCCCAGAAAGCAGGTAGAACAAATTTTATGGTACCTTTCAGATGCCTACCGGGGTAGTGTAAAAACTAACAACAGAACTCGTTTCTGGCACCTTCCCCGGTGGAGTTGTGCATGGGGTGTGTTTGGAACATTTTGTCACCAGCCGAGTCCAAAATTCAGCGATTCCCCACCTCAGCCCAGAAAGCAGGTAGAACATCTTTTGTGGTGCCTTTCAGCTGCCTACCGGCGTAGTGTAAGAATTACCAAGAGAACTCCTTTCTTGCACCTTCCCTGGTGGAGCTGCGCATGGGGTGTGTTTGGAGCATTTTGTCACCGGCCGACTCTAAAATTCATCGTTTCCCCATCTCAGCCCAGAAAGCAGGTGGAACAACTTTTGTGGTGCCTTGCAGCTGCCTACCGGACCAATGTAAAAACTACCAAGAGAACTCCTTTCTGGCACCTTCCCTGGTGGAGCTGCGCATGGGTGTGTTTGGAGCATTTTGTCACCGGCCGACTCTAAAATTCATCGTTTCCCCATCTCAGCCCAGAAAGCAGGTAGAACAAATTTTATGGTGCCTTTCAGATGCCTACCGGGGTATTGTAAAAACTAACAACAGAACTCGTTTCTGGCACCTTCCCTGGTGGAGCTGCGCATGGGGTGTGTTTGGAGCATTTTGTCACCGGCCGACTCTAAAATTCATCGTTTCCCCATCTCAGCCCAGAAAGCAGGTAGAACAAATTTTATGGTACCTTTCAGATGCCTACCGGACCAATGTAAAAACTAACAACAGAACTCCTTTCTGGCACCTTCCGCGGTGGAGTTGTGCATGGGGTGTGTTTGGAACATTTTGTCACCAGCCAACTCTAAAATTCATCGTTTCCCCACCTCAGCCCAGAAAGCAGGTAGAACAACTTTTGTGGTGCCTTTCAGCTGCCTACCGGGGTTTTGTAAAAACTAACAACAGAACTCGTTTCTGGCACCTTCCGCGGTGGAGTTGTGCATGGGGTGTGTTTGGAACATTTTGTCACCAGCCGAGACGAAAATTCAGCGATTCCGCATCTCAGCCCAGAAAGCAGGTAGAACAACTTTTGTGGTGCCTTTCAGCTGTCTACCGGGGTAGTGTAAAAACTACTAACAGAACTCGTTTCTGGCACCTTCCCCGGTGGAGTTGTGCATGGGGTGTGTTTGGAGCATTTTGTCACCGGCCGACTCTAAAATTCATCGTTTCCCCATCTCAGCCCAGAAAGCAGGTAGAACAAATTTTATGGTGCCTTTCAGATGCCTACCGGGGTATTGTAAAAACTAACAACAGAACTCATTTCTGGCACCTTCCCTGGTGGAGCTGCGCATGGGGTGTGTTTGGAGCATTTTGTCACTAGCCGAGTCCAAAATTCATCGTTTCCCCATCTCAGCCCAGAAAGCAGGTAGAACAAATTTTATGGTACCTTTCAGATGCCTACCGGGGTAGTGTAAAAACTAACAACAGAACTCGTTTCTGGCACCTTCCCCGGTGGAGTTGTGCATGGGGTGTGTTTGGAACATTTTGTCACCAGCCGAGTCCAAAATTCAGCGATTCCCCACCTCAGCCCAGAAAGCAGGTAGAACATCTTTTGTGGTGCCTTTCAGCTGCCTACCGGCGTAGTGTAAAGAATTACCAACAGAACTCCTTTCTGGCACCTTCCCTGGTGGAGCTGCGCATGGGGTGTGTTTGGAGCATTTTGTCACCGGCCGACTCTAAAATTCATCGTTTCGCCATCTCAGCCCAGAAAGCAGGTAGAACAAATTTTATGGTGCCTTTCAGATGCCTACCGGGGTATTGTAAAAACTACCAAAAGAACTCGTTTCTGGCACCTTCCCCGGTGGAGTTGTGCATGGGGTGTGTTTGGAGCATTTTGTCACCGGCCGACTCTAAAATTCATCGTTTCCCCATCTCAGCCCAGAAAGCAGGTAGAACAACTTTTGTGGTGCCTTTCAGATGCCTACCGGACCAATGTAAAAACTGCCAAGAGAACTCCTTTCTGGCACCTTCCCCGGTGGAGCTGCGCATGGGGTGTGTTTGGAGCATTTTGTCACCGGCCGACTCTAAAATTCATCGTTTCCCCATCTCAGCCCAGAAAGCAGGTAGAACAAATTTTATGGTGCCTTTCAGATGCCTACCGGGGTAGTGTAAAAACTAACAACAGAACTCGTTTCTGGCACCTTCCCTGGTGGAGTTGTGCATGGGGTGTGTTTGGAACATTTTGTCACCAGCCGAGTCCAAAATTCAGCGATTCCCCACCTCAGCCCAGAAAGCAGGTAGAACAAATTTTATGGTGCCTTTCAGATGCCTACCGGGGTATTGTAAAAACTACCAAGAGAACTCGTTTCTGGCATCTTCCGCGGTGGAGTTGTGCATGGGGTGTGTTTGGAACATTTTGTCACCAGCAGAGTCCAAAATTCAGCGATTCCCCACCTCAGCCCAGAAAGCAGGTAGAACAACTTTTGTGGTGCCTTTCAGCTGCCTACCGGACCAATGTAAAAACTGCCAACAGAACTCCTTTCTGGCACCTTCCCTGGTGGAGCTGCGCATGGGGTGTGTTTGGAGCATTTTGTCAGTAGCCGAGACCAAAATTCATCGTTTCCGCATCTCAGCCCAGAAAGCAGGTAGAACAAATTTTATGGTGCCTTTCAGATGCTTACCGGGGTATTGTAAAAACTAACAACAGAACTCTTTTCTGGCACCTTCCCCGGTGGAGTTGTGCATGGGGTGTGTTTGGAACATTTTGTCACCAGCCGAGATCAAAATTCATCGTTTCCCCATCTCAGCCCAGAAAGCAGGTAGAACAAATTTTATGGTGCCTTTCAGCTGCCTACCGGCGTAGTGTAAAGAATTACCAAGAAAACTCCTTTCTGGCACCTTCCCTGGTGGAGCTGCGCATGGGGTGTGTTTGGAGCATTTTGTCACCGGCCGACTCTAAAATTCATCGTTTCCCCATCTCAGCCCAGAAAGCAGGTAGAACAAATTTTATGGTACCTTTCAGATGCCTACCGGGGTAGTGTAAAAACTAACAACAGAACTCGTTTCTGGCACCTTCCCCGGTGGAGTTGTGCATGGGGTGTGTTTGGAACATTTTGTCACCAGCCGAGTCCAAAATTCAGCGATTCCCCACCTCAGCCCAGAAAGCAGGTAGAACATCTTTTGTGGTGCCTTTCAGCTGCCTACCGGCGTAGTGTAAGAATTACCAAGAGAACTCCTTTCTTGCACCTTCCCTGGTGGAGCTGCGCATGGGGTGTGTTTGGAGCATTTTGTCACCGGCCGACTCTAAAATTCATCGTTTCCCCATCTCAGCCCAGAAAGCAGGTAGAACAACTTTTGTGGTGCCTTGCAGCTGCCTACCGGACCAATGTAAAAACTACCAAGAGAACTCCTTTCTGGCACCTTCCCTGGTGGAGCTGCGCATGGGTGTGTTTGGAGCATTTTGTCACCGGCCGACTCTAAAATTCATCGTTTCGCCATCTCAGCCCAGAAAGCAGGTAGAACAAATTTTATGGTGCCTTTCAGATGCCTACCGGGGTAGTGTAAAAACTACCAAAAGAACTCGTTTCTGGCACCTTCCCCGGTGGAGTTGTGCATGGGGTGTGTTTGGAACATTTTGTCACCGGCCGACGCTAAAATTCATCGTTTCCCCATCTCAGCCCAGAAAGCAGGTAGAACAAATTTTATGGTGCCTTTCAGATGCCTACCGGGGTATTGTAAAAACTACCAAGAGAACTCGTTTCTGGCATCTTCCGCGGTGGAGTTGTGCATGGGGTGTGTTTGGAACATTTTGTCACCAGCAGAGTCCAAAATTCAGCGATTCCCCACCTCAGCCCAGAAAGCAGGTAGAACAACTTTTGTGGTGCCTTTCAGATGCCTACCGGACCAATGTAAAAACTGCCAACAGAACTCCTTTCTGGCACCTTCCCTGGTGGAGCTGCGCATGGGTGTGTTTGGAGCATTTTGCACCGGCCGACTCTAAAATTCATCGTTTCCCCATCTCAGCCCAGAAAGCAGGTAGAACAACTTTTGTGGTGCCTTTCAGCTGCCTACCGGCGTAGTGTAAAGAATTACCAAGAAAACTCCTTTCTGGCACCTTCCCTGGTGGAGCTGCGCATGGGGTGTGTTTGGAGCATTTTGTCACCGGCCGACTCTAAAATTCATCGTTTCCCCATCTCAGCCCAGAAAGCAGGTAGAACAAATTTTATGGTGCCTTTCAGATGCCTACCGGGGTATTGTAAAAACTACCAACAGAACTCGTTTCTGGCACCTTCCCTGGTGGAGCTGCGCATGGGGTGTGTTTGGAACATTTTGTCACCAGCCGAGACCAAAAATCAGCCATTCCCCATCTCAGCCCAGAAAGCAGGTAGAACAAATTTTATGGTACCTTTCAGATGCCTACCGGACCAATGTAAAAACTAACAACAGAACTCCTTTCTGGCACCTTCCCCGGTGGAGTTGTGCATGGGGTGTGTTTGGAACATTTTGTCACCAGCCGAGTCCAAAGTTCAGCGATTCCCCACCTCAACCCAGAAAGCAGGTAGAACATCTTTTGTGGTGCCTTTCAGCTGCCTTCCGGCGTAGTGTAAAGAATTACCAAGAAAACTCCTTTCTGGCACCTTCCCTGGTGGAGCTGCGCATGGGGTGTGTTTGGAGCATTTTGTCACCGGCCGACTCTAAAATTCATCGTTTCCCCATCTCAGCCCAGAAAGCAGGTAGAACAAATTTTATGGTGCCTTTCAGATGCCTACCGGGGTAGTGTAAAAACTACCAAAAGAACTCCTTTCTGGCACCTTCCCCGGTGGAGTTGTGCATGGGGTGTGTTTGGAACATTTTGTCACCGGCCGACGCTAAAATTCATCGTTTCCCCATCTCAGCCCAGAAAGCAGGTAGAACAAATTTTATGGTGCCTTTCACCTGCCTACTGGGGTAGTGTAAAAACTAACAACAGAACTCGTTTCTGGCATCTTCCCCGGTGGAGTTGTGCATGGGGTGTGTTTGGAACATTTTGTCACCAGCCGAGTCCAAAATTCAGTGATTCCCCACCTCAGCCGAGAAAGCAGGTAGATCAACTTTTGTGGTGCCTTTCAGCTGCCTACCGGACCAATGTAAAAACTGCCAACAGAACTCCTTTCTGGCACCTTCCCTGGTGGAGCTGCGCATGGGGTGTGTTTTGAGCATTTTGTCACCGGCCGACTCTAAAATTCATCGTTTCCCCATCTCAGCCCAAAAAGCAGGTAGAACAAGTTTTGTGGTGCCTTTCAGATGCCTACCGGACCAATGTAAAAACTGCCAACAGAACTCCTTTCTGGCACCTTCCCCGGTGGAGCTGCGCATGGGGTGTGTTTGGAGCATTTTGTCACCGGCCGACTCTAAAATTCATCGTTTCCCCATCTCAGCCCAGAAAGCAGGTAGAACAAATTTTATGGTACCTTGCAGCTGCCTACCGGAGCAATGTAAAAACTGTCAATAGAACTCCTTTCTGGCACCTTCCCTGGTATAGCTGCGCATGGGGTGTGTTTGGAAGATTTTGTCACCAGCCGACTCTAAAATTCATCGTTTCCCCATCTCAGCCCAGAAAACAGGTAGAACAACTTTTGTGGTGCCTTTCAGCTGCCTACCGGGGTAGTGTAAAAACTAACAAAAGAACTCCTTTCTGGCACCTTCCCCGGTGGAGTTGTGCATGGGGTGTGTTTGGAACATTTTGTCACCGGCCGACTCTAAAATTCATCGTTTCCCCATCTCAGCCCAGAAAGCAGGTAGAACAACTTTTGTGGTGCCTTTCAGCTGCCTACCGGACCAATGTAAAAACTGCCAACAGAATTCCTTTCTGGCACCTTCCCTGGTAGAGCTGCGCATGGGGTGTGTTTGGAACATTTTGTCACCAGCCGAGACTAAAATTCAGCGATTCCCCATCTCAGCCCAGAAAGCAGGTAGAACATCTTTTGTGGTACCTCTCAGCTGCCTACCGGGGTAGTGTAAAAACTACCAACAGAACTCGTTTCTGGCACTTTCCCCGGTGGAGTTGTGCATGGGGTGTGTTTGGAACATTTTGTCACCAGCAGAGTCCAAAATTCAGCGATTCCCCACCTCAGCCCAGAAAGCAGGTAGAACAACTTTTGTGGTGCCTTGCAGCTGCCTACCGGACCAATGTAAAAACTACCAAGAGAACTCCTTTCTGGCACCTTCCCTGGTGGAGCTGCGCATGGGGTGTGTTTGGAGCATTTTGTCACCGGCCGACTCTAAAATTCATCGTTTCCCCATCTCAGCCCAGAAAGCAGGTAGAACATCTTTTGTGGTGCCTTTCAGCTGCCTACCGGGGTAGTGTAAAAACTACCAAGAGAACTCGTTTCTGGCACCTTCCCCGGTGGAGTTGTGCATGGGGTGTGTTTGGAACATTTTGTCACCAGCAGAGTCCAAAATTCAGCGATTCCCCACCTCAGCCCAGAAAGCAGGTAGAACAACTTTTGTGGTGCCTTGCAGCTGCCTACCGGGGTACTGTAAAAAACTGCCAAGAGAACTCGTTTCTGGCACCTTCCCTGGTGGAGCTGCGCATGGGGTGTGTTTGGAACATTTTGTCACCAGCCGACTCTAAAATTCATCGTTTCCCCACCTCAGCCCAGAAAGCAGGTAGAACAACTTTTGTGGTGCCTTTCAGCTGCCTACCGGGGTAGTGTAAAAACTACCAACAAAACTCGTTTCTGGCACTTTCCCCGGTGGAGTTGTGCATGGGGTGTGTTTGGAACATTTTGTCAGGAGCCGAGACCAAAATTCAGACATTCCCCATCTCAGCCCAGAAAGCAGGTAGAACAACTTTTGTGGTGCCTTTCAGCTGCCTACCGGGGTAGTGTAAAAAGTACCTACAGAACTCGTTTCTGGCACCTTCCGCGGTGGAGTTGTGCATGGGGTGTGTTTGGAACATTTTGTCACCAGCCGAGACGAAAATTCAGCGATTCCGCATCTCAGCCCAGAAAGCAGGTAGAACAACTTTTGTGGTGCCTTTCAGCTGTCTACCGGGGTAGTGTAAAAACTACTAACAGAACTCGTTTCTGGCACCTTCCCCGGTGGAGTTGTGCATGCGGTGTGTTTGGAGCATTTTGTCACTAGCCGAGTCCAAAATTCATCGTTTCCCCATCTCATCCCAGAAAGCAGGTAGAACAAATTTTATGGTGCCTTTCAGATGCCTACCGGGGTATTGTAAAAACTACCAAAAGAACTCGTTTCTGGCACCTTCCCCGGTGGAGTTGTGCATGGGGTGTGTTTGGAGCATTTTGTCACCGGCCGACTCTAAAATTCATCGTTTCCCCATCTCAGCCCAGAAAGCAGGTAGAACAACTTTTGTGGTGCCTTTCAGATGCCTACCGGACCAATGTAAAAACTGCCAAGAGAACTCCTTTCTGGCACCTTCCCCGGTGGAGCTGCGCATGGGGTGTTTTTGGAGCATTTTGTCACCGGCTGACTCTAAAATTCATCGTTTCCCCATCTCAGCCCAGAAAGCAGGTAGAACAAATTTTATGGTGCCTTGTAGCTGCCTACCGAGAAATGTAAAAACTACCAATAGAACTCCTTTCTGGCACCTTCCCTGGTATAGCTGCGCATGGGGTGTGTTTGGAACATTTTGTCACCAGCCGAGACCAAAATTCAGCCATTCCCCACCTCAGCCCAGAAAACAGGTAGAACAAATTTTATGGTGCCTTTCAGATGCCTACCGGACCAATGTAAAAACTGCCAACAGAACTCCTTTCTGGCACCTTCCACGGTGGAGTTGTGCATGGGGTGTGTTTGGAACATTTTGTCACCAGCCGAGTCCAAAATTCAGCGATTCCCCATCTCAACCCAGAAAGCAGGTAGAACATCTTTTGTGGTGCCTTTCAGCTGCCTACCGGCGTAGTGTAAAGAATTACCAAGAAAACTCCTTTCTGGCACCTTCCCTGGTGGAGCTGCGCATGGGGTGTGTTTGGAGCATTTTGTCACCGGCCGACTCTAAAATTCATCGTTTCGCCATCTCAGCCCAGAAAGCAGGTAGAACAAATTTTATGGTACCTTGCAGCTGCCTACCGGAGCAATGTAAAAACTGTCAATAGAACTCGTTTCTGGCACCTTCCCTGGTATAGCTGCGCATGGGGTGTGTTTGGAACATTTTGTCACCAGCCGAGACCAAAATTCAGCCATTCCCCACCTCAGCCCAGAAAACAGGTAGAACAACTTTTGTGGTGCCTTTCAGCTGCCTACCGGACCAATGTAAAAACTGCCAAGAGAAATCCTTTCTGGCACCTTCCGCGGTGGAGTTGTGCATGGGGTGTGTTTGGAACATTTTGTCACCAGCCGAGACCAAAATTCAGCCATTCCGCATCTCAGCCCAGAAAGCAGCTAGAACAACTTTTGTGGTGCCTTGCAGCTGCCTACCGGACCAATGTAAAAACTGCCAACAGAACTCGTTTCTGGCACCTTCCCTGGTGGAGCTGCGCATGGGGTGTGTTTGGAGCATTTTGTCACCAGCCAACTCTAAAATTCAGCGATTCCCCATCTCAGCCCAGAAAGCAGGTAGAACAAATTTTATGGTGCCTTTCAGATGCCTACCGGGGTATTGTAAAAACTAACAACAGATCTCGTTTCTGGCACCTTCCCTGGTGGAGTTGTGCATGGGGTGTGTTTGGAACATTTTGTCACCAGCCGAGTCCAAAATTCAGCGATTCCCCATCTCAGCCCAGAAAGCAGGTAGAACAACTTTTGTGGTGCCTTGCAGCTGCCTACCGGACCAATGTAAAAACTGCCAACAGAACTCCTTTCTGGCACCTTCCCTGGTGGAGCTGCGCATGGGTGTGTTTGGAGCATTTTGTCACCGGCCGACTCTAAAATTCATCGTTTCCCCATCTCAGCCCAGAAAGCAGGTAGAACAAATTTTATGGTGCCTTTCAGATGCCTACCGGGGTAGTGTAAAAACTACCAAGAGAACTCGTTTCTGGCATCTTCCGCGGTGGAGTTGTGCATGGGGTGTGTTTGGAACATTTTGTCACCAGCCGAGTCCAAAATTCAGCGATTCCCCATCTCAGCCCAGAAAGCAGGTAGAACAACTTTTGTGGTGCCTTTCAGCTGCCTACCGGGGTAGTGTAAAAACTACTAAGAGAACTCGTTTCTGGCACCTTCCCTGGTGGAGTTGTGCATGGGGTGCGTTTGGAACATTTTGTCACCAGCCGAGTCCAAAATTCAGCGATTCCCCACCTCAACCCAGAAAGCAGGTAGAACATCTTTTGTGGTGCCTTTCAGCTGCCTACCGGCGTAGTGTAAAGAATTACCAAGAAAACTCCTTTCTGGCACCTTCCCTGGTGGAGCTGCGCATGGGGTGTGTTTGGAGCATTTTGTCACCGGCCGACTCTAAAATTCATCGTTTCGCCATCTCAGCCCAGAAAGCAGGTAGAACAAATTTTATGGTGCCTTTCAGATGCCTACCGGGGTATTGTAAAAACTACCAAAAGAACTCGTTTCTGGCACCTTCCCCGGTGGAGTTGTGCATGGAGTGTGTTTGGAACATTTTGTCACCGGCCGACTCTAAAATTCATCGTTTCCCCATCTCAGTCCAGAAAGCAGGTAGAACAACTTTTGTGGTGCCTTTCAGCTGCCTACCGGACCAATGTAAAAACTGCCAACAGAACTCCTTTCTGGCACCTTCCCTGGTGGAGCTGCGCATGGGGTGTGTTTGGAACATTTTGTCACCGGCCGACTCTAAAATTCATCGTTTCCCCACCTCAGCCCAGAAAGCAGGTAGAACAACTTTTGTGGTGCCTTGCAGCTGCCTACCGGGGTTTTGTAAAAACTACCAAGAGAACTCGTTTCTGGCACCTTCCCTGGTGGAGATGCGCATGGGGTGTGTTTGGAACATTTTGTCACCAGCCGAGTCCAAAATTCAGCGATTCCCCATCTCAGCCCAGAAAGCAGGTAGAACAACTTTTGTGGTGCCTTGCAGCTGCCTACCGGACCAATGTAAAAACTGCCAAGAGAACTCCTTTCTGGCACCTTCCCTGGTGGAGCTGCGCATGGGGTGTGTTTGGAGCATTTTGTCACCAGCCAACTCTAAAATTCATCGTTTCCCCATCTCAGCCCAGAAAGCAGGTAGAACAAATTTTATGGTGCATTTCAGATGCCTACCGGGGTATTGTAAAAACTAACAACAGAACTCGTTTCTGGCACCTTCCCTGGTGGAGTTGTGCATGGGGTGTGTTTGGAACATTTTGTCACCAGCCGAGTCCAAAATTCAGCGATTCCCCATCTCAGCCCAGAAAGCAGGTAGAACAACTTTTGTGGTGCCTTGCAGCTGCCGACCGGGGTAGTGTAAAAACTGCCAACAGAACTCGTTTCTGGCGCCTTCCCTGGTGGAGCTGCGCATGGGGTGTGTTTGGAGCATTTTGTCACTGGCCGACGCTAAAATTCATCGTTTCCCCACCTCAGCCCAGAAAGCAGGTAGAACAACTTTTGTGGTGCCTTTCAGCTGCCTACCGGGGTTTTGTAAAAACTACCAAGAGAACTCGTTTCTGGCACCTTCCCTGGTGGAGATGCGCATGGGGTGTGTTTGGAACATTTTGTCACCAGCCGAGTCCAAAATTCAGCGATTCCCCATCTCAGCCCAGAAAGCAGGTAGAGCAACTTTTGTGGTGCCTTGCAGCTGCCTACCGGACCAATGTAAAAACTGCCAACAGAACTCCTTTCTGGCACCTTCCCTGGTGGAGCTGCGCATGGGGTGTGTTTGGAACATTTTGTCACCAGCCAACTCTAAAATTCATCGTGTCCCCATCTCAGCCCAGAAAGCAGGTAGAACAAATTTTATGGTGCCTTTCAGATGCCTACCGGGGTATTGTAAAAACTAACAACAGAACTCGTTTCTGGCACCTTCCCTGGTGGAGTTGTGCATGGGGTGTGTTTGGAACATTTTGTCACCAGCCGACTCCAAAAGTCAGCGATTCCCCATCTCAGCCCAGAAAGCAGGTAGAACAACTTTTGTGGTGCCTTGCAGCTGCCGACCGGGGTAGTGTAAAAACTGCCAACAGAACTCGTTTCTGGCGCCTTCCCTGGTGGAGCTGCGCATGGGGTGTGTTTGGAGCATTTTGTCACCGGCCGACTCTAAAATTCATCGTTTCCCCATCTCAGCCCAGAAAGCAGGTAGAACAAATTTTATGGTGCCTTTCAGATGCCTACCGGGGTATTGTAAAAAATAACAACAGAACTCCTTTCTGGCACCTTCCCCGGTGGAGTTGTGCATGGGGTGTGTTTGGAGCATTTTGTCACCAGCCGAGTCCAAAATTCAGCGATTCCCCACCTCAACCCAGGAAGCAGGAAGAACAACTTTTGTGCTGCCTTTCAGCTGCCTACCGGCGTAGTGTAAAGAATTACCAACAGAACTCCTTTCTGGCACCTTCCCTGGTGGAGCTGCGCATGTTGTGTTTTGAGCATTTTGTCACCGGCCGACTCTAAAATTCATCGTTTCCCCATCTCAGCCCAGAAAGCAGGCAGAACAAATTTTATGGTGCCTTTCAGATGCCTACCGGGGTAGTGTAAAAACTACCAAAAGAACTCGTTTCTGGCACCTTCCCCGGTGGAGTTGTGCATGGGGTGTGTTTGGAACATTTTGTCACCGGCCGACGCTAAAATTCATCGTTTCCCCATCTCAGCCCAGAAAGCAGGTAGAACAACTTTTATGGTGCCTTTCACCTGCCTACCGGGGTAGTGTAAAAACTAACAACAGAACTCGTTTCTGGCGCCTTCCCCGGTGGAGTTGTGCATGGGGTGTGTTTGGAACATTTTGTCACCAGCCGAGTCCAAAATTCAGCGATTCCCCATCTCAGCCCAGAAAGCAGGTAGAACAACTTTTGTGGTGCCTTGCAGCTGCCTACCGGACCAATGTAAAAACTGCCAACAGAACTCCTTTCTGGCGCCTTCCCTGGTGGAGCTGCGCATGGGGTGTGTTTGGAGCATTTTGTCACCGGCCGACTCTAAAATTCATCGTTTCCCCATCTCAGCCCAGAAAGCAGGTAGAACAAATTTTATGGTGCCTTTCAGATGCCTACCGGGGTATTGTAAAAACTAACAACAGAACTCGTTTCTGGCACCTTCCGCGGTGGAGTTGTGCATGGGGTGTGTTTGGAACATTTTGTCACCAGCCGAGTCCAAAATTCAGCGATTCCCCACCTCAGCCCAGAAAGCAGGTAGAACAACTTTTGTGGTGCCTTTCAGATGCCTACCGGGGTAGTGTAAAAACTAACAAGAAAACTCCTTTCTGGCACCTTCCCCGGTGGAGTTGTGCATGGGGTGTGTTTGGAACATTTTGTCAGGAGCCGAGACCAAAATTCAGCGATTCCCCACCTCAGCCCAGAAAGCAGGTAGAACAAGTTTTGTGGTGCCTTTCAGATGCCTACCGGGGTATTGTAAAAACTGCCAACAGAACTCCTTTCTGGCACCTTCCCCGGTGGAGCTGCGCATGGGGTGTGTTTGGAGCATTTTGTCACCGGCCGACTCTAAAATTCATCGTTTCCCCATCTCAGCCCAGAAAGCAGGTAGAACAAATTTTATGGTACCTTTCAGATGCCTACCGGGGTAGTGTAAAAACTAACAACAGAACTCGTTTCTGGCACCTTCCCCGGTGGAGTTGTGCATGGGGTGTGTTTGGAACATTTTGTCACCAGCAGAGTCCAAAATTCAGCCATTCCGCATCTCAGCCCAGAAAACAGGTAGAACAAATTTTGTGGTGCCTTTCAGCTGCCTACCGGACCAATGTAAAAACTGCCATCAGAACTCCTTTCTGGCACCTTCCCTGGTGGAGCTGCGCATGGGGTGTGTTTGGAGCATTTTGTCACCGGCCAACTCTAAAATTCATCGTTTCCCCACCTCAGCCCAGAAAGCAGGTAGAACAACTTTTGTGGTGCCTTGCAGCTGCCTACCGGGGTTTTGTAAAAACTACCAAGAGAACTCGTTTCTGGCACCTTCCCTGGTGGAGTTGTGGATGGGGTGTGTTTGGAACATTTTGTCACCAGCCGAGTCCAAAATTCAGCGATTCCCCATCTCAGCCCAGAAAGCAGGTAGAACAACTTTTGTGGTGCCTTGCAGCTGCCTACCGGACCAATGTAAAAACTGCCAAGAGAACTCGTTTCTGGCACCTTCCCTGGTGGAGCTGCGCATGGGGTGTGTTTGGAGCATTTTGTCACCAGCCAACTCTAAAATTCATCGTTTCCCCATCTCAGCCCAGAAAGCAGGTAGAACAAATTTTATGGTGCCTTTCAGATGCCTACCGAGGTATTGTAAAAACTAACAGCAGAACTCGTTTCTGGCACCTTCCCCGGTGGAGTTGTGCATGGGGTGTGTTTGGAACATTTTGTCACCAGCCGAGTCCAAAATTCAGCGATTCCCCATCTCAGCCCAAAAAGCAGGTAGAACAACTTTTGTGGTGCCTTGCAGCTGCCTACCGGACCAATGTAAAAACTGCCAACAGAACTCCTTTCTGGCACCTTCCCCGGTGGAGTTGTGCATGGGGTGTGTTCGGAGCATTTTGTCACCGGCCGACTCTAAAATTCATCGTTTCCGCACCTCAGCCCAGAAAGCAGGTAGAACAACTTTTGTGGTGCCTTGCAGCTGCCTACCGGGGTACTGTAAAAAACTGCCAACAGAACTCCTTTCAGGCACCTTCCGCGGTGGAGCTGCGCATGGGGTGTGTTTGGAACATTTTGTCACCAGCCGAGACCAAAATTCAGCCATTCCCCACCTCAGCCCAGAAAGCAGGTAGAACAACTTTTGTGGTGCCTTTCAGCTGCCTACCGGAGCAATGTAAAAACTGCCAACAGAACTCGTTTCTGGCACCTTCCCTGGTGGAGCTGCGCATGGGGTGTGTTTGGAACATTTTGTCACCAGCCGAGACCAAAAATCAGCCATTCCCCATCTCAGCCCAGAAAGCAGGTAGAACAACTTTTGTGGTGCCTTTCAGATGCCTACCGGGGTATTGTAAAAACTACCAAGAGAACTCGTTTCTGGCACCTTCCCCGGTGGAGTTGTGCATGGGGTGTGTTTGGAACATTTTGTCACCAGCCGAGTCCAAAAGTCATCGTTTCCCCACCTCAGCCCAGAAAGCAGGTAGAACAGCGTTTGTGGTGCCTTGCAGCTGCCTACCGGGGTACTGTAAAAAACTGCCAAGAGAACTCGTTTCTGGCACCTTCCCTGGTGGAGCTGCGCATGGGGTGTGTTTGGAACATTTTGTCACAGGCCGACTCTAAAATTCATCGTTTCCGCACCTCAGCCCAGAAAGCAGGTAGAACAAGTTTTGTGGTGCCTTTCAGCTGCCTACCAGGGTAGTGTAAGAATTACCAAGAGAACTCCTTTCTGGCACCTTCCCCGGTGGAGTTGTGCATGGGGTGTGTTTGGAACATTTTGTCACCAGCCGAGTCCAAAATTCAGCGATTCCCCACCTCAGCCCAGAAAGCAGGTAGAGCAACTTTTGTGGTGCCTTGCAGCTGCCTACCGGACCAATGTAAAAACTGCCAACAGAACTCGTTTCTGGCACCTTCCCCGGTGGAGCTGCGCATGGGGTGTGTTTGGAGCATTTTGTCACCAGCCGACTCTAAAATTCATCGTTTCCCCATCTCAGCCCAGAAAGCAGGTAGAACAACTTTTGTGATGCCTTTCAGATGCCTACCGGGGTAGTGTAAAAACTACCAAAAGAACTCGTTTCTGGCAGCTTCCGCGGTTGAGTTGTGCATGGGGTGTGTTTGGAACATTTTGTCACCAGCCGATTCCAAAATTCAGCGATTCCCCACCTCAGCCCAGAAAGCAGGTAGAACAACTTTTGTGGTGCCTTGCAGATGCCTACCGGGGTAGTGTAAGAATTACCAAGAGAACTCCTTTCTGGCACCTTCCCCGGTGGAGTTGTGCATGGGGTGTGTTTGGAACATTTTGTCACCAGCCGAGTCCAAAATTCAGCCATTCCCCACCTCAGCCCAGAAAGCAGGTAGAACAAGTTTTGTGGTGCCTTGCAGCTGCCTACCGGACCAATGTAAAAACCGCCAACAGAACTCCTTTCTGGCACCTTCCCTGGTGGAGCTGCGCATGGGGTGTGTTTGGAGCATTTTGTCACCGGCCGACTCTAAAATTCATCGTTTCCCCATCTCAGCCCAGAAAGCAGGTAGAACAACTTTTGTGGTGCCTTGCAGCTGCCTACCGGGGTAGTGTAAGAATTACCAAGAGAACTCCTTTCTGGCACCTTCCCCGGTGGAGTTGTGCATGGGGTGTGTTTGGAACATTTTGTCACCAGCCGAGTCCAAAATTCAGCGATTCCCCATCTCAGCCCAGAAAGCAGGTAGAACAACTTTTGTGGTGCCTTTCAGCTGCCAACCGGACCAATGTAAAAACTGCCAACAGAACTCGTTTCTGGCACCTTCCCTGGTGGAGCTGCGCATGGGGTGTGTTTGGAACATTTTGTCACCGGCCGACTCTAAAATTCATCGTTTCCCCATCTCAGCCCAGAAAGCAGGTAGAACAACTTTTGTGGTGCCTTTCAGATGCCTACCGGGGTATTGTAAAAACTAACAACAGAACTCGTTTCTGGCACCTTCCCTGGTTGAGTTGTGCATGGGGTGTGTTTGGAACATTTTGTCACCAGCCGAGTCCAAAATTCATCGTTTCCCCACCTCAGCCCAGAAAGCAGGTAGAACAACTTTTGTGGTGCCTTGCAGCTGCCTACCGGCGTAGTGTAAGAATTACCAAGAGAACTCCTTTCTGGCACCTTCCCTGGTGGAGTTGTGCATGGGGTGTGTTTGGAGCATTTTGTCACTAGCCGAGTCCAAAATTCATCGTTTCCCATCTCAGCCCAGAAAGCAGGTAGAACAAATTTTATGGTGCCTTTCAGATGCCTACCGGGGTAGTGTAAAAACTGCCAACAGAACTCGTTTCTGGCACCTTCCCTGGTGGAGTTGTGCATAGGGTGTGTTTGGAGCATTTTGTCACCGGCCGACTCTAAAATTCATCGTTTCCCCATCTCAGCCCAGAAAGCAGGTAGAACAAATTTTATGGTGCCTTTCAGATGCCTACCGGGGTATTGTAAAAACTAACAACAGAACTCGTTTCTGGCACCTTCCCCGGTGGAGTTGTGCATGGGGTGTGTTCGGAGCATTTTGTCACCGGCCGACTCTAAAATTCATCGTTTCCGCACCTCAGCCCAGAAAGCAGGTAGAACAAGTTTTGTGGTGCCTTGCAGCTGCCTACCGGGGTACTGTAAAAAACTGCCAACAGAACTCCTTTCTGGCACCTTCCCCGGTGGAGCTGCGCATGGGGTGTGTTTGGAACATTTTGTCACCAGCCGAGACCAAAATTCAGCCATTCCCCACCTCAGCCCAGAAAGCAGGTAGAACAACTTTTGTGGTGTCTTTCAGCTGCCTACCGGACCAATGTAAAAACTGCCAACAGAACTCGTTTCTGGCACCTTCCCTGGTGGAGCTGCGCATGGGGTGTGTTTGGAACATTTTGTCACCAGCCGAGACCAAAAATCAGCCATTCCCCATCTCAGCCCAGAAAGCAGGTAGAACAACTTTTGTGGTGCCTTTCAGATGCCTACCGGGGTATTGTAAAAACTACCAAGAGAACTCGTTTCTGGCACCTTCCCCGGTGGAGTTGTGCATGGGGTGTGTTTGGAACATTTTGTCACCAGCCGAGTCCAAAATTCAGCGATTCCCCACCTCAGCCCAGAAAGCAGGTAGAACAGCGTTTGTGGTGCCTTGCAGCTGCCTACCGGGGTAGTGTAAAAACTGCCAACAGAACTCGTTTCTGGCACCTTCCCTGGTGGAGTTGTGCATGGGGTGTGTTTGGAGCATTTTGTCACCGGCCGACTCTAAAATTCATCGTTTCCCCATCTCAGCCCAGAAAGCAGGTAGAACAAATTTTATGGTGCCTTTCAGATGCCTACCGGGGTATTGTAAAAACTAACAACAGAACTCGTTTCTGGCACCTTCCCCGGTGGAGTTGTGCATGGGGTGTGTTCGGAGCATTTTGTCACCGGCCGACTCTAAAATTCATCGTTTCCGCACCTCAGCCCAGAAAGCAGGTAGAACAACTTTTGTGGTGCCTTGCAGCTGCCTACCGGGGTACTGTAAAAAACTGCCAAGAGAACTCCTTTCTGGCACCTTCCCCGGTGGAGCTGCGCATGGGGTGTGTTTGGAACATTTTGTCACCAGCCGAGACCAAAATTCAGCCATTCCCCACCTCAGCCCAAAAAGCAGGTAGAACAACTTTTGTGGTGCCTTTCAGCTGCCTACCGGACCAATGTAAAAACTGCCAACAGAACTCGTTTCTGGCACCTTCCCTGGTGGAGCTGCGCATGGGGTGTGTTTGGAACATTTTGTCACCAGCCGAGACCAAAAATCAGCCATTCCCCATCTCAGCCCAGAAAGCAGGTAGAACAACTTTTGTGGTGCCTTTCAGATGCCTACCGGGGTATTGTAAAAACTACCAAGAGAACTCGTTTCTGGCACCTTCCCCGGTGGAGTTGTGCATGGGGTGTGTTTGGAACATTTTGTCACAGGCCGACTCTAAAATTCATCGTTTCCGCACCTCAGCCCAGAAAGCAGGTAGAACAAGTTTTGTGGTGCCTTTCAGCTGCCTACCAGGGTAGTGTAAGAATTACCAAGAGAACTCGTTTCTGGCACCTTCCCTGGTGGAGCTGCGCATGGGGTGTGTTTGGAACATTTTGTCACCAGCCGACTCTAAAATTCATCGTTTCCCCATCTCAGCCCAGAAAGCAGGTAGAACAGCGTTTGTGGTGCCTTGCAGCTGCCTACCGGGGTACTGTAAAAAACTGCCAAGAGAACTCCTTTCTGGCAACTTCCCTGGTGGAGCTGCGCATGGGGTGTGTTTGGAACATTTTGTCACAGGCCGACTCTAAAATTCATCGTTTCCGCTCCTCAGCCTAGAAAGCAGGTAGAACAAGTTTTGTGGTGCCTTTCAGCTGCCTACCAGGGTAGTGTAAGAATTACCAAGAGAACTCCTTTCTGGCACCTTCCCCGGTGGAGTTGTGCATGGGGTGTGTTTGGAACATTTTGTCACCAGCCGAGTCCAAAATTCAGCGATTCCCCACCTCAGCCCAGAAAGCAGGTAGAACAACTTTTGTGGTGCCTTGCAGCTGCCTACCGGACCAATGTAAAAACTAACAACAGAACTCCTTTCTGGCACCTTCCCTGGTGGAGCTGCGCATGGGGTGTGTTTGGAGCATTTTGTCACCGGCCGACTCTAAAATTCATTGTTTCCCCATCTCAGCCCAGAAAGCAGGTAGAACAAATTTTATGGTGCCTTTCAGATGCCTACCGGGGTAGTGTAAAAACTACCAAAAGAACTCGTTTCTGGCAGCTTCCGCGGTGGAGTTGTGCATGGGGTGTGTTTGGAACATTTTGTCACCAGCGGAGTCCAAAATTCATCGTTTCCCCATCTCAGCCCAGAAAGCAGGTAGAACAACTTTTGTGGTGCCTTGCAGCTGCCTACCGGACCAATGTAAAAACTGCCAACAGAACTCCTTTCTGGCACCTTCCCTGGTGGAGTTGTGCATGGGGTGTGTTTGGAACATTTTGTCACCAGCCGAGTCCAAAAGTCAGCGATTCCCCATCTCAGCCCAGAAAGCAGGTAGAACAACTTTTGTGGTGCCTTTCAGCTGCCTACCGGGGTAGTGTAAAAACCACCAACAGAACTCGTTTCTGGCACCTTCCCCGGTGGAGTTGTGCATGAGGTGTGTTTGGAAAAGTTTGTCATTAGCCGAGACCAAAATTCATCGTTTCCCCATCTCAGCCCAGAAAGCAGGTAGAACAAATTTTGTGGTGCCTTTCATCTGGCTACTAGGGCAGTGTAAAACCACCAACAGAACTCCTTTCTGGCACCTTCCCCAGTGGAGTTGTGCATGGGGTGTGTTTGGAACATTTTGTCACCAGCCGACTCCAAAAGTCAGCGGTTCCCCATCTCAGCCCAGAAAGCAGGTAGAACAACTTTTGTGGTGCCTTGCAGCTGCCTACCGGACCAATGTAAAAACTGCCAACAGAACTCCTTTCTGGCACCTTCCCCGGTGGAGCTGTGCATGGCTGTGTTTGGAACATTTTGTCACGAGCCGTTTCCAAAATTCAGCATTTCCCCATCACAGCCCAGAAAGCAGGTAGAACAACTTTTGTGGTGCCTTTCAGCTGCCAACCGGACCAATGTAAAAACGGCCAACAGAACTCGTTTCTGGCACCTTCCCCGGTGGAGTTGTGCATGGGGTGTGTTTGGAACATTTTGTCACCAGCCGAGTCCAAAAGTCATCGTTTCCCCACCTCAGCCCAGAAAGCAGGTAGAACAGCTTTTGTGGTGCCTTGCAGCTGCCTACCGGGGTACTGTAAAAAACTGCCAACAGAACTCGTTTCTGGCACCTTCCCTGGTGGAGCTGCGTATGGGGTGTGTTTGGAGCATTTTGTCACCGGCCGACTCTAAAATTCATCGTTTCCGCACCTCAGCCCAGAAAGCAGGTAGAACAAGTTTTGTGGTGCCTTTCAGCTGCCTACCGGAGCAATGTAAAAACTACCAAGAGAACTCGTTTCTGGCACCTTCCGCGGTGGAATTGTGCATGGGGTGTGTTTGGAACATTTTGTCACCAGCCGAGTCCAAAATTCAGCGATTCCCCATCTCAGCCCAGAAAGCAGGTAGAACAACTTTTGTGGTGCCTTGCAGCTGCTTACGGGGTAATGTAAAAACTACCAAGAGAACTCGTTTCTGGCACCTTCCCCGGTGGAGTTGTGCATGGGGTGTGTTTGGAACATTTTGTCACCAGGCGAATCCAAAATACAGCGATTCCCCACCTCAGCCCAGAAAGCAGGTAGAACATCTTTTGTGGTGCCTTTCAGCTGCCTACCGGACCAATGTAAAAACTGCCAACAGAACTCCTTTCTGGCACCTTCCCTGGTGGAGCTGCGCATGGGGTGTGTTTGGAGCATTTTGTCACCGGCCGACTCTAAAATTCATCGTTTCCCCATCTCAGCCCAGAAAGCAGGTAGAACAACTTTTGTGGTGCCTTGCAGCTGCCTACCGGGGTAGTGTAAGAATTACCAAGAGAACTCCTTTCTGGCACCTTCCCTGGTGGAGGTGTGCATGGGGTGTGTTTGGAGCATTTTGTCACCAGCCGAGTCCAAAATTCATCGTTCCCCATCTCAGCCCAGAAAGCAGGTAGAACAAATTTTATGGTGCCTTTCAGATGCCTACCGGGGTAGTGTAAAAACTGCCAACAGAACTCGTTTCTGGCACCTTCCCCGGTGGAGTTGTGCATGGGGTGTGTTTGGAGCATTTTGTCACCTACCGACTCTAAAATTCATCGTTTCCCCATCTCAGCCCAGAAAGCAGGTAGAACAAATTTTATGGTGCCTTTCAGATGCCTACCGGGGTATTGTAAAAACTAACAACAGAACTCCTTTCTGGCACCTTCCCCGGTGGAGTTGTGCATGGGGTGTGTTTGGAGCATTTTGTCACCAGTCGAGTCCAAAATTCAGCGATACCCCACCTCAGCCCAGAAAGCAGGTAGAACAACTTTTGTGGTGCCTTTCAGCTGCCTACCGGAGCAATGTAAAAACTGCCAACAGAACTCCTTTCTGGCACCTTCCCTGGTGGAGCTGCGCATGGGTGTGTTTGGAGCATTTTGTCACCGGCCGACTCTAAAATTCATCGTTTCCCCATCTCAGCCCAGAAAGCAGGTAGAACAACTTTTGTGGTGCCTTTCAGATGCCTACCGGGGTATTGTAAAAACTAACAACAGAACTCGTTTCTGGCACCTTCCCTGGTGGAGTTGTGCATGGGGTGTGTTTGGAACATTTTGTCACCAGCCGAGTCCAAAATTCATCGTTTCCCCATCTCAGCCCAGAAAGCAGGTAGAACAACTTTTGTGGTGCCTTGCAGCTGCCTACCGGGGTAGTGTAAGAATTACCAAGAGAACTCCTTTCTGGCACCTTCCCTGGTGGAGTTGTGCATGGGGTGTGTTTGGAGCATTTTGTCACTAGCCGAGTCCAAAATTCATCGTTTCCCATCTCAGCCCAGAAAGCAGGTAGAACAAATTTTATGGTGCCTTTCAGATGCCTACCGGGGTAGTGTAAAAACTGCCAAAAGAACTCCTTTCAGGCACCTTCCCTGGTGGAGCTGCGCATGGGGTGTGTTTGGAACATTTTGTCACCAGCCGAGACCAAAATTCAGCCATTCCCCACCGCAGCCCAGAAAGCAGGTAGAACAAATTTTATGGTGCCTTTCAGATGCCTACCGGGGTATTGTAAAAACTAACAACAGAACTCGTTTCTGGCACCTTCCCCGGTGGATTTGTGCAGGGGGTGTGTTCGGAGCATTTTGTCACCGGCCGACTCTAAAATTCATCGTTTCCCCACCTCAGCCCAGAAAGCAGGTAGAACAACTTTTGTGGTGCCTTGCAGCTGCCTACCGGAGCAATGTAAAAACTGCCAACAGAACTCGTTTCTGGCACCTTCCCTGGTGGAGCTGCGCATGGGGTGTGTTTGGAACATTTTGTCACCAGCCGAGACCAAAATTCAGCCATTCCCCATCTCAGCCCAGAAAGCAGGTAGAACAACTTTTGTGGTGCCTTTCAGCTGCCTACCGGGGTAGTGTAAAAACTACCAAGAGAACTCGTTTCTGGCACCTTCCCCGGTGGAGTTGTGCATGGGGTGTGTTTGGAACATTTTGTCACCAGCCGAGTCCAAAATTCAGCCATTCCCCACCTCAGCCCAGAAAGCAGGTAGAATAGCGTTTGTGGTGCCTTGCAGCTGCCTACCGGGGTACTGTAAAAAACCGCCAACAGAACTCCTTTCTGGCACCTTCCCTGGTGGAGCTGCGCATGGGGTGTGTTTGGAGCATTTTGTCACCGGCCGACTCTAAAATTCATTGTTTCCCCATCTCAGCCCAGAAAGCAGGTAGAACAAATTTTATGGTGCCTTTCAGATGCCTACCGGGGTAGTGTAAAAACTACCAAAAGAACTCGTTTCTGGCAGCTTCCCCGGTGGAGTTGTTCATGGGGTGTGTTTGGAACATTTTGTCACCAGTGGAGTCCAAAATTCATCGTTTCCCCACCTCAGCCCAGAAAGCAGGTAGAACAACTTTTGCGGTGCCTTTCAGCTGCCTACCGGGGTAGTGTAAGAATTACGAAGAGAACTCGTTTCTGGCACTTTCCCCGGTGGAGTTGTGCATGGGGTGTGTTTGGAACATTTTGTCACCAGCCGAGTCCAAAATTCATCGTTTCCCATCTCAGCCCAGAAAGCAGGTAGAACAAATTTTATGGTGCCTTTCAGATGCCTACCGGGGTAGTGTAAAAACTGCCAACAGAACTCCTTTCAGGCACCTTCCCTGGTGGAGCTGCGCATGGGTGTGTTTGGAACATTTTGTCACCAGCCGAGACCAAAATTCAGCCATTCCCCACCTCAGCCCAGAAAGCAGGTAGAACAACTTTTGTGGTGCCTTTCAGCTGCCTACCGGAGCAATGTAAAAACTGCCAACAGAACTCGTTTCTGGCACCTTCCCTGGTGGAGCTGCGCATGGGGTGTGTTTGGAACATTTTGTCACCAGCCGAGACCAAAATTCAGCCATTCCCCACCGCAGCCCAGAAAGCAGGTAGAACAAATTTTATGGTGCCTTTCAGATGCCTACCGGGGTATTGTAAAAACTAACAACAGAACTCGTTTCTGGCACCTTCCCCGGTGGATTTGTGCAGGGGGTGTGTTCGGAGCATTTTGTCACCGGCCGACTCTAAAATTCATCGTTTCCCCACCTCAGCCCAGAAAGCAGGTAGAACAACTTTTGTGGTGCCTTGCAGCTGCCTACCGGGGTACTGTAAAAAACTGCCAACAGAACTCCTTTCTGGCACCTTCCCTGGTGGAGCTGCGCATGGGTGTGTTTGGAACATTTTGTCACCAGCCGAGACCAAAATTCAGCGATTCCCCACCTCAGCCCAGAAAGCAGGTAGAACAACTTTTGTGGTGCCTTTCAGCTGCCTACCGGAGCAATGTAAAAACTGCCAACAGAACTCGTTTCTGGCACCTTCCCTGGTGGAGCTGCGCATGGGGTGTGTTTGGAACATTTTGTCACCAGCCGAGACCAAAATTCAGCCATTCCCCATCTCAGGCCAGAAAGCAGGTAGAACAACTTTTGTGGTGCCTTTCAGCTGCCTACCGGGGTAGTGTAAAAACTACCAAGAGAACTCGTTTCTGGCACCTTCCCCGGTGGAGTTGTGCATGGGGTGTGTTTGGAACATTTTGTCACCAGCCGAGTCCAAAATTCAGCCATTCCCCACCTCAACCCAGAAAGCAGGTAGAATAGCGTTTGTGGTGCCTTTCAGCTGCCTACCGGGGTACTGTAAAAAACTGCCAACAGAACTCCTTTCTGGCACCTTCCCTGGTGGAGCTGCGCATGGGGTGTGTTTGGAGCATTTTGTCACCGGCCGACTCTAAAATTCATTGTTTCGCCATCTCAGCCCAGAAAGCAGGTAGAACAAATTTTATGGTGCCTTTCAGATGCCTACCGGGGTAGTGTAAAAACTACCAAAAGAACTCGTTTCTGGCAGCTTCCCCGGTGGAGTTGTTCATGGGGTGTGTTTGGAACATTTTGTCACCAGCGGAGTCCAAAATTCATCGTTTCCCCACCTCAGCCCAGAAAGCAGGTAGAACAACTTTTGCGGTGCCTTTCAGCTGCCTACCGGGGTAGTGTAAGAATTACGAAGAGAACTCGTTTCTGGCACTTTCCCCGGTGGAGTTGTGCATGGGGTGTGTTTGGAACATTTTGTCACCAGTCGAGTCCAAAATTCATCGTTTCCCATCTCAGCCCAGAAAGCAGGTAGAACAAATTTTATGGTGCCTTTCAGATGCCTACCGGGGTAGTGTAAAAACTGCCAACAGAACTCCTTTCAGGCACCTTCCCTGGTGGAGCTGCGCATGGGGTGTGTTTGGAGCAGTTTGTCACCAGCCGAGTCCAAAATTCAGCGATTCCCCACCTCAGCCCAGAAAGCAGGTAGAACAAATTTTATGGTGCCTTTCAGATGCCTACCGGGGTATTGTAAAAACTAACAACAGAACTCGTTTCTGGCACCTTCCCCGGTGGATTTGTGCATGGGGTGTGTTCGGAGCATTTTGTCACCGGCCGACTCTAAAATTCATCGTTTCCCCACCTCAGCCCAGAAAGCAGGTAGAACAACTTTTGTGGTGCCTTGCAGCTGCCTACCGGGGTACTGTAAAAAACTGCCAACAGAACTCCTTTCAGGCACCTTCCCTGGTGGAGCTGCGCATGGGTGTGTTTGGAACATTTTGTCACCAGCCGAGACCAAAATTCAGCCATTCCCCACCTCAGCCCAGAAAGCAGGTAGAACAACTTTTGTGGTGCCTTTCAGCTGCCTACCGGAGCAATGTAAAAACTGCCAACAGAACTCGTTTCTGGCACCTTCCCTGGTGGAGCTGCGCATGGGGTGTGTTTGGAACATTTTGTCACCAGCCGAGACCAAAATTCAGCCATTCCCCATCTCAGCCCAGAAAGCAGGTAGAACAACTTTTATGGTGCCTTTCAGATGCCTACCGGGGTATTGTAAAAACTACCAATAGAACTCGTTTCTGGCACCTTCCCCGGTGGAGTTGTGCATGGGGTGTGTTTGGAACATTTTGTCACCAGCCGAGTCCAAAATTCAGCGATTCCCCACCTCAGCCCAGAAAGCAGGTAGAACAGCGTTTGTGGTGCCTTGCAGCTGCCTACCGGGGTACTGTAAAAAACTGCCAACAGAACTCGTTTCTGGCACCTTCCCTGGTGGAGCTGCGCATGGGGTGTGTTTGGAGCATTTTGTCACCGGCCGACTCTAAAATTCATTGTTTCCCCATCTCAGCCCAGAAAGCAGGTAGAACAAATTTTATGGTGCCTTTCAGATGCCTACCGGGGTAGTGTAAAAACTAACAACAGAACTCGTTTCTGGCACCTTCCCCGGTGGAGTTGTTCATGGGGTGTGTTTGGAACATTTTGTCACCAGCGGAGTCCAAAATTCATCGTTTCCCCACCTCAGCCCAGAAAGCAGGTAGAACAACTTTTGTGGTGCCTTTCAGCTGCCTACCGGGGTAGTGTAAAAACTACCAAGAGAACTCCTTTCTGGCACCTTCCCCCGTAGAGTTGTGCATGGGGTGTGTTTGGAGCATTTTGTCACCAGCCGAGTCCAAAAGTCAGCGATTCCCCATCTCAGCCCAGAAAGCAGGTAGAACAACTTTTGTGGTGCCTTTCAGCTGCCTACCGGGGTAGTGTAAAAACCACCAACAGAACTCGTTTCTGGCACCTTCCCCGGTGGAGTTGTGCATGAGGTGTGTTTGGAAAAGTTTTTCATTAGCCGAGACCAAAATTCATCGTTTCCCCATCTCAGCCCAGAAAGCAGGTAGAACAACTTTTGTGGTGCCTTTCATCTGGCTACTAGGGCAGTGTAAAACCGCCAACAGAACTCCTTTCCGGCAACTTCCCCGGTGCAGCTGTGCATGGCTGTGTTTGGAATATTTTGTCAATAGGGGAGTCCAAAATTCAGCGATTCCCCATCTCAGCCCAGAAAGCAGGTAGAACAACTTTTGTGGTGCCTTTCATCTGGCTACTAGGGCAGTGTAAAACCACCAACAGAACTCTTTTCTGGCACCTTCCCCAGTGGAGTTGTGCATGGGGTGTGTTTGGAACATTTTGTCACCCGCCGACTCCAAAAGTCAGCGGTTCCCCATCTCAGCCCAGAAAGCAGGTAGAACAACTTTTGTGGTGCCTTGCAGCTGCCTACCGGACCAATGTAAAAACTGCCAACAGAACTCCTTTCTGGCACCTTCCCCGGTGGAGTTGTGCATGGCTGTGTTTGGAACATTTTGTCACGAGCCGTTTCCAAAATTCAGCATTTCCCCATCACAGCCCAGAAAGCAGGTAGAACAACTTTTGTGGTGCCTTTCAGCTGCCAACCGGACCAATGTAAAAACGGCCAACAGAACTCGTTTCTGGCACCTTCCGCGGTGGAGTTGTGCATGGGGTGTGTTTGGAACATTTTGTCACCAGCCGAGTCCAAAAGTCAGCTGTTCCCCATCTCAGCCCAGAAAGCAGGTAGAACAGCTTTTGTGGTGCCTTTCAGCTGCCTACCGGGGTACTGTAAAAAACTGCCAACAGAACTCCTTTCTGGCACCTTCCCTGGTGGAGCTGCGCATGGGGTGTGTTTGGAGCATTTTGTCACCGGCCGACTCTAAAATTCATTGTTTCCGCATGTCAGCCCAGAAAGCAGGTAGAACAACTTTTGTGGTGCCTTTCAGATGCCTACCGGGGTAGTGTAAAAACTACCAAGAGAACTCGTTTCTGGCACCTTCCCCGGTAGAGTTGTGGATGGGGTGTGTTTGGAACATTTTGTCACCAGCCGAGACCAAAATTCAGCGATTCCCCATCTCAGCCCAGAAAGCAGGTAGAACAAGTTTTGTGGTGCCTTTCAGCTGCCTACCGGGGTAGTGTAAAAACTACCAAGAGAACTCCTTTCTGGCACCTTCCCCGGTGGAGTTGTGCATGAGGTGTGTTTGGAACATTTTGTCATCAGCCGAGTCCAAAATTCAGCGATTCCCCACCTCAGCCCAGAAAGCAGGTAGAACAACTTTTGCGGTGCCTTGCAGCTGCCTACCGGGGTAGTGTAAGAATTACGAAGAGAACTCGTTTCTGGCACTTTCCCCGGTGGAGTTGTGCATGGGGTGTGTTTGGAACATTTTGTCACCAGCCGAGATCAAAATTCAGCGATTCCCCACCTCAGCCCAGAAAGCAGGTAGAACAAATTTTATGGTGCCTTTCAGATGCCTACCGGGGTATTGTAAAAACTACCAAGAGAACTCGTTTCTGGCATCTTCCGCGGTGGAGTTGTGCATGGGGTGTGTTTGGAACATTTTGTCACCAGCCGAGTCCAAAATTCAGCGATTCCCCACCTCAGCCCAGAAAGCAGGTAGAACAACTTTTGTGGTGCCTTTCAGCTGCCTACCGGACCAATGTAAAAACTGCCAACAGAACTCCTTTCTGGCACCTTCCCTGGTGGAGCTGCGCATGGGGTTTGTTTGGAGCATTTTGTCAGTAGCCGAGACCAAAATTCATCGTTTCCGCATCTCAGCCCAGAAAGCAGGTAGAACAAATTTTATGGTGCCTTTCAGATGCTTACCGGGGTATTGTAAAAACTAACAACAGAACTCTTTTCTGGCACCTTCCCTGGTGGAGTTGTGCATGGGGTGTGTTTGGAACATTTTGTCACCAGCCGAGATCAAAATTCATCGTTTCCCCATCTCAGCCCAGAAAGCAGGTAGAACAACTTTTGTGGTGCCTTGCAGCTGCCTACCGGACCAATGTAAAAACTACCAAGAGAACTCCTTTCTGGCACCTTCCCTGGTGGAGCTGCGCATGGGTGTGTTTGGAGCATTTTGTCACCGGCCGACTCTAAAATTCATCGTTTCCCCATCTCAGCCCAGAAAGCAGGTAGAACAAATTTTATGGTGCCTTTCAGATGCCTACCGGGGTATTGTAAAAACTACCAAGAGAACTCGTTTCTGGCATCTTCCGCGGTGGAGTTGTGCATGGGGTGTGTTTGGAACATTTTGTCACCAGCCGAGTCCAAAATTCAGCGATTCCCCACCTCAGCCCAGAAAGCAGGTAGAACAACTTTTGTGGTGCCTTGCAGCTGCCTACCGGACCAATGTAAAAACTGCCAACAGAACTCCTTTCTGGCACCTTCCCCGGTAGAGTTGTGCGTGGGGTGTGTTTGGAGCATTTTGTCACCGGCCGACTCTAAAATTCATCGTTTCCCCATCTCAGCCCAGAAAGCAGGTAGAACAAATTTTATGGTGCCTTTCAGATGCCTACCGAGGTATTGTAAAAACTAACAACAGAACTCCTTTCTGGCACCTTCCCTGGTGGAGCTGCGCATGGGGTGTGTTTGGAGCATTTTGTCACCGGCCGACTCTAAATTTCATCGTTTCCCCATCTCAGCCCAGAAAGCAGGTAGAACAAATTTTATGGTACCTTTCAGATGCCTACCGGGGTATTGTAAAAACTAACAACAGAACTCCTTTCTGGCACCTTCCCCGGTGGAGTTGTGCATGGGGTGTGTTTGGAACATTTTGTCACCAGCCGAGTCCAAAATTCAGCGATTCCCCACCTCAACCCAGAAAGCAGGTAGAACATCTTTTGTGGTGCCTTTCAGCTGCCTACCGGCGTAGTGTAAAGAATTACCAAGAAAACTCCTTTCTGGCACCTTCCCTGGTGGAGCTGCGCATGGGGTGTGTTTGGAGCATTTTGTCACCGGCCGACTCTAAAATTCATCGTTTCGCCATCTCAGCCCAGAAAGCAGGTAGAACAAATTTTATGGTGCCTTTCAGATGCCTACCGGGGTAGTGTAAAAACTACCAAAAGAACTCGTTTCTGGCACCTTCCCCGGTGGAGTTGTGCATGGAGTGTGTTTGGAACATTTTGTCACCGGCCGACTCTAAAATTCATCGTTTCCCCATCTCAGCCCAGAAAGCAGGTAGAACAAATTTTATGGTGCCTTTCAGATGCCTACCGGGGTATTGTAAAAACTACCAAGAGAACTCGTTTCTGGCATCTTCCGCGGTGGAGTTGTGCATGGGGTGTGTTTGGAACATTTTGTCACCAGCAGAGTCCAAAATTCAGCGATTCCCCACCTCAGCCCAGAAAGCAGGTAGAACAACTTTTGTGGTGCCTTTCAGATGCCTACCGGACCAATGTAAAAACTGCCAACAGAACTCCTTTCTGGCACCTTCCCTGGTGGAGCTGCGCATGGGTGTGTTTGGAGCATTTTGCACCGGCCGACTCTAAAATTCATCGTTTCCCCATCTCAGCCCAGAAAGCAGGTAGAACAACTTTTGTGGTGCCTTTCAGCTGCCTACCGGCGTAGTGTAAAGAATTACCAAGAAAACTCCTTTCTGGCACCTTCCCTGGTGGAGCTGCGCATGGGGTGTGTTTGGAGCATTTTGTCACCGGCCGACTCTAAAATTCATCGTTTCCCCATCTCAGCCCAGAAAGCAGGTAGAACAAATTTTATGGTACCTTTCAGATGCCTACCGGGGTAGTGTAAAAACTACCAAGAGAACTCGTTTCTGGCAGCTTCCCCGGTGGAGTTGTGCATGGGGTGTGTTTGGAACATTTTGTCACCAGCCGAGTCCAAAATTCAGCGATTCCCCACCTCAGCCCAGAAAGCAGGTAGAACATCTTTTGTGGTGTCTTTCAGCTGCCTACCGGCGTAGTGTAGAGAATTACCAAGAAAACTCCTTTCTGGCACCTTCCCTGGTGGAGCTGCGCATGGGGTGTGTTTGGAGCATTTTGACACCGGCCGACTCTAAAATTCATCGTTTCCCCATCTCAGCCCAGAAAGCAGGTAGAACAACTTTTGTGGTGCCTTTCAGCTGCCTACCGGACCAATGTAAAAACTACCAAGAGAACTCCTTTCTGGCACCTTCTCTGGTGGAGCTGCGCATGGGTGTGTTTGGAGCATTTTGTCACCGGCCGACTCTAAAATTCATCGTTTCCCCATCTCAGCCCAGAAAGCAGGTAGAACAAATTTTATGGTGCCTTTCAGATGCCTACCGGGGTAGTGTAAAAACTACCAAGAGAACTCGTTTCTGGCATCTGCCGCGGTGGAGTTGTGCATGGGGTGTGTTTGGAACATTTTGTCACCAGCCGAGTCCAAAGTTCAGCGATTCCCCACCTCAACCCAGAAAGCAGGTAGAACATCTTTTGTGGTGCCTTTCAGCTGCCTTCCGGCGTAGTGAAAAGAATTACCAAGAAAACTCCTTTCTGGCACCTTCCCTGGTGGAGCTGCGCATGGGGTGTGTTTGGAGCATTTTGTCACCGGCCGACTCTAAAATTCATCGTTTCGCCATCTCAGCCCAGAAAGCAGGTAGAACAAATTTTATGGTGCCTTTCAGATGCCTACCGGGGTAGTGTAAAAACTACCAAAAGAACTCGTTTCTGGCACCTTCCCCGGTGGAGTTGTGCATGGGGTGTGTTTGGAACATTTTGTCACCGGCCAACTCTAAAATTCATCGTTTCCCCATCTCAGCCCAGAAAGCAGGTAGAACAAATTTTATGGTGCCTTTCACCTGCCTACCGGGGTAGTGTAAAAACTAACAACAGAACTCGTTTCTGGCACCTTCCCCGGTGGAGTTGTGCATGGGGTGTGTTTGGAACATTTTGTCACCAGCCGAGTCCAAAATTCAGCGATTCCCCACCTCAGCCCAGAAAGCAGGTAGATCAACTTTTGTGGTGCCTTTCAGCTGCCTACCGGACCAATGTAAAAACTGCCAACAGAACTCCTTTCTGGCACCTTCCCTGGTGGAGCTGCGCATGGGGTGTGTTTGGAGCATTTTGTCACCGGCCGACTCTAAAATTCATCGTTTCCCCATCTCAGCCCAGAAAGCAGGTAGAAGAAGTTTTGTGGTGCCTTTCAGATGCCTACCGGACCAATGTAAAAACTGCCAACAGAACTCCTTTCTGGCACCTTCCCCGGTGGAGCTGCGCATGGGGTGTGTTTGGAGCATTTTGTCACCGGCCGACTCTAAAATTCATCGTTTCCCCATCTCAGCCCAGAAAGCAGGTAGAACAAATTTTATGGTACCTTGCAGCTGCGTACCGGAGCAATGTAAAAACTAACAATAGAACTCCTTTCTGGCACCTTCCCTGGTATAGCTGCGCATGGGGTGTGTTTGGAACATTTTGTCACCAGCCGAGTCCAAAATTCAGCGATTCCCCATCTCAGCCCAGAAAACAGGTAGAACAACTTTTGTGGTGCCTTGCAGCTGCCGACCGGGGTATTGTAAAAACTGCCAACAGAACTCCTTTCTGGCACCTTCCCTGGTGGAGCTGCGCATGGGGTGTGTTTGGAACATTTTGTCACCAGCCGAGACCAAAATTCAGCCATTCCCCATCTCAGCCCAGAAAGCAGGTAGAACAACTTTTGTGGTGCCTTTCATCTGGCTACTAGGGCAGTGTAAAACCACCAACAGAACTCCTTTCTGGCACCTTCCCCAGTGGAGTTGTGCATGGGGTGTGTTTGGAACATTTTGTCACCCGCCGACTCCAAAAGTCAGCGGTTCCCCATCTCAGCCCAGAAAGCAGGTAGAACAACTTTTGTGGTGCCTTGCAGCTGCCTACCGGACCAATGTAAAAACTGCCAACAGAACTCCTTTCTGGCACCTTCCCCGGTGGAGCTGTGCATGGCTGTGTTTGGAACATTTTGTCACGAGCCGTTTCCAAAATTCAGCATTTCCCCATCACAGCCCAGAAAGCAGGTAGAACAACTTTTGTGGTGCCTTTCAGCTGCCAACCGGACCAATGTAAAAACGGCCAACAGAACTCGTTTCTGGCACCTTCCCCGGTGGAGTTGTGCATGGGGTGTGTTTGGAACATTTTGTCACCAGCCGAGTCCAAAAGTCAGCTGTTCCCCATCTCAGCCCAGAAAGCAGGTAGAACAGCTTTTGTGGTGCCTTGCAGCTGCCTACCGGGGTACTGTAAAAAACTGCCAACAGAACTCCTTTCTGGCACCTTCCCTGGTGGAGCTGCGCATGGGGTGTGTTTGGAGCATTTTGTCACCGGCCGACTCTAAAATTCATTGTTTCCGCATGTCAGCCCAGAAAGCAGGTAGAACAACTTTTGTGGTGCCTTTCAGATGCCTACCGGGGTAGTGTAAAAACTACCAAGAGAACTCGTTTCTGGCACCTTCCCCGGTAGAGTTGTGGATGGGGTGTGTTTGGAACATTTTGTCACCAGCCGAGACCAAAATTCAGCGATTCCCCATCTCAGCCCAGAAAGCAGGTAGAACAAGTTTTGTGGTGCCTTTCAGCTGCCTACCGGGGTAGTGTAAAAACTACCAAGAGAACTCCTTTCTGGCACCTTCCCCGGTGGAGTTGTGCATGAGGTGTGTTTGGAACATTATGTCACCAGCCGAGTCCAAAATTCAGCGATTCCCCACCTCAGCCCAGAAAGCAGGTAGAACAACTTTTGCGGTGCCTTGCAGCTGCCTACCGGGGTAGTGTAAGAATTACGAAGAGAACTCGTTTCTGGCACTTTCCCCGGTGGAGTTGTGCATGGGGTGTGTTTGGAACATTTTTTCACCAGCCGAGATCAAAATTCAGCGATTCCCCACCTCAGCCCAGAAAGCAGGTAGAACAAATTTTATGGTGCCTTTCAGATGCCTACTGGGGTATTGTAAAAACTACCAAGAGAACTCGTTTCTGGCATCTTCCGCGGTGGAGTTGTGCATGGGGTGTGTTTGGAACATTTTGTCACCAGCAGAGTCCAAAATTCAGCGATTCCCCACCTCAGCCCAGAAAGCAGGTAGAACAACTTTTGTGGTGCCTTTCAGCTGCCTACCGGACCAATGTAAAAACTGCCAACAGAACTCCTTTCTGGCACCTTCCCTGGTGGAGCTGCGCATGGGGTTTGTTTGGAGCATTTTGTCAGTAGCCGAGACCAAAATTCATCGTTTCCGCATCTCAGCCCAGAAAGCAGGTAGAACAAATTTTATGGTGCCTTTCAGATGCTTACCGGGGTATTGTAAAAACTAACAACAGAACTCTTTTCTGGCACCTTCCCTGGTGGAGTTGTGCATGGGGTGTGTTTGGAACATTTTGTCACCAGCCGAGATCAAAATTCATCGTTTCCCCATCTCAGCCCAGAAAGCAGGTAGAACAAATTTTATGGTGCCTTTCAGCTGCCTACCGGCGTAGTGTAAAGAATTACCAAGAAAACTCCTTTCTGGCACCTTCCCTGGTGGAGCTGCGCATGGGGTGTGTTTGGAGCATTTTGTCACCGGCCGACTCTAAAATTCATCGTTTCCCCATCTCAGCCCAGAAAGCAGGTAGAACAAATTTTATGGTACCTTTCAGATGCCTACCGGGGTAGTGTAAAAACTAACAACAGAACTCGTTTCTGGCACCTTCCCCGGTGGAGTTGTGCATGGGGTGTGTTTGGAACATTTTGTCACCAGCCGAGTCCAAAATTCAGCGATTCCCCACCTCAGCCCAGAAAGCAGGTAGAACATCTTTTGTGGTGCCTTTCAGCTGCCTACCGGCGTAGTGTAAGAATTACCAAGAGAACTCCTTTCTGGCACCTTCCCTGGTGGAGCTGCGCATGGGGTGTGTTTGGAGCATTTTGTCACCGGCCGACTCTAAAATTCATCGTTTCCCCATCTCAGCCCAGAAAGCAGGTAGAACAACTTTTGTGGTGCCTTGCAGCTGCCTACCGGACCAATGTAAAAACTACCAAGAGAACTCCTTTCTGGCACCTTCCCCGGTGGAGCTGCGCATGGGTGTGTTTGGAGCATTTTGTCACCGGCCGACTCTAAAATTCATCGTTTCGCCATCTCAGCCCAGAAAGCAGGTAGAACAAATTTTATGGTGCCTTTCAGATGCCTACCGGGGTAGTGTAAAAACTACCAAAAGAACTCGTTTCTGGCACCTTCCGCGGTGGAGTTGTGCATGGGGTGTGTTTGGAACATTTTGTCACCGGCCGACGCTAAAATTCATCGTTTCCCCATCTCAGCCCAGAAAGCAGGTAGAACAAATTTTATGGTGCCTTTCAGATGCCTACCGGGGTATTGTAAAAACTACCAAGAGAACTCGTTTCTGGCATCTTCCGCGGTGGAGTTGTGCATGGGGTGTGTTTGGAACATTTTGTCACCAGCAGAGTCCAAAATTCAGCGATTCACCACCTCAGCCCAGAAAGCAGGTAGAACAACTTTTGTGGTGCCTTTCAGATGCCTACCGGACCAATGTAAAAACTGCCAACAGAACTCCTTTCTGGCACCTTCCCTGGTGGAGCTGCGCATGGGTGTGTTTGGAGCATTTTGCACCGGCCGACTCTAAAATTCATCGTTTCCCCATCTCAGCCCAGAAAGCAGGTAGAACAACTTTTGTGGTGCCTTTCAGCTGCCTACCGGCGTAGTGTAGAGAATTACCAAGAAAACTCCTTTCTGGCACCTTCCCTGGTGGAGCTGCGCATGGGGTGTGTTTGGAGCATTTTGTCACCAGCCAACTCTAAAATTCATCGTTTCCCCATCTCAGCCCAGAAAGCAGGTAGAACAAATTTTATGGTGCCTTTCAGATGCCTACCGGGGTATTGTAAAAACTAACAACAGAACTCGTTTCTGGCACCTTCCCTGGTGGAGCTGCGCATGGGGTGTGTTTGGAGCATTTTGTCACCGGCCGACTCTAAAATTCATCGTTTCCCCATCTCAGCCCAGAAAGCAGGTAGAACAAATTTTATGGTACCTTTCAGATGCCTACCGGACCAATGTAAAAACTAACAACAGAACTCCTTTCTGGCACCTTCCCCGGTGGAGTTGTGCATGGGGTGTGTTTGGAACATTTTGTCACCAGCCGAGTCCAAAGTTCAGCGATTCCCCACCTCAACCCAGAAAGCAGGTAGAACATCTGTTGTGGTGTCTTTCAGATGCCTACCAAGGTAGTGTAAAGAATTACCAAGAAAACTCCTTTCTGGCACCTTCCCTGGTGGAGCTGCGCATGGGGTGTGTTTGGAGCATTTTGTCACCGGCCGACTCTAAAATTCATCGTTTCGCCATCTCAGCCCAGAAAGCAGGTAGAACAAATTTTATGGTGCCTTTCAGATGCCTACCGGGGTAGTGTAAAAACTACCAAAAGAACTCGTTTCTGGCACCTTCCCCGGTGGAGTTGTGCATGGGGTGTGTTTGGAACATTTTGTCACCGGCCGACGCTAAAATTCATCGTTTCCCCATCTCAGCCCAGAAAGCAGGTAGAACAAATTTTATGGTGCCTTTCACCTGCCTACCGGGGTAGTGTAAAAACTAACAACAGAACTCGTTTCTGGCACCTTCCCCGGTGGAGTTGTGCATGGGGTGTGTTTGGAACATTTTGTCAGGAGCCGAGTCCAAAATTCAGCGATTCCCCACCTCAGCCCAGAAAGCAGGTAGATCAACTTTTGTGGTGCCTTTCAGCTGCCTACCGGACCAATGTAAAAACTGCCAACAGAACTCCTTTCTGGCACCTTCCCTGGTGGAGCTGCGCATGGGGTGTGTTTGGAGCATTTTGTCACCGGCCGACTCTAAAATTCATCGTTTCCCCATCTCAGCCCAAAAAGCAGGTAGAACAAGTTTTGTGGTGCCTTTCAGCTGCCTACCGGAGCAATGTAAAAACTGTCAATAGAACTCCTTTCTGGCACCTTCCCTGGTATAGCTGCGCATGGGGTGTGTTTGGAACATTTTGTCACCAGCCGAGTCCAAAATTCAGCGATTCCCCATCTCAGCCCAGAAAACAGGTAGAACAACTTTTGTGGTGCCTTTCAGCTGCCTACCGGGGTAGTGTAAAAACTAACAAAAGAACTCCTTTCTGGCACCTTCCCCGGTGGAGTTGTGCATGGGGTGTGTTTGGAACATTTTGTCACCGGCCGACTCTAAAATTCATCGTTTCCCCACCTCAGCCCAGAAAGCAGGTAGAACAACTTTTGTGGTGCCTTTCAGCTGCCTACCGGACCAATGTAAAAACTGCCAACAGAACTCCTTTCTGGCACCTTCCCTGGTAGAGCTGCGCATGGGGTGTGTTTGGAACATTTTGTCACCAGCCGAGACTAAAATTCAGCGATTCCCCATCTCAGCCCAGAAAGCAGGTAGAACATCTTTTGTGGTGCCTCTCAGCTGCCTACCGGGGTAGTGTAAAAACTACCAACAGAACTCGTTTCTGGCACTTTCCCCGGTGGAGTTGTGCATGGGGTGTGTTTGGAACATTTTGTCACCAGCAGAGTCCAAAATTCAGCGATTCCCCACCTCAGCCCAGAAAGCAGGTAGAACAACTTTTGTGGTGCCTTTCAGCTGCCTACCGGACCAATGTAAAAACTGCCAACAGAACTCCTTTCTGGCACCTTCCCTGGTGGAGCTGCGCATGGGGTGTGTTTGGAGCATTTTGTCACCGGCCGACTCTAAAATTCATCGTTTCCCCATCTCAGCCCAGAAAGCAGGTAGAACATCTTTTGTGGTGCCTTTCAGCTGCCTACCAGGGTAGTGTAAAAACTACCAAGAGAACTCGTTTCTGGCACCTTCCGCGGTGGAGTTGTGCATGGGGTGTGTTTGGAACATTTTGTCACCAGCAGAGTCCAAAATTCAGCGATTCCCCACCTCAGCCCAGAAAGCAGGTAGAACAACTTTTGTGGTGCCTTTCAGCTGCCTACCGGGGTACTGTAAAAAACTGCCAAGAGAACTCGTTTCTGGCACCTTCCCTGGTGGAGCTGCGCATGGGGTGTGTTTGGAGCATTTTGTCACCGGCCGACTCTAAAATTCATTGTTTCCGCATGTCAGCCCAGAAAGCAGGTAGAACAACTTTTGTGGTGCCTTTCAGATGCCTACCGGGGTAGTGTAAAAACTACCAAGAGAACTCGTTTCTGGCACCTTCCCCGGTAGAGTTGTGGATGGGGTGTGTTTGGAACATTTTGTCACCAGCCGAGACCAAAATTCAGCGATTCCCCATCTCAGCCCAGAAAGCAGGTAGAACAAGTTTTATGGTGCCTTTCAGCTGCCTACCGGGGTAGTGTAAAAACTACCAAGAGAACTATTTCTGGCACCTTCCCCGGTGGAGTTGTGCATGAGGTGTGTTTGGAACATTATGTCACCAGCCGAGTCCAAAATTCAGCGATTCCCCACCTCAGCCCAGAAAGCAGGTAGAACAACTTTTGCGGTGCCTTGCAGCTGCCTACCGGGGTAGTGTAAGAATTACGAAGAGAACTCGTTTCTGGCACTTTCCCCGGTGGAGTTGTGCATGGGGTGTGTTTGGAACATTTTTTCACCAGCCGAGATCAAAATTCAGCGATTCCCCACCTCAGCCCAGAAAGCAGGTAGAACAAATTTTATGGTGCCTTTCAGATGCCTACCGGGGTATTGTAAAAACTACCAAGAGAACTCGTTTCTGGCATCTTCCGCGGTGGAGTTGTGCATGGGGTGTGTTTGGAACATTTTGTCACCAGCAGAGTCCAAAATTCAGCGATTCCCCACCTCAGCCCAGAAAGCAGGTAGAACAACTTTTGTGGTGCCTTTCAGCTGCCTACCGGACCAATGTAAAAACTGCCAACAGAACTCCTTTCTGGCACCTTCCCTGGTGGAGCTGCGCATGGGGTTTGTTTGGAGCATTTTGTCAGTAGCCGAGACCAAAATTCATCGTTTCCGCATCTCAGCCCAGAAAGCAGGTAGAACAAATTTTATGGTGCCTTTCAGATGCTTACCGGGGTATTGTAAAAACTAACAACAGAACTCTTTTCTGGCACCTTCCCTGGTGGAGTTGTGCATGGGGTGTGTTTGGAACATTTTGTCACCAGCCGAGATCAAAATTCATCGTTTCCCCATCTCAGCCCAGAAAGCAGGTAGAACAAATTTTATGGTGCCTTTCAGCTGCCTACCGGCGTAGTGTAAAGAATTACCAAGAAAACTCCTTTCTGGCACCTTCCCTGGTGGAGCTGCGCATGGGGTGTGTTTGGAGCATTTTGTCACCGGCCGACTCTAAAATTCATCGTTTCCCCATCTCAGCCCAGAAAGCAGGTAGAACAAATTTTATGGTACCTTTCAGATGCCTACCGGGGTAGTGTAAAAACTAACAACAGAACTCGTTTCTGGCACCTTCCCCGGTGGAGTTGTGCATGGGGTGTGTTTGGAACATTTTGTCACCAGCCGAGTCCAAAATTCAGCGATTCCCCACCTCAGCCCAGAAAGCAGGTAGAACATCTTTTGTGGTGCCTTTCAGCTGCCTACCGGCGTAGTGTAAGAATTACCAAGAGAACTCCTTTCTGGCACCTTCCCTGGTGGAGCTGCGCATGGGGTGTGTTTGGAGCATTTTGTCACCGGCCGACTCTAAAATTCATCGTTTCCCCATCTCAGCCCAGAAAGCAGGTAGAACAACTTTTGTGGTGCCTTGCAGCTGCCTACCGGACCAATGTAAAAACTACCAAGAGAACTCCTTTCTGGCACCTTCCCCGGTGGAGCTGCGCATGGGTGTGTTTGGAGCATTTTGTCACCGGCCGACTCTAAAATTCATCGTTTCGCCATCTCAGCCCAGAAAGCAGGTAGAACAAATTTTATGGTGCCTTTCAGATGCCTACCGGGGTAGTGTAAAAACTACCAAAAGAACTCGTTTCTGGCACCTTCCCCGGTGGAGTTGTGCATGGGGTGTGTTTGGAACATTTTGTCACCGGCCGACGCTAAAATTCATCGTTTCCCCATCTCAGCCCAGAAAGCAGGTAGAACAAATTTTATGGTGCCTTTCAGATGCCTACCGGGGTATTGTAAAAACTACCAAGAGAACTCGTTTCTGGCATCTTCCGCGGTGGAGTTGTGCATGGGGTGTGTTTGGAACATTTTGTCACCAGCAGAGTCCAAAATTCAGCGATTCCCCACCTCAGCCCAGAAAGCAGGTAGAACAACTTTTGTGGTGCCTTTCAGATGCCTACCGGACCAATGTAAAAACTGCCAACAGAACTCCTTTCTGGCACCTTCCCTGGTGGAGCTGCGCATGGGTGTGTTTCGAGCATTTTGCACCGGCCGACTCTAAAATTCATCGTTTCCCCATCTCAGCCCAGAAAGCAGGTAGAACAACTTTTGTGGTGCCTTTCAGCTGCCTACCGGCGTAGTGTAGAGAATTACCAAGAAAACTCCTTTCTGGCACCTTCCCTGGTGGAGCTGCGCATGGGGTGTGTTTGGAGCATTTTGTCACCAGCCAACTCTAAAATTCATCGTTTCCCCATCTCAGCCCAGAAAGCAGGTAGAACAAATTTTATGGTGCCTTTCAGATGCCTACCGGGGTATTGTAAAAACTAACAACAGAACTCGTTTCTGGCACCTTCCCTGGTGGAGCTGCGCATGGGGTGTGTTTGGAGCATTTTGTCACCGGCCGACTCTAAAATTCATCGTTTCCCCATCTCAGCCCAGAAAGCAGGTAGAACAAATTTTATGGTACCTTTCAGATGCCTACCGGACCAATGTAAAAACTAACAACAGAACTCCTTTCTGGCACCTTCCCCGGTGGAGTTGTGCATGGGGTGTGTTTGGAACATTTTGTCACCAGCCGAGTCCAAAGTTCAGCGATTCCCCACCTCAACCCAGAAAGCAGGTAGAACATCTGTTGTGGTGCCTTTCAGCTGCCTTCCGGCGTAGTGTAAAGAATTACCAAGAAAACTCCTTTCTGGCACCTTCCCTGGTGGAGCTGCGCATGGGGTGTGTTTGGAGCATTTTGTCACCGGCCGACTCTAAAATTCATCGTTTCGCCATCTCAGCCCAGAAAGCAGGTAGAACAAATTTTATGGTGCCTTTCAGATGCCTACCGGGGTAGTGTAAAAACTACCAAAAGAACTCGTTTCTGGCACCTTCCCCGGTGGAGTTGTGCATGGGGTGTGTTTGAACATTTTGTCACCGGCCGACGCTAAAATTCATCGTTTCCCCATCTCAGCCCAGAAAGCAGGTAGAACAAATTTTATGGTGCCTTTCACCTGCCTACCGGGGTAGTGTAAAAACTAACAACAGAACTCGTTTCTGGCACCTTCCCCGGTGGAGTTGTGCATGGGGTGTGTTTGGAACATTTTGTCACCAGCCGAGTCCAAAATTCAGCGATTCCCCACCTCAGCCCAGAAAGCAGGTAGATCAACTTTTGTGGTGCCTTTCAGCTGCCTACCGGACCAATGTAAAAACTGCCAACAGAACTCCTTTCTGGCACCTTCCCTGGTGGAGCTGCGCATGGGGTGTGTTTGGAGCATTTTGTCACCGGCCGACTCTAAAATTCATCGTTTCCCCATCTCAGCCCAAAAAGCAGGTAGAACAAGTTTTGTGGTGCCTTTCAGCTGCCTACCGGAGCAATGTAAAAACTGTCAATAGAACTCCTTTCTGGCACCTTCCCTGGTATAGCTGCGCATGGGGTGTGTTTGGAACATTTTGTCACCAGCCGAGTCCAAAATTCAGCGATTCCCCATCTCAGCCCAGAAAACAGGTAGAACAACTTTTGTGGTGCCTTTCAGCTGCCTACCGGGGTAGTGTAAAAACTAACAAAAGAACTCCTTTCTGGCACCTTCCCCGGTGGAGTTGTGCATGGGGTGTGTTTGGAACATTTTGTCACCGGCCGACTCTAAAATTCATCGTTTCCCCACCTCAGCCCAGAAAGCAGGTAGAACAACTTTTGTGGTGCCTTTCAGCTGCCTACCGGACCAATGTAAAAACTGCCAACAGAACTCCTTTCTGGCACCTTCCCTGGTAGAGCTGCGCATGGGGTGTGTTTGGAACATTTTGTCACCAGCCGAGACTAAAATTCAGCGATTCCCCATCTCAGCCCAGAAAGCAGGTAGAACAAATTTTGTGGTGCCTCTCAGCTGCCTACCGGGGTAGTGTAAAAACTACCAACAGAACTCGTTTCTGGCACTTTCCCCGGTGGAGTTGTGCATGGGGTGTGTTTGGAACATTTTGTCACCAGCAGAGTCCAAAATTCAGCGATTCCCCACCTCAGCCCAGAAAGCAGGTAGAACAACTTTTGTGGTGCCTTTCAGCTGCCTACCGGACCAATGTAAAAACTGCCAACAGAACTCCTTTCTGGCACCTTCCCTGGTGGAGCTGCGCATGGGGTGTGTTTGGAGCATTTTGTCACCGGCCGACTCTAAAATTCATCGTTTCCCCATCTCAGCCCAGAAAGCAGGTAGAACATCTTTTGTGGTGCCTTTCAGCTGCCTACCGGGGTAGTGTAAAAACTACCAAGAGAACTCGTTTCTGGCACCTTCCGCGGTGGAGTTGTGCATGGGGTGTGTTTGGAACATTTTGTCACCAGCAGAGTCCAAAATTCAGCGATTCCCCACCTCAGCCCAGAAAGCAGGTAGAACAACTTTTGTGGTGCCTTTCAGCTGCCTACCGGGGTACTGTAAAAAACTGCCAAGAGAACTCGTTTCTGGCACCTTCCCTGGTGGAGCTGCGCATGGGGTGTGTTTGGAACATTTTGTCACCAGCGAACTCTAAAATTCATCGTTTCCCCACCTCAGCCCAGAAAGCAGGTAGAACAACTTTTGTGGTGCCTTTCAGATGCCTACCGGGGTAGTGTAAAAACTACCAACAAAACTCGTTTCTGGCACTTTCCCCGGTGGAGTTTTGCATGGGGTGTGTTTGGAACATTTTGTCAGGAGCCGAGACCAAAATTCAGACATTCCCCATCTCAGCCCAGAAAGCAGGTAGAACAACTTTTGTGGTGCCTTTCAGCTGCCTACCGGGGTTTTGTAAAAACTAACAACAGAACTCGTTTCTGGCACCTTCCGCGGTGGAGTTGTGCATGGGGTGTGTTTGGAACATTTTGTCACCAGCCGAGACGAAAATTCAGCGATTCCACATCTCAGCCCAGAAAGCAGGTAGAACAACTTTTATGGTGCCTTTCAGCTGTCTACCGGGGTAGTGTAAAAACTACTAACAGAACTCGTTTCTGGCACCTTCCCCGGTGGAGTTGTGCATGGGGTGTGTTTGGAGCATTTTGTCACCGGCCGACTCTAAAATTCATCGTTTCCCCATCTCAGCCCAGAAAGCAGGTAGAACAACTTTTGTGGTGCCTTTCAGATGCCTACCGGCGTAGTGTAAAAACTGCCAAGAGAACTCCTTTCTGGCACCTTCCCCGGTGGAGCTGCGCATGGGGTGTGTTTGGAGCATTTTGTCACCGGCCGACTCTAAAATTCATCGTTTCCCCATCTCATCCCAGAAAGCAGGTAGAACAAATTTTATGGTGCCTTTCAGATGCCTACCGGGGTATTGTAAAAACTAACAACAGAACTCGTTTCTGGCACCTTCCCTGGTGGAGTTGTGCATGGGGTGTGTTTGGAACATTTTGTCACCAGCCGAGTCCAAAATTCAGCGATTCCCCACCTCAGCCCAGAAAGCAGGTAGAACAAATTTTATGGTGCCTTTCAGATGCCTACCGGGGTATTGTAAAAACTACCAAGAGAACTCGTTTCTGGCATCTTCCGCGGTGGAGTTGTGCATGGGGTGTGTTTGGAACATTTTGTCACCAGCAGAGTCCAAAATTCAGCGATTCCCCACCTCAGCCCAGAAAGCAGGTAGAACAACTTTTGTGGTGCCTTTCAGCTGCCTACCGGACCAATGTAAAAACTGCCAACAGAACTCCTTTCTGGCACCTTCCCTGGTGGAGCTGCGCATGGGGTTTGTTTGGAGCATTTTGTCAGTAGCCGAGACCAAAATTCATCGTTTCCGCATCTCAGCCCAGAAAGCAGGTAGAACAAATTTTATGGTGCCTTTCAGATGCTTACCGGGGTATTGTAAAAACTAACAACAGAACTCTTTTCTGGCACCTTCCCTGGTGGAGTTGTGCATGGGGTGTGTTTGGAACATTTTGTCACCAGCCGAGATCAAAATTCATCGTTTCCCCATCTCAGCCCAGAAAGCAGGTAGAACAAATTTTATGGTGCCTTTCAGCTGCCTACCGGCGTAGTGTAAAGAATTACCAAGAAAACTCCTTTCTGGCACCTTCCCTGGTGGAGCTGCGCATGGGGTGTGTTTGGAGCATTTTGTCACCGGCCGACTCTAAAATTCATCGTTTCCCCATCTCAGCCCAGAAAGCAGGTAGAACAACTTTTGTGGTGCCTTGCAGCTGCCTACCGGACCAATGTAAAAACTACCAAGAGAACTCCTTTCTGGCACCTTCCCTGGTGGAGCTGCGCATGGGTGTGTTTGGAGCATTTTGTCACCGGCCGACTCTAAAATTCATCGTTTCGCCATCTCAGCCCAGAAAGCAGGTAGAACAAATTTTATGGTGCCTTTCAGATGCCTACCGGGGTAGTGTAAAAACTACCAAAAGAACTCGTTTCTGGCACCTTCCCCGGTGGAGTTGTGCATGGGGTGTGTTTGGAACATTTTGTCACCGGCCGACTCTAAAATTCATCGTTTCCCCATCTCAGCCCAGAAAGCAGGTAGAACAAATTTTATGGTGCCTTTCAGATGCCTACCGGGGTATTGTAAAAACTACCAAGAGAACTCGTTTCTGGCATCTTCCGCGGTGGAGTTGTGCATGGGGTGTGTTTGGAACATTTTGTCACCAGCAGAGTCCAAAATTCAGCGATTCCCCACCTCAGCCCAGAAAGCAGGTAGAACAACTTTTGTGGTGCCTTTCAGATGCCTACCGGACCAATGTAAAAACTGCCAACAGAACTCCTTTCTGGCACCTTCCCTGGTGGAGCTGCGCATGGGTGTGTTTGGAGCATTTTGCACCGGCCGACTCTAAAATTCATCGTTTCCCCCATCTCAGCCCAGAAAGCAGGTAGAACAACTTTTGTGGTGCCTTGCAGCTGCCTACCGGACCAATGTAAAAACTACCAAGAGAACTCCTTTCTGGCACCTTCCCTGGTGGAGCTGCGCATGGGGTGTGTTTGGAGCATTTTGTCACCAGCCAACTCTAAAATTCATCGTTTCCCCATCTCAGCCCAGAAAGCAGGTAGAACAAATTTTATGGTACCTTTCAGATGCCTACCGGGGTAGTGTAAAAAACTACCAAGAGAACTCGTTTCTGGCAGCTTCCCCGGTGGAGTTGTGCATGGGGTGTGTTTGGAACATTTTGTCACCAGCCGAGTCCAAAATTCAGCGATTCCCCACCTCAGCCCAGAAAGCAGGTAGAACATCTTTTGTGGTGTCTTTCAGCTGCCTACCGGCGTAGTGTAATAATTACCAATAGAACACCTTTCTGGCACCTTCCCTGGTGGAGCTGCGCATGGGGTGTGTTTGGAGCATTTTGTCACCGGCCGACTCTAAAATTCATCGTTTCCCCACATCAGCCCAGAAAGCAGGTAGAACAAATTTTATGGTGCCTTTCAGATGCCTACCGGGGTATTGTAAAAACTAACAACAGAACTCGTTTCTGGCACCTTCCCTGGTGGAGCTGCGCATGGGGTGTGTTTGGAGCATTTTGTCACCGGCCGACTCTAAAATTCATCGTTTCCCCATCTCAGCCCAGAAAGCAGGTAGAACAAATTTTATGGTACCTTTCAGATGCCTACCGGACCAATGTAAAAACTAACAACAGAACTCCTTTCTGGCACCTTCCCCGGTGGAGTTGTGCATGGGGTGTGTTTGGAACATTTTGTCACCAGCCGAGTCCAAAGTTCAGCGATTCCCCACGTCAACCCAGAAAGCAGGTAGAACATCTTTTGTGGTGCCTTTCAGCTGCCTTCCGGCGTAGTGTAAAGAATTACCAAGAAAACTCCTTTCTGGCACCTTCCCTGGTGGAGCTGCGCATGGGGTGTGTTTGGAGCATTTTGTCACCGGCCGACTCTAAAATTCATCGTTTCGCCATCTCAGCCCAGAAAGCAGGTAGAACAAATTTTATGGTGCCTTTCAGATGCCTACCGGGGTAGTGTAAAAACTACCAAAAGAACTCGTTTCTGGCACCTTCCCCGGTGGAGTTGTGCATGGGGTGTGTTTGGAACATTTTGTCACCGGCCGACGCTAAAATTCATCGTTTCCCCATCTCAGCCCAGAAAGCAGGTAGAACAAATTTTATGGTGCCTTTCACCTGCCTACTGGGGTAGTGTAAAAACTAACAACAGAACTCGTTTCTGGCATCTTCCCCGGTGGAGTTGTGCATGGGGTGTGTTTGGAACATTTTGTCACCAGCCGAGTCCAAAATTCAGCGATTCCCCACCTCAGCCCAGAAAGCAGGTAGAACAACTTTTGTGGTGCCTTTCAGCTGCCTACCGGACCAATGTAAAAACTGCCAACAGAACTCCTTTCTGGCACCTTCCCTGGTGGAGCTGCGCATGGGGTGTGTTTGGAGCATTTTGTCACCGGCCGACTCTAAAATTCATCGTTTCCCCATCTCAGCCCAAAAAGCAGGTAGAACAAGTTTTGTGGTGCCTTTCAGATGCCTACCGGACCAATGTAAAAACTGCCAACAGAACTCCTTTCTGGCACCTTCCCCGGTGGAGCTGCGCATGGGGTGTGTTTGGAGCATTTTGTCACCGGCCGACTCTAAAATTCATCGTTTCCCCATCTCAGCCCAGAAAGCAGGTAGAACAAATTTTATGGTACCTTGCAGCTGCCTACCGGAGCAATGTAAAAACTGTCAATAGAACTCCTTTCTGGCACCTTCCCTGGTATAGCTGCGCATGGGGTGTGTTTGGAAGATTTTGTCACCAGCCGAGTCCAAAATTCAGCGATTCCCCATCTCAGCCCAGAAAACAGGTAGAACAACTTTTGTGGTGCCTTTCAGCTGCCTACCGGGGTAGTGTAAAAACTAACAAAAGAACTCCTTTCTGGCACCTTCCCCGGTGGAGTTGTGCATGGGGTGTGTTTGGAACATTTTGTCACCGGCCGACTCTAAAATTCATCGTTTCCCCATCTCAGCCCAGAAAGCAGGTAGAACAACTTTTGTGGTGCCTTTCAGCTGCCTACCGGACCAATGTAAAAACTGCCAACAGAACTCCTTTCTGGCACCTTCCCTGGTAGAGCTGCGCATGGGGTGTGTTTGGAACATTTTGTCACCAGCCGAGACTAAAATTCAGCGATTCCCCATCTCAGCCCAGAAAGCAGGTAGAACATCTTTTGTGGTACCTCTCAGCTGCCTACCGGGGTAGTGTAAAAACTACCAACAGAACTCGTTTCTGGCACTTTCCCCGGTGGAGTTGTGCATGGGGTGTGTTTGGAACATTTTGTCACCAGCAGAGTCCAAAATTCAGCGATTCCCCACCTCAGCCCAGAAAGCAGGTAGAACAACTTTTGTGGTGCCTTGCAGCTGCCTACCGGACCAATGTAAAAACTGCCAACAGAACTCCTTTCTGGCACCTTCCCTGGTGGAGCTGCGCATGGGGTGTGTTTGGAGCATTTTGTCACCGGCCGACTCTAAAATTCATCGTTTCCCCATCTCAGCCCAGAAAGCAGGTAGAACATCTTTTGTGGTGCCTTTCAGCTGCCTACCCGGGGTAGTGTAAAAACTACCAAGAGAACTCGTTTCTGGCACCTTCCGCGGTGGAGTTGTGCATGGGGTGTGTTTGGAACATTTTGTCACCAGCAGAGTCCAAAATTCAGTGATTCCCCACCTCAGCCCAGAAAGCAGGTAGAACAACTTTTGTGGTGCCTTGCAGCTGCCTACCGGGGTACTGTAAAAAACTGCCAACAGAACTCCTTTCTGGCACCTTCCGCGGTGGAGTTGTGCATGGGGTGTGTTTGGAACATTTTGTCACCAGCCGAGACGAAAATTCAGCGATTCCGCATCTCAGCCCAGAAAGCAGGTAGAACAACTTTTGTGGTGCCTTTCAGCTGTCTACCGGGGTAGTGTAAAAACTACTAACAGAACTCGTTTCTGGCACCTTCCCCGGTGGAGTTGTGCATGGGGTGTGTTTGGGAGCATTTTGCACCGGCCGACTCTAAAATTCATCGTTTCCCCATCTCAGCCCAGAAAGCAGGTAGAACAACTTTTGTGGTGCCTTTCAGCTGCCTACCGGCGTAGTGTAAAGAATTACCAAGAAAACTCCTTTCTGGCACCTTCCCTGGTGGAGCTGCGCATGGGGTGTGTTTGGAGCATTTTGTCACCAGCCAACTCTAAAATTCATCGTTTCCCCATCTCAGCCCAGAAAGCAGGTAGAACAAATTTTATGGTACCTTTCAGATGCCTACCGGGGTATTGTAAAAACTAACAACAGAACTCGTTTCTGGCACCTTCCGCGGTGGAGTTGTGCATGGGGTGTGTTTGGAACATTTTGTCACCAGCCGAGTCCAAAATTCAGCGATTCCCCACCTCAACCCAGAAAGCAGGTAGAACATCTTTTGTGGTGCCTTTCAGCTGCCTACCGGCGTAGTGTAAAGAATTACCAAGAAAACTCCTTTCTGGCACCTTCCCTGGTGGAGCTGCGCATGGGGTGTGTTTGGAGCATTTTGTCACCGGCCGACTCTAAAATTCATCGTTTCGCCATCTCAGCCCAGAAAGCAGGTAGAACAAATTTTATGGTACCTTGCAGCTGCCTACCGGAGCAATGTAAAAACTGTCAATAGAACTCGTTTCTGGCACCTTCCCTGGTATAGCTGCGCATGGGGTGTGTTTGGAACATTTTGTCACCAGCCGAGACCAAAATTCAGCCATTCCCCACCTCAGCCCAGAAAACAGGTAGAACAACTTTTGTGGTGCCTTTCAGCTGCCTACCGGACCAATGTAAAAAACTGCCAAGAGAACTCCTTTCTGGCACCTTCCGCGGTGGAGTTGTGCATGGGGTGTGTTTGGAACATTTTGTCACCAGCCGAGACCAAAATTCAGCCATTCCGCATCTCAGCCCAGAAAGCAGCTAGAACAACTTTTGTGGTGCCTTGCAGCTGCCTACCGGACCAATGTAAAAACTGCCAACAGAACTCGTTTCTGGCACCTTCCCTGGTGGAGCTGCGCATGGGGTGTGTTTGTAGCATTTTGTCACCAGCCAACTCTAAAATTCATCGTTTCCCCATCTCAGCCCAGAAAGCAGGTAGAACAAATTTTATGGTGCCTTTCAGATGCCTACCGGGGTATTGTAAAAACTAACAACAGATCTCGTTTCTGGCACCTTCCCTGGTGGAGTTTTGCATGGGGTGTGTTTGGAACATTTTGTCACCAGCCGAGTCCAAAATTCAGCGATTCCCCATCTCAGCCCAGAAAGCAGGTAGAACAACTTTTGTGGTGCCTTGCAGCTGCCTACCGGACCAATGTAAAAACTGCCAACAGAACTCGTTTCTGGCACCTTCCCTGGTGGAGCTGCGCATGGGTGTGTTTGGAGCATTTTGTCACCGGCCGACTCTAAAATTCATCGTTTCCCCATCTCAGCCCAGAAAGCAGGTAGAACAAATTTTATGGTGCCTTTCAGATGCCTACCGGGGTAGTGTAAAAACTACCAAGAGAACTCGTTTCTGGCATCTTCCGCGGTGGAGTTGTGCATGGGGTGTGTTTGGAACATTTTGTCACCAGCCGAGTCCAAAATTCAGCGATTCCCCATCTCAGCCCAGAAAGCAGGTAGAACAACTTTTGTGGTGCCTTTCAGCTGCCTACCGGACCAATGTAAAAACTGCCAAGAGAACTCGTTTCTGGCACCTTCCGCGGTGGAGTTGTGCATGGGGTGTGTTTGGAACATTTTGTCACCAGCCGAGACCAAAATTCAGCCATTCCGCATCTCAGCCCAGAAAGCAGCTAGAACAACTTTTGTGGTGCCTTGCAGCTGCCTACCGGACCAATGTAAAAACTGCCAACAGAACTCGTTTCTGGCACCTTCCCTGGTGGAGCTGCGCATGGGGTGTGTTTGTAGCATTTTGTCACCAGCCAACTCTAAAATTCATCGTTTCCCCATCTCAGCCCAGAAAGCAGGTAGAACAAATTTTATGGTGCCTTTCAGATGCCTACCGGGGTATTGTAAAAACTAACAACAGATCTCGTTTCTGGCACCTTCCCTGGTGGAGTTTTGCATGGGGTGTGTTTGGAACATTTTGTCACCAGCCGAGTCCAAAATTCAGCGATTCCCCATCTCAGCCCAGAAAGCAGGTAGAACAACTTTTGTGGTGCCTTGCAGCTGCCTACCGGACCAATGTAAAAACTGCCAACAGAACTCGTTTCTGGCACCTTCCCTGGTGGAGCTGCGCATGGGTGTGTTTGGAGCATTTTGTCACCGGCCGACTCTAAAATTCATCGTTTCCCCATCTCAGCCCAGAAAGCAGGTAGAACAAATTTTATGGTGCCTTTCAGATGCCTACCGGGGTAGTGTAAAAACTACCAAGAGAACTCGTTTCTGGCATCTTCCGCGGTGGAGTTGTGCATGGGGTGTGTTTGGAACATTTTGTCACCAGCCGAGTCCAAAATTCAGCGATTCCCCATCTCAGCCCAGAAAGCAGGTAGAACAACTTTTGTGGTGCCTTTCAGCTGCCTACCGGGGTAGTGTAAAAACTACTAAGAGAACTCGTTTCTGGCACCTTCCGCGGTGGAGTTGTGCATGGGGTGCGTTTGGAACATTTTGTCACCAGCCGAGTCCAAAATTCAGCGATTCCCCACCTCAGCCCAGAAAGCAGGTAGAACATCTTTTGTGGTGCCTTTCAGCTGCCTACCGGCGTAGTGTAAAGAATTACCAAGAAAACTCCTTTCTGGCACCTTCCCTGGTGGAGCTGCGCATGTTGTGTTTTGAGCATTTTGTCACCGGCCGACTCTAAAATTCATCGTTTCCCCATCTCAGCCCAGAAAGCAGGTAGAACAAATTTTATGGTGCCTTTCACCTGCCTACCGGGGTAGTGTAAAAACTAACAAGAGAACTCGTTTCTGGCGCCTTCCCCGGTGGAGTTGTGCATGGGGTGTGTTTGGAACATTTTGTCACCAGCCGAGTCCAAAATTCAGCGATTCCCCACCTCAGCCCAGAAAGCAGGTAGAACAACTTTTGTGGTGCCTTTCAGCTGCCTACCGGACCAATGTAAAAACTGCCAACAGAACTCGTTTCTGGCACCTTCCCTGGTGGAGCTGCGCATGGGGTGTGTTTGGAGCATTTTGTCACCGGCCGACTCTAAAATTCATCGTTTCCCCACCTCAGCCCAGAAAGCAGGTAGAACAACTTTTGTGGTGCCTTGCAGCTGCCTACCGGGGTTTTGTAAAAACTACCAAGAGAACTCGTTTCTGGCACCTTCCCTGGTGGAGATGCGCATGGGGTGTGTTTGGAACATTTTGTCACCAGCCGAGTCCAAAATTCAGCGATTCCCCATCTCAGCCCAGAAAGCAGGTAGAACAACTTTTGTGGTGCCTTGCAGATGCCTACCGGACCAATGTAAAAACTGCCAACAGAACTCCTTTCTGGCACCTTCCCTGGTGGAGCTGCGCATGGGGTGTGTTTGGAGCATTTTGTCACCAGCCAACTCTAAAATTCATCGTTTCCCCATCTCAGCCCAGAAAGCAGGTAGAACAAATTTTATGGTGCCTTTCAGATGCCTACCGGGGTATTGTAAAAACTAACAACAGAACTCGTTTCTGGCACCTTCCCTGGTGGAGTTGTGCATGGGGTGTGTTTGGAACATTTTGTCACCAGCCGAGTCCAAAATTCAGCGATTCCCCATCTCAGCCCAGAAAGCAGGTAGAACAACTTTTGTGGTGCCTTGCAGCTGCCGACCGGGGTAGTGTAAAAACTGCCAACAGAACTCGTTTCTGGCGCCTTCCCTGGTGGAGCTGCGCATGGGGTGTGTTTGGAGCATTTTGACACTGGCCGACGCTAAAATTCATCGTTTCCCCACCTCAGCCCAGAAAGCAGGTAGAACAACTTTTGTGGTGCCTTGCAGCTGCCTACCGGGGTTTTGTAAAAACTACCAAGAGAACTCGTTTCTGGCACCTTCCCTGGTGGAGATGCGCATGGGGTGTGTTTGGAACATTTTGTCACCAGCCGAGTCCAAAATTCAGCGATTCCCCATCTCAGCCCAGAAAGCAGGTAGAACAACTTTTGTGGTGCCTTGCAGATGCCTACCGGACCAATGTAAAAACTGCCAACAGAACTCCTTTCTGGCACCTTCCCTGGTGGAGCTGCGCATGGGGTGTGTTTGGAGCATTTTGTCACCAGCCAACTCTAAAATTCATCGTTTCCCCATCTCAGCCCAGAAAGCAGGTAGAACAAATTTTATGGTGCCTTTCAGATGCCTACCGGGGTATTGTAAAAACTGCCAACAGAACTCGTTTCTGGCACCTTCCCTGGTGGAGTTGTGCATGGGGTGTGTTTGGAACATTTTGTCACCAGCCGAGTCCAAAATTCAGCGATTCCCCATCTCAGCCCAGAAAGCAGGTAGAACAACTTTTGTGGTGCCTTGCAGCTGCCGACCGGGGTAGTGTAAAAACTGCCAACAGAACTCATTTCTGGCGCCTTCCCTGGTGGAGCTGCGCATGGGGTGTGTTTGGAGCATTTTGTCACCGGCCGACTCTAAAATTCATCGTTTCCCCACCTCAGCCCAGAAAGCAGGTAGAACAACTTTTGTGGTGCCTTGCAGCTGCCTACCGGGGTTTTGTAAAAACTACCAAGAGAACTCGTTTCTGGCACCTTCCCTGGTGGAGATGCGCATGGGGTGTGTTTGGAACATTTTGTCACCAGCCAACTCTAAAATTCATCGTGTCCCCATCTCAGCCCAGAAAGCAGGTAGAACAAATTTTATGGTGCCTTTCAGATGCCTACCGGGGTATTGTAAAAACTAACAACAGAACTCGTTTCTGGCACCTTCCCTGGTGGAGTTGTGCATGGGGTGTGTTTGGAACATTTTGTCACCAGCCGACTCCAAAAGTCAGCGATTCCCCATCTCAGCCCAGAAAGCAGGTAGAACAACTTTTGTGGTGCCTTGCAGCTGCCGACTGGGGTAGTGTAAAAACTGCCAACAGAACTCGTTTCTGGCGCCTTCCCTGGTGGAGCTGCGCATGGGGTGTGTTTGGAGCATTTTGTCACCGGCCGACTCTAAAATTCATCGTTTCCCCATCTCAGCCCAGAAAGCAGGTAGAACAAATTTTATGGTGCCTTTCAGATGCCTACCGGGGTATTGTAAAAACTAACAACAGAACTCGTTTCTGGCACCTTCCCCGGTGGAGTTGTGCATGGGGTGTGTTTGGAACATTTTGTCACCAGCCGAGTCCAAAATTCAGCGATTCCCCACCTCAACCCAGGAAGCAGGTAGAACATCTTTTGTGGTGCCTTTCAGCTGCCTACCGGCGTAGTGTAAAGAATTACCAACAGAACTCCTTTCTGGCACCTTCCCTGGTGGAGCTGCGCATGTTGTGTTTTGAGCATTTTGTCACCGGCCGACTCTAAAATTCATCGTTTCCCCATCTCAGCCCAGAAAGCAGGCAGAACAAATTTTATGGTGCCTTTCAGATGCCTACCGGGGTAGTGTAAAAACTACCAAAAGAACTCGTTTCTGGCACCTTCCCCGGTGGAGTTGTGCATGGGGTGTGTTTGGAACATTTTGTCACCGGCCGACGCTAAAATTCATCGTTTCCCCATCTCAGCCCAGAAAGCAGGTAGAACAACTTTTATGGTGCCTTTCACCTGCCTACCGGGGTAGTGTAAAAACTAACAACAGAACTCGTTTCTGGCGCCTTCCCCGGTGGAGTTGTGCATGGGGTGTGTTTGGAACATTTTGTCACCAGCCGAGTCCAAAATTCAGCGATTCCCCATCTCAGCCCAGAAAGCAGGTAGAACAACTTTTGTGGTGCCTTGCAGCTGCCTACTGGACCAATGTAAAAACTGCCAACAGAACTCCTTTCTGGCGCCTTCCCTGGTGGAGCTGCGCATGGGGTGTGTTTGGAGCATTTTGTCACCGGCCGACTCTAAAATTCATCGTTTCCCCATCTCAGCCCAGAAAGCAGGTAGAACAAATTTTATGGTGCCTTTCAGATGCCTACCGGGGTATTGTAAAAACTGCCAACAGAACTCCTTTCTGGCACCTTCCCCGGTGGAGTTGTGCATGGGGTGTGTTTGGAACATTTTGTCACCAGCCGAGTCCAAAATTCAGCGATTCCCCACCTCAGCCCAGAAAGCAGGTAGAACAACTTTTGTGGTGCCTTTCAGATGCCTACCGGGGTAGTGTAAAAACTAACAATAAAACTCCTTTCTGGCACCTTCCCCGGTGGAGTTGTGCATGGGGTGTGTTTGGAACATTTTGTCAGGAGCCGAGACCAAAATTCAGCGATTCCCCACCTCAGCCCAGAAAGCAGGTAGAACAAGTTTTGTGGTGCCTTTCAGATGCCTACCGGGGTATTGTAAAAACTGCCAACAGAACTCCTTTCTGGCACCTTCCCCGGTGGAGCTGCGCATGGGGTGTGTTTGGAGCATTTTGTCACCGGCCGACTCTAAAATTCATCGTGTCCCCATCTCAGCCCAGAAAGCAGGTAGAACAAATTTTATGGTACCTTTCAGATGCCTACCGGGGTAGTGTAAAAACTAACAACAGAACTCGTTTCTGGCACCTTCCCCGGTGGAGTTGTGCATGGGGTGTGTTTGGAACATTTTGTCACCAGCCGAGTCCAAAGTTCAGCGATTCCCCACGTCAACCCAGAAAGCAGGTAGAACATCTTTTGTGGTGCCTTTCAGCTGCCTTCCGGCGTAGTGTAAAGAATTACCAAGAAAACTCCTTTCTGGCACCTTCCCTGGTGGAGCTGCGCATGGGGTGTGTTTGGAGCATTTTGTCACCGGCCAACTCTAAAATTCATCGTTTCCCCACGTCAGCCCAGAAAGCAGGTAGAACAACTTTTGTGGTGCCTTGCAGCTGCCTACCGGGGTTTTGTAAAAACTACCAAGAGAACTCGTTTCTGGCACCTTCCCTGGTGGAGTTGTGCATGGGGTGTGTTTGGAACATTTTGTCACCAGCCGAGTCCAAAATTCAGCGATTCCCCATCTCAGCCCAGAAAGCAGGTAGAACAACTTTTGTGGTGCCTTGCAGCTGCCTACCGGACCAATGTAAAAACTGCCAAGAGAACTCGTTTCTGGCACCTTCCCTGGTGGAGCTGCGCATGGGGTGTGTTTGGAGCATTTTGTCACCGGCCGACTCTAAAATTCATCGTTTCGCCATCTCAGCCCAGAAAGCAGGTAGAACAAATTTTACGGTGCCTTTCAGATGCCTACCGGGGTAGTGTAAAAACTAACAACAGAACTCGTTTCTGGCACCTTCCCTGGTGGAGTTGTGCATGGGGTGTGTTTGGAACATTTTGTCACCGGCCGACGCTAAAATTCATCGTTTCCCCATCTCAGCCCAGAAAGCAGGTAGAACAAATTTTATGGTACCTTTCACCTGCCTACCGGGGTAGTGTAAAAACTAACAACAGAACTCCTTTCTGGCACCTTCCCCGGTGGAGTTGTGCATGGGGTGTGTTTGGAACATTTTGTCACCAGCCGAGTCCAAAATTCAGCGATTCCCCACCTCAGCCCAGAAAGCAGGTAGAACAAGTTTTGTGGTGCCTTTCAGATGCCTACCGGGGTATTGTAAAAACTGCCAACAGAACTCCTTTCTGGCACCTTCCCCGGTGGAGCTGCGCATGGGGTGTGTTTGGAGCATTTTGTCACCGGCCGACTCTAAAATTCATCGTTTCCCCATCTCAGCCCAGAAAGCAGGTAGAACAAATTTTATGGTACCTTTCAGATGCCTACTGGGGTAGTGTAAAAACTAACAACAGAACTCGTTTCTGGCACCTTCCCCGGTGGAGTTGCGCATGGGGTGTGTTTGGAACATTTTGTCACCAGCCGAGTCCAAAATTCAGCGATTCCCCACCTCAGCCCAGAAAGCAGGTAGAACAACTTTTGTGGTGCCTTTCAGCTGCCTACCGGACCAATGTAAAAACTGCCAACAGAACTCCTTTCTGGCACCTTCCCCGGTGGAGCTGCGCATGGGGTGTGTTTGGAGCATTTTGTCACCGGCCGACTCTAAAATTCATCGTTTCCCCACCTCAGCCCAGAAAGCAGGTAGAACAACTTTTGTGGTGCCTTGCAGCTGCCTACCGGGGTTTTGTAAAAACTACCAAGAGAACTCGTTTCTGGCACCTTCCCTGGTGGAGTTGTGCATGCGGTGTGTTTGGAACATTTTGTCACCAGCCGAGTCCAAAATCCAGCGATTCCCCATCTCAGCCCAGAAAGCAGGTAGAACAACTTTTGTGGTGCCTTGCAGCTGCCTACCGGACCAATGTAAAAACTGCCAACAGAACTCGTTTCTGGCACCTTCCCTGGTGGAGCTGCGCATGGGGTGTGTTTGGAGCATTTTGTCACCAGCCAACTCTAAAATTCATCGTTTCCCCATCTCAGCCCAGAAAGCAGGTAGAACAAATTTTATGGTGCCTTTCAGATGCCTACCGGGGTATTGTAAAAACTAACAACAGAACTCGTTTCTGGCACCTTCCCCGGTGGAGTTGTGCATGGGGTGTGTTTGGAACATTTTGTCACCAGCCGAGTCCAAAATTCAGCGATTCCCCACCTCAGCCCAGAAAGCAGGTAGAACAACTTTTGTGGTGCCTTGCAGCTGCCTACCGGACCAATGTAAAAACTGCCAACAGAACTCCTTTCTGGCACCTTCCCCGGTGGAGTTGTGCATGGGGGTGTGTTTGGAGCATTTTGTCACCGGACGACTCTAAAATTAATCGTTTCCCCATCTCAGCCCAGAAAGCAGGTAGAACAAATTTTATGGTGACCTTCAGCTGCCTACCGGGGTAGTGTAAAAATTAACAACAGAACTCGTTTCTGGCACCTTCCCCGGTGGAGTTGTGCATGGGGTGTGTTTGGAACATTTTGTCAGGAGCCGAGACCAAAATTCAGACATTCCCCATCTCAGCCCAGAAAGCAGGTAGAACAAGTTTTGTGGTGCCTTTCAGATGCCTACCGGGGTAGTGTAAAAAGTACCTACAGAACTCGTTTCTGGCACCTTCCGCGGTGGAGTTGTGCATGGGGTGTGTTTGGAACATTTTGTCACCAGCCGAGACCAAAATTCAGCCATTCCGCATCTCAGCCCAGAAAGCAGGTAGAACAACTTTTGTGGTGCCTTTCAGATGCCTACCGGCGTAGTGTAAAGAATTACCAAGAAAACTCCTTTCTGGCACCTTCACTGGTGGAGCTGCGCATGGGGTGTGTTTGGAGCATTTTGTCACCGGCCGACTCTAAAATTCATCGTTTCGCCATCTCAGCCCAGAAAGCAGGTAGAACAAATTTTACAGTGCCTTTCAGATGCCTACCGGGGTAGTGTAAAAACTAACAACAGAACTCGTTTCTGGCACCTTCCCTGGTGGAGTTGTGCATGGGGTGTGTTTGGAACATTTTGTCACCGGCCGACGCTAAAATTCATCGTTTCCCCATCTCAGCCCAGAAAGCAGGTAGAACAAATTTTATGGTGCCTTTCAGCTGCCTACCGGGGTAGTGTAAAAACTAACAACAGAACTCCTTTCTGGCACCTTCCCCGGTGGAGTTGTGCATGGGGTGTGTTTGGAACATTTTGTCACCAGCCGAGTCCAAAATTCAGCGATTCCCCACCTCAGCCCAGAAAGCAGGTAGAACAAGTTTTGTGGTGCCTTTCAGATGCCTACCGGGGTATTGTAAAAACTGCCAACACAACTCCTTTCTGGCACCTTCCCCGGTGGAGCTGCGCATGGGGTGTGTTTGGAGCATTTTGTCACCGGCCGACTCTAAAATTCATCGTTTCCCCATCTCAGCCCAGAAAGCAGGTAGAACAAATTTTATGGTACCTTTCAGATGCCTACTGGGGTAGTGTAAAAACTAACAACAGAACTCGTTTCTGGCACCTTCCCCGGTGGAGTTGTGCATGGGGTGTGTTTGGAGCATTTTGTCACCGGCCGACTCTAAAATTCATCGTTTCCCCACCTCAGCCCAGAAAGCAGGTAGAACAACTTTTGTGGTGCCTTGCAGCTGCCTACCGGGGTTTTGTAAAAACTACCAAGAGAACTCGTTTCTGGCACCTTCCCTGGTGGAGATGCGCATGGGGTGTGTTTGGAACATTTTGTCACCAGCCAACTCTAAAATTCATCGTGTCCCCATCTCAGCCCAGAAAGCAGGTAGAACAAATTTTATGGTGCCTTTCAGATGCCTACCGGGGTATTGTAAAAACTAACAACAGAACTCGTTTCTGGCACCTTCCCTGGTGGAGTTGTGCATGGGGTGTGTTTGGAACATTTTGTCACCAGCCGACTCCAAAAGTCAGCGATTCCCCATCTCAGCCCAGAAAGCAGGTAGAACAACTTTTGTGGTGCCTTGCAGCTGCCGACTGGGGTAGTGTAAAAACTGCCAACAGAACTCGTTTCTGGCGCCTTCCCTGGTGGAGCTGCGCATGGGGTGTGTTTGGAGCATTTTGTCACCGGCCGACTCTAAAATTCATCGTTTCCCCATCTCAGCCCAGAAAGCAGGTAGAACAAATTTTATGGTGCCTTTCAGATGCCTACCGGGGTATTGTAAAAACTAACAACAGAACTCGTTTCTGGCACCTTCCCCGGTGGAGTTGTGCATGGGGTGTGTTTGGAACATTTTGTCACCAGCCGAGTCCAAAATTCAGCGATTCCCCACCTCAACCCAGGAAGCAGGTAGAACATCTTTTGTGGTGCCTTTCAGCTGCCTACCGGCGTAGTGTAAAGAATTACCAACAGAACTCCTTTCTGGCACCTTCCCTGGTGGAGCTGCGCATGTTGTGTTTTGAGCATTTTGTCACCGGCCGACTCTAAAATTCATCGTTTCCCCATCTCAGCCCAGAAAGCAGGCAGAACAAATTTTATGGTGCCTTTCAGATGCCTACCGGGGTAGTGTAAAAACTACCAAAAGAACTCGTTTCTGGCACCTTCCCCGGTGGAGTTGTGCATGGGGTGTGTTTGGAACATTTTGTCACCGGCCGACGCTAAAATTCATCGTTTCCCCATCTCAGCCCAGAAAGCAGGTAGAACAACTTTTATGGTGCCTTTCACCTGCCTACCGGGGTAGTGTAAAAACTAACAACAGAACTCGTTTCTGGCGCCTTCCCCGGTGGAGTTGTGCATGGGGTGTGTTTGGAACATTTTGTCACCAGCCGAGTCCAAAATTCAGCGATTCCCCATCTCAGCCCAGAAAGCAGGTAGAACAACTTTTGTGGTGCCTTGCAGCTGCCTACTGGACCAATGTAAAAACTGCCAACAGAACTCCTTTCTGGCGCCTTCCCTGGTGGAGCTGCGCATGGGGTGTGTTTGGAGCATTTTGTCACCGGCCGACTCTAAAATTCATCGTTTCCCCATCTCAGCCCAGAAAGCAGGTAGAACAAATTTTATGGTGCCTTTCAGATGCCTACCGGGGTATTGTAAAAACTGCCAACAGAACTCCTTTCTGGCACCTTCCCCGGTGGAGTTGTGCATGGGGTGTGTTTGGAACATTTTGTCACCAGCCGAGTCCAAAATTCAGCGATTCCCCACCTCAGCCCAGAAAGCAGGTAGAACAACTTTTGTGGTGCCTTTCAGATGCCTACCGGGGTAGTGTAAAAACTAACAATAAAACTCCTTTCTGGCACCTTCCCCGGTGGAGTTGTGCATGGGGTGTGTTTGGAACATTTTGTCAGGAGCCGAGACCAAAATTCAGCGATTCCCCACCTCAGCCCAGAAAGCAGGTAGAACAAGTTTTGTGGTGCCTTTCAGATGCCTACCGGGGTATTGTAAAAACTGCCAACAGAACTCCTTTCTGGCACCTTCCCCGGTGGAGCTGCGCATGGGGTGTGTTTGGAGCATTTTGTCACCGGCCGACTCTAAAATTCATCGTGTCCCCATCTCAGCCCAGAAAGCAGGTAGAACAAATTTTATGGTACCTTTCAGATGCCTACCGGGGTAGTGTAAAAACTAACAACAGAACTCGTTTCTGGCACCTTCCCCGGTGGAGTTGTGCATGGGGTGTGTTTGGAACATTTTGTCACCAGCCGAGTCCAAAGTTCAGCGATTCCCCACGTCAACCCAGAAAGCAGGTAGAACATCTTTTGTGGTGCCTTTCAGCTGCCTTCCGGCGTAGTGTAAAGAATTACCAAGAAAACTCCTTTCTGGCACCTTCCCTGGTGGAGCTGCGCATGGGGTGTGTTTGGAGCATTTTGTCACCGGCCAACTCTAAAATTCATCGTTTCCCCACGTCAGCCCAGAAAGCAGGTAGAACAACTTTTGTGGTGCCTTGCAGCTGCCTACCGGGGTTTTGTAAAAACTACCAAGAGAACTCGTTTCTGGCACCTTCCCTGGTGGAGTTGTGCATGGGGTGTGTTTGGAACATTTTGTCACCAGCCGAGTCCAAAATTCAGCGATTCCCCATCTCAGCCCAGAAAGCAGGTAGAACAACTTTTGTGGTGCCTTGCAGCTGCCTACCGGACCAATGTAAAAACTGCCAAGAGAACTCGTTTCTGGCACCTTCCCTGGTGGAGCTGCGCATGGGGTGTGTTTGGAGCATTTTGTCACCGGCCGACTCTAAAATTCATCGTTTCGCCATCTCAGCCCAGAAAGCAGGTAGAACAAATTTTACGGTGCCTTTCAGATGCCTACCGGGGTAGTGTAAAAACTAACAACAGAACTCGTTTCTGGCACCTTCCCTGGTGGAGTTGTGCATGGGGTGTGTTTGGAACATTTTGTCACCGGCCGACGCTAAAATTCATCGTTTCCCCATCTCAGCCCAGAAAGCAGGTAGAACAAATTTTATGGTACCTTTCACCTGCCTACCGGGGTAGTGTAAAAACTAACAACAGAACTCCTTTCTGGCACCTTCCCCGGTGGAGTTGTGCATGGGGTGTGTTTGGAACATTTTGTCACCAGCCGAGTCCAAAATTCAGCGATTCCCCACCTCAGCCCAGAAAGCAGGTAGAACAAGTTTTGTGGTGCCTTTCAGATGCCTACCGGGGTATTGTAAAAACTGCCAACAGAACTCCTTTCTGGCACCTTCCCCGGTGGAGCTGCGCATGGGGTGTGTTTGGAGCATTTTGTCACCGGCCGACTCTAAAATTCATCGTTTCCCCATCTCAGCCCAGAAAGCAGGTAGAACAAATTTTATGGTACCTTTCAGATGCCTACTGGGGTAGTGTAAAAACTAACAACAGAACTCGTTTCTGGCACCTTCCCCGGTGGAGTTGCGCATGGGGTGTGTTTGGAACATTTTGTCACCAGCCGAGTCCAAAATTCAGCGATTCCCCACCTCAGCCCAGAAAGCAGGTAGAACAACTTTTGTGGTGCCTTTCAGCTGCCTACCGGACCAATGTAAAAACTGCCAACAGAACTCCTTTCTGGCACCTTCCCCGGTGGAGCTGCGCATGGGGTGTGTTTGGAGCATTTTGTCACCGGCCGACTCTAAAATTCATCGTTTCCCCACCTCAGCCCAGAAAGCAGGTAGAACAACTTTTGTGGTGCCTTGCAGCTGCCTACCGGGGTTTTGTAAAAACTACCAAGAGAACTCGTTTCTGGCACCTTCCCTGGTGGAGTTGTGCATGCGGTGTGTTTGGAACATTTTGTCACCAGCCGAGTCCAAAATCCAGCGATTCCCCATCTCAGCCCAGAAAGCAGGTAGAACAACTTTTGTGGTGCCTTGCAGCTGCCTACCGGACCAATGTAAAAACTGCCAACAGAACTCGTTTCTGGCACCTTCCCTGGTGGAGCTGCGCATGGGGTGTGTTTGGAGCATTTTGTCACCAGCCAACTCTAAAATTCATCGTTTCCCCATCTCAGCCCAGAAAGCAGGTAGAACAAATTTTATGGTGCCTTTCAGATGCCTACCGGGGTATTGTAAAAACTAACAACAGAACTCGTTTCTGGCACCTTCCCCGGTGGAGTTGTGCATGGGGTGTGTTTGGAACATTTTGTCACCAGCCGAGTCCAAAATTCAGCGATTCCCCACCTCAGCCCAGAAAGCAGGTAGAACAACTTTTGTGGTGCCTTGCAGCTGCCTACCGGACCAATGTAAAAACTGCCAACAGAACTCCTTTCTGGCACCTTCCCCGGTGGAGTTGTGCATGGGGGTGTGTTTGGAGCATTTTGTCACCGGACGACTCTAAAATTAATCGTTTCCCCATCTCAGCCCAGAAAGCAGGTAGAACAAATTTTATGGTGACCTTCAGCTGCCTACCGGGGTAGTGTAAAAATTAACAACAGAACTCGTTTCTGGCACCTTCCCCGGTGGAGTTGTGCATGGGGTGTGTTTGGAACATTTTGTCAGGAGCCGAGACCAAAATTCAGACATTCCCCATCTCAGCCCAGAAAGCAGGTAGAACAAGTTTTGTGGTGCCTTTCAGATGCCTACCGGGGTAGTGTAAAAAGTACCTACAGAACTCGTTTCTGGCACCTTCCGCGGTGGAGTTGTGCATGGGGTGTGTTTGGAACATTTTGTCACCAGCCGAGACCAAAATTCAGCCATTCCGCATCTCAGCCCAGAAAGCAGGTAGAACAACTTTTGTGGTGCCTTTCAGATGCCTACCGGCGTAGTGTAAAGAATTACCAAGAAAACTCCTTTCTGGCACCTTCACTGGTGGAGCTGCGCATGGGGTGTGTTTGGAGCATTTTGTCACCGGCCGACTCTAAAATTCATCGTTTCGCCATCTCAGCCCAGAAAGCAGGTAGAACAAATTTTACAGTGCCTTTCAGATGCCTACCGGGGTAGTGTAAAAACTAACAACAGAACTCGTTTCTGGCACCTTCCCTGGTGGAGTTGTGCATGGGGTGTGTTTGGAACATTTTGTCACCGGCCGACGCTAAAATTCATCGTTTCCCCATCTCAGCCCAGAAAGCAGGTAGAACAAATTTTATGGTGCCTTTCAGCTGCCTACCGGGGTAGTGTAAAAACTAACAACAGAACTCCTTTCTGGCACCTTCCCCGGTGGAGTTGTGCATGGGGTGTGTTTGGAACATTTTGTCACCAGCCGAGTCCAAAATTCAGCGATTCCCCACCTCAGCCCAGAAAGCAGGTAGAACAAGTTTTGTGGTGCCTTTCAGATGCCTACCGGGGTATTGTAAAAACTGCCAACACAACTCCTTTCTGGCACCTTCCCCGGTGGAGCTGCGCATGGGGTGTGTTTGGAGCATTTTGTCACCGGCCGACTCTAAAATTCATCGTTTCCCCATCTCAGCCCAGAAAGCAGGTAGAACAAATTTTATGGTACCTTTCAGATGCCTACTGGGGTAGTGTAAAAACTAACAACAGAACTCGTTTCTGGCACCTTCCCCGGTGGAGTTGTACATGGGGTGTGTTTGGAACATTTTGTCACCAGCCGAGTCCAAAATTCAGCGATTCCCCACCTCAGCCCAGAAAGCAGGTAGAACAACTTTTGTGGTGCCTTTCAGCTGCCTACCGGACCAATGTAAAAACTGCCAACAGAACTCCTTTCTGGCACCTTCCCCGGTGGAGCTGCGCATGGGGTGTGTTTGGAGCATTTTGTCACCGGCCGACTCTAAAATTCATCGTTTCCCCACCTCAGCCCAGAAAGCAGGTAGAACAACTTTTGTGGTGCCTTGCAGCTGCCTACCGGGGTTTTGTAAAAACTACCAAGAGAACTCGTTTCTGGCACCTTCCCTGGTGGAGTTGTGGATGGGGTGTGTTTGGAACATTTTGTCACCAGCCGAGTCCAAAATCCAGCGATTCCCCATCTCAGCCCAGAAAGCAGGTAGAACAACTTTTGTGGTGCCTTGCAGCTGCCTACCGGACCAATGTAAAAACTGCCAAGAGAACTCGTTTCTGGCACCTTCCCTGGTGGAGCTGCGCATGGGGTGTGTTTGGAGCATTTTGTCACCAGCCAACTCTAAAATTCATCGTTTCCCCATCTCATCCCAGAAAGCAGGTAGAACAAATTTTATGGTGCCTTTCAGATGCCTACCGGGGTAGTGTAAAAACTAACAACAGAACTCGTTTCTGGCACCTTCCACGGTGGAGTTGTGCATGGGGTGTGTTTGGAACATTTTGTCACCAGCCGAGTCCAAAATTCAGCGATTCCCCACCTCAGCCCAAAAAGCAGGTAGAACAACTTTTGTGGTGCCTTGCAGCTGCCTACAGGACCAATGTAAAAACTGCCAACAGAACTCGTTTCTGGCACCTTCCCTGGTGGAGCTGTGCATGGGGTGTGTTTGGAGCATTTTGTCACCGGCCAACTCTAAAATTCATCGTTTCCCCATCTCAGCCCAGAAAGCAGGAAGAACAAATTTTATGGTGCCTTTCAGATGCCTACCGGGGTATTGTAAAAACTAACAACAGAACTCGTTCTGGCACCTTCCCCGGTGGAGTTGTGCATGGGGTGTGTTTGGAACATTTTGTCACCAGCCGAGTCCAAAATTCAGCGATTCCCCACCTCAGCCCAGAAAGCAGGTAGAACAACTTTTGTGGTGCCTTTCAGATGCCTACCGGGGTAGTGTAAAAACTAACAACAGAACTCGTTTCTGGCATCTTCCGCGGTGGAGTTGTGCATGGGGTGTGTTTGGAACATTTTGTCACCAGCCGAGTCCAAAATTCAGCGATTCCCCACCTCAGCCCAGAAAGCAGGTAGAACAACTTTTGTGGTGCCTTGCAGCTGCCTACCGGACCAATGTAAAAACTGCCAATAGAACTCCTTTCTGGCACCTTCCCCGGTGGAGTTGTGCATGGGGGTGTGTTTGGAGCATTTTGTCACCGGCCGACTCTAAAATTAATCGTTTCCCCATCTCAGCCCAGAAAGCAGGTAGAACAAATTTTATGGTGACCTTCAGCTGCCTACCGGGGTAGTGTAAAAATTAACAACAGAACTCTTGTCTGGCACCTTCCCCGGTGGAGTTGTGGATGGGGTGTGTTTGGAACATTTTGTCAGGAGCCGAGACCAAAATACAGACATTCCCCATCTCAGCCCAGAAAGCAGGTAGAACAAGTTTTGTGGTGCCTTTCAGCTGCCTACCGGCGTAGTGTAAAAAGTACCAGTAGAACTCGTTTCTGGCACTTTCCCCGGTGGAGTTGTGCATGGGGTGTGTTTGGAACATTTTGTCAGGAGCCGAGTCCAAAATTCATCGTTTCCCCATCTCAGCCCAGAAAGCAGGTAGAAAAAGTTTTGTGGTGCCTTTCAGATGCCTACCGGGGTAGTGTAAAAAGTACCTACAGAACTCGTTTCTGGCACCTTCCGCGGTGGAGTTGTGCATGGGGTGTGTTTGGAACATTTTGTCACCAGCCGAGTCCAAAATTCAGCGATTCCGCATCTCAGCCCAGAAAGCAGGTAGAACAACTTTTGTGGTGCCTTTCAGCTGTCTACCGGGGTAGTGTAAAAACTACTAACAGAACTCGTTTCTGGCACCTTCCCCGGTGGAGTTGTGCATGGGGTGTGTTTGGAACATTTTGTCACCAGCTGAGATCAAAATTCAGCCATTCCACATCTCAGCCCAGAAAGCAGGTAGAACAAATTTTATGGTGCCTTTCAGATGCCTACCGGGGTAGTGTAAAAACTACTAAGAGAACTCCTTTCTGGCACCTTCCCCGGTGGAGTTGTGCATGGGGTGCGCTTGGAATATTTTGTGATCAGCCGAGTCCAAAATTCAGCGATTCCCCACCTCAGCCCAGAAAGCAGGTAGAACAACTTTTGTGGTGCCTTGCAGCTGCCTACCGGGGTAGTGTAAAAAGTACCTACAGAACTCGTTTCTGGCACTTTCCCCGGTGGAGTTGTGCATGCGGTGTGTTTGGAGCATTTTGTCACCGGCCGACTCTAAAATTCATCGTTTCCCCATCTCAGCCCAGAAAGCAGGTAGAACAAATTTTATGGTGCCTTTCAGATGCCTACCGGGGTATTGTAAAAACTACCAAAAGAACTCGTTTCTGGCACCTTCCCTGGTGGAGCTGCGCATGGGGTGTGTTTGGAGCATTTTGTCACCGGCCGACTCTAAAATTCATCGTTTCCCCATCTCAGCCCAGAAAGCAGGTAGAACAAATTTTATGGTACCTTTCAGATGCCTACCGGGGTATTGTAAAAACTAACAACAGAACTCCTTTCTGGCACCTTCTCCGGTGGAGTTGTGCATGGGGTGTGTTTGGAACATTTTGTCACCAGCCGAGACCAAAATTCAGCGATTCCGCATCTCAGCCCAGAAAACAGGTAGAACAACTTTTGTGGTGCCTTTCAGCTGTCTACCGGGGTAGTGTAAAAACTGCCAACAGAACTCGTTTCTGGCACCTTCCCCGGTGGAGTTGTGCATGGGGTGTGTTTGGAACATTTTGTCACCAGCTGAGACCAAAATTCATCGTTTCCGCACCTCAGCCCAGAAAGCAGGTAGAACAACTTTTGTGGTGCCTTGCAGCTGCCTACCGGACCAATGTAAAAACTGCCAAGAGAACTCCTTTCTGGCACCTTCCCCGGTGGAGCTGCGCATGGGGTGTGTTTGGAGCATTTTGTCACCAGCCAACTCTAAAATTCATCGTTTCCCCATCTCAGCCCAGAAAGCAGGTAGAACAAATTTTATGGTGCCTTTCAGATGCCTACCGGGGTATTGTAAAAACTAACAACAGAACTCGTTTCTGGCACCTTCCCTGGTGGAGTTGTGCATGGGGTGTGTTTGGAACATTTTGTCACCAGCCGAGTCCAAAATTCAGCGATTCCCCACCTCAGCCCAGAAAGCAGGTAGAACAACTTTTGTGGTGCCTTGCAGCTGCCTACCGGACCAATGTAAAAACTGCCAACAGAACTCCTTTCTGGCACCTTCCCTGGTGGAGCTGCGCATGGGGTGTGTTTGGAGCATTTTGTCACCGGCCGACTCTAAAATTCATCGTTTCCCCATCTCAGCCCAGAAAGCAGGTAGAACAAATTTTATGGTGCCTTTCAGATGCCTACCGGGGTAGTGTAAAAACTACCAAGAGAACTCGTTTCTGGCATCTTCCGCGGTGGAGTTGTGCATGGGGTGTGTTTGGAACATTTTGTCACCAGCCGAGTCCAAAATTCAGCGATTCCCCACCTCAGCCCAGAAAGCAGGTAGAACAACTTTTGTGGTGCCTTGCAGCTGCCTACCGGGGTATTGTAAAAACTGCCAACAGAACTCCTTTCTGGCACCTTCCGCGGTGGAGTTGTGCATGGGGTGCGTTTGGAACATTTTGTCACCAGCCGAGTCCAAAATTCAGCGATTCCCCACCTCAACCCAGAAAGCAGGTAGAACAACTTTTGTGGTGCCTTGCAGCTGCCTACCGGGGTAGTGTAAAAAGTACCTACAGAACTCGTTTCTGGCACTTTCCCCGGTGGAGTTGTGCATGGGGTGTGTTTGGAGCATTTTGTCACCAGCCGACTCTAAAATTCATGGTTTCCCCATCTCAGCCCAGAAAGCAGGTAGAACAAATTTTATGGTGCCTTTCACCTGCCTACCGGGGTAGTGTAAAAACTAACAACAGAACTCGTTTCTGGCACCTTCCCCGGTGGAGTTGTGCATGGGGTGTGTTTGGAACATTTTGTCACCAGCCGAGTCCAAAATTCAGCGATTCCCCACCTCAGCCCAGAAAGCAGGTAGATCAACTTTTGTGGTGCCTTTCAGCTGCCTACCGGACCAATGTAAAAACTGCCAACAGAACTCCTTTCTGGCACCTTCCCTGGTGGAGCTGCGCATGGGGTGTGTTTGGAGCATTTTGTCACCGGCCGACTCTAAAATTCATCGTTTCCCCATCTCAGCCCAGAAAGCAGGTAGAACAAGTTTTGTGGTGCCTTTCAGATGCCTACCGGACCAATGTAAAAACTGCCAACAGAACTCCTTTCTGGCACCTTCCCCGGTGGAGCTGCGCATGGGGTGTGTTTGGAGCATTTTGTCACCGGCCGACTCTAAAATTCAGCGATTCCCCACCTCAGCCCAGAAAGCAGGTAGAACAAATTTTATGGTACCTTGCAGCTGCCTACCGGAGCAATGTAAAAACTAACAATAGAACTCCTTTCTGGCACCTTCCCTGGTATAGCTGCGCATGGGGTGTGTTTGGAACATTTTGTCACCAGCCGAGTCCAAAATTCAGCGATTCCCCATCTCAGCCCAGAAAACAGGTAGAACAACTTTTGTGGTGCCTTGCAGCTGCCTACCGGGGTATTGTAAAAACTGCCAACAGAACTCCTTTCTGGCACCTTCCCTGGTGGAGCTGCGCATGGGGTGTGTTTGGAACATTTTGTCACCAGCCGAGACCAAAATTCAGCCATTCCCCATCTCAGCCCAGAAAGCAGGTAGAACAACTTTTGTGGTGCCTTTCATCTGGCTACTAGGGCAGTGTAAAACCACCAACAGAACTCCTTTCTGGCACCTTCCCCAGTGGAGTTGTGCATGGGGTGTGTTTGGAACATTTTGTCACCCGCCGACTCCAAAAGTCAGCGGTTCCCCATCTCAGCCCAGAAAGCAGGTAGAACAACTTTTGTGGTGCCTTGCAGCTGCCTACCGGACCAATGTAAAAACTGCCAACAGAACTCGTTTCTGGCACCTTCCCCGGTGGAGCTGTGCATGGCTGTGTTTGGAACATTTTGTCACGAGCCGTTTCCAAAATTCAGCATTTCCCCATCACAGCCCAGAAAGCAGGTAGAACAACTTTTGTGGTGCCTTTCAGCTGCCAACCGGACCAATGTAAAAACGGCCAACAGAACTCGTTTCTGGCACCTTCCCCGGTGGAGCTGCGCATGGGGTGTGTTTGGAGCATTTTGTCACCGGCCGACTCTAAAATTCATTGTTTCCGCATGTCAGCCCAGAAAGCAGGTAGAACAACTTTTGTGGTGCCTTTCAGATGCCTACCGGGGTAGTGTAAAAACTACCAAGAGAACTCGTTTCTGGCACCTTCCCCGGTAGAGTTGTGGATGGGGTGTGTTTGGAACATTTTGTCACCAGCCGAGACCAAAATTCAGCGATTCCCCATCTCAGCCCAGAAAGCAGGTAGAACAAGTTTTGTGGTGCCTTTCAGCTGCCTACCGGGGTAGTGTAAAAACTACCAAGAGAACTCCTTTCTGGCACCTTCCCCGGTGGAGTTGTGCATGAGGTGTGTTTGGAACATTTTGTCACCAGCCGAGTCCAAAATTCAGCGATTCCCCACCTCAGCCCAGAAAGCAGGTAGAACAACTTTTGCGGTGCCTTGCAGCTGCCTACCGGGGTAGTGTAAGAATTATGAAGAGAACTCGTTTCTGGCACTTTCCCCGGTGGAGTTGTGCATGGGGTGTGTTTTGAGCATTTTGTCACCAGCCGAGTCCAAAATTCAGCGATTCCCCACCTCAGCCCAGAAAGCAGGTAGAACAAATTTTATGGTGCCTTTCAGATGCCTACCGGGGTATTGTAAAAACTACCAAGAGAACTCGTTTCTGGCATCTTCCGCGGTGGAGTTGTGCATGGGGTGTGTTTGGAACATTTTGTCACCAGCAGAGTCCAAAATTCAGCGATTCCCCATCTCAGCCCAGAAAACAGGTAGAACAACTTTTGTGGTGCCTTTCAGCTGCCTACCGGACCAATGTAAAAACTGCCAACAGAACTCCTTTCTGGCACCTTCCCTGGTGGAGCTGCGCATGGGGTTTGTTTGGAGCATTTTGTCAGTAGCCGAGACCAAAATTCATCGTTTCCGCATCTCAGCCCAGAAAGCAGGTAGAACAAATTTTATGGTGCCTTTCAGATGCTTACCGGGGTATTGTAAAAACTAACAACAGAACTCTTTTCTGGCACCTTCCCTGGTGGAGTTGTGCATGGGGTGTGTTTGGAACATTTTGTCACCAGCCGAGATCAAAATTCATCGTTTCCCCATCTCAGCCCAGAAAACAGGTAGAACAAATTTTATGGTGCCTTTCAGCTGCCTACCGGCGTAGTGTAAAGAATTACCAAGAAAACTCCTTTCTGGCACCTTCTCTGGTGGAGCTGCGCATGGGGTGTGTTTGGAGCATTTTGTCACCGGCCGACTCTAAAATTCATCGTTTCCCCATCTCAGCCCAGAAAGCAGGTAGAACAAATTTTATGGTGACCTTCAGCTGCCTACCGGGGTAGTGTAAAAATTAACAACAGAACTCTTGTCTGGCACCTTCCCCTGTGGAGTTGTGCATGGGGTGTGTTTGGAACATTTTGTCACCAGCCGAGTCCAAAATTCAGCGATTCCCCACCTCAGCCCAGAAAGCAGGTAGAACATCTTTTGTGGTGTCTTTCAGCTGCCTACCGGCGTAGTGTAAGAATTACCAAGAGAACTCCTTTCTGGCACCTTCCCTGGTGGAGCTGCGCATGGGGTGTGTTTGGAGCATTTTGTCACCGGCCGACTCTAAAATTCATCGTTTCCCCATCTCAGCCCAGAAAGCAGGTAGAACAAATTTTATGGTGCCTTTCAGATGCCTACCGGGGTATTGTAAAAACTAACAACAGAACTCGTTTCTGGCACCTTCCCTGGTGGAGCTGCGCATGGGGTGTGTTTGGAGCATTTTGTCACCGGCCGACTCTAAAATTCATCGTTTCCCCATCTCAGCCCAGAAAGCAGGTAGAACAAATTTTATGGTACCTTTCAGATGCCTACCGGACCAATGTAAAAACTAACAACAGAACTCCTTTCTGGCACCTTCCCCGGTGGAGTTGTGCATGGGGTGTGTTTGGAACATTTTGTCACCAGCCGAGTCCAAAGTTCAGCGATTCCCCACCTCAACCCAGAAAGCAGGTAGAACATCTGTTGTGGTGCCTTTCAGCTGCCTTCCGGCGTAGTGTAAAGAATTACCAAGAAAACTCCTTTCTGGCACCTTCCCTGGTGGAGCTGCGCATGGGGTGTGTTTGGAGCATTTTGTCACCGGCCGACTCTAAAATTCATCGTTTCCCCATCTCAGCCCAGAAAGCAGGTAGAACAAATTTTATGGTGCCTTTCAGATTCCTACCGGGGTAGTGTAAAAACTACCAAAAGAACTCGTTTCTGGCACCTTCCCCGGTGGAGTTGTGCATGGGGTGTGTTTGTAACATTTTGTCACCGGCCGACGCTAAAATTCATCGTTTCCCCATCTCAGCCCAGAAAGCAGGTAGAACAAATTTTATGGTGCCTTTCACCTGCCTACCGGGGTAGTGTAAAAACTAACAACAGAACTCGTTTCTGGCACCTTCCCCGGTGGAGTTGTGCATGGGGTGTGTTTGGAACATTTTGTCACCAGCCGAGTCCAAAATTCAGCGATTCCCCACCTCAGCCCAGAAAGCAGGTAGATCAACTTTTGTGGTGCCTTTCAGCTGCCTACCGGACCAATGTAAAAACTGCCAACAGAACTCCTTTCTGGCACCTTCCCTGGTGGAGCTGCGCATGGGGTGTGTTTGGAGCATTTTGTCACCGGCCGACTCTAAAATTCATCGTTTCCCCATCTCAGCCCAGAAAGCAGGTAGAACAAGTTTTGTGGTGCCTTTCAGATGCCTACCGGACCAATGTAAATACTGCCAACAGAACTCCTTTCTGGCACCTTCCCCGGTGGAGCTGCGCATGGGGTGTGTTTGGAGCATTTTGTCACCGGCCGACTCTAAAATTCATCGTTTCCCCATCTCAGCCCAGAAAGCAGGTAGAACAAATTTTATGGTACCTTGCAGCTGCCTACCGGAGCAATGTAAAAACTGTCAATAGAACTCCTTTCTGGCACCTTCCCTGGTATAGCTGCGCATGGGGTGTGTTTGGAACATTTTGTCACCAGCCGAGTCCAAAATTCAGCGATTCCCCATCTCAGCCCAGAAAACAGGTAGAACAACTTTTGTGGTGCCTTGCAGCTGCCTACCGGGGTATTGTAAAAACTGCCAACAGAACTCCTTTCTGGCACCTTCCCTGGTGGAGCTGCGCATGGGGTGTGTTTGGAACATTTTGTCACCAGCCGAGACCAAAATTCAGCCATTCCCCATCTCAGCCCAGAAAGCAGGTAGAACAACTTTTGTGGTGCCTTTCAGCTGCCTACCGGGGTAGTGTAAAAACTAACAAAAGAACTCCTTTCTGGCACCTTCCCCGGTGGAGTTGTGCATGGGGTGTGTTTGGAACATTTTGTCACCGGCCGACTCTAAAATTCATCGTTTCCCCACCTCAGCCCAGAAAGCAGGTAGAACAACTTTTGTGGTGCCTTTCAGCTGCCTACCGGACCAATGTAAAAACTGCCAACAGAACTCCTTTCTGGCACCTTCCCTGGTAGAGCTGCGCATGGGGTGTGTTTGGAGCATTTTGTCACCGGCCGACTCTAAAATTCATCGTTTCCCCATCTCAGCCCAGAAAGCAGGTAGAACATCTTTTGTGGTGCCTTTCAGCTGCCTACCGGGGTAGTGTAAAAACTACCAAGAGAACTCCTTTCTGGCACCTTCCGCGGTGGAGTTGTGCATGGGGTGTGTTTGGAACATTTTGTCACCAGCAGAGTCCAAAATTCAGCGATTCCCCACCTCAGCCCAGAAAGCAGGTAGAACAACTTTTGTGGTGCCTTGCAGCTGCCTACCGGGGTACTGTAAAAAACTGCCAAGAGAACTCGTTTCTGGCACCTTCCCTGGTGGAGCTGCGCATGGGGTGTGTTTGGAACATTTTGTCACCAGCCAACTCTAAAATTCATCGTTTCCCCACCTCAGCCCAGAAAGCAGGTAGAACAACTTTTGTGGTGCCTTTCAGCTGCCTACCGGGGTAGTGTAAAAACTACCAACAAAACTCGTTTCTGGCACTTTCCCCGGTGGAGTTGTGCATGGGGTGTGTTTGGAACATTTTGTCAGGAGCCGAGACCAAAATTCAGACATTCCCCATCTCAGCCCAGAAAGCAGGTAGAACAACTTTTGTGGTGCCTTTCAGCTGCCTACCGGGGTTTTGTAAAAACTAACAACAGAACTCGTTTCTGGCACCTTCCCCGGTGGAGTTGTGCATGGGGTGTGTTTGGAGCATTTTGTCACCGGCCGACTCTAAAATTCATCGTTTCCCCATCTCAGCCCAGAAAGCAGGTAGAACAAATTTTATGGTGCCTTTCAGATGCCTACCGGGGTATTGTAAAAACTAACAACAGAACTCGTTTCTGGCACCTTCCCTGGTGGAGCTGCGCATGGGGTGTGTTTGGAGCATTTTGTCACTAGCCGAGTCCAAAATTCATCGTTTCCCCATCTCAGCCCAGAAAGCAGGTAGAACAAATTTTATGGTACCTTTCAGATGCCTACCGGGGTATTGTAAAAACTAACAACAGAACTCGTTTCTGGCACCTTCCCCGGTGGAGTTGTGCATGGGGTGTGTTTGGAACATTTTGTCACCAGCCGAGTCCAAAATTCAGCGATTCCCCACCTCAACCCAGAAAGCAGGTAGAACATCTTTTGTGGTGCCTTTCAGCTGCCTACCGGCGTAGTGTAAAGAATTACCAAGAAAACTCCTTTCTGGCACCTTCCCTGGTGGAGCTGCGCATGGGGTGTGTTTGGAGCATTTTGTCACCGGCCGACTCTAAAATTCATCGTTTCGCCATCTCAGCCCAGAAAGCAGGTAGAACAAATTTTATGGTGCCTTTCAGATGCCTACCGGCGTATTGTAAAAACTACCAAAAGAACTCGTTTCTGGCACCTTCCCCGGTGGAGTTGTGCATGGGGTGTGTTTGGAGCATTTTGTCACCGGCCGACTCTAAAATTCATCGTTTCCTCATCTCAGCCCAGAAAGTAGGTAGAACAACTTTTGTGGTGCCTTTCAGATGCCTACCGGACCAATGTAAAAACTGCCAAGAGAACTCCTTTCTGGCACCTTCCCCGGTGGAGCTGCGCATGGGGTGTGTTTGGAGCATTTTGTCACCGGCCGACTCTAAAATTCATCGTTTCCCCATCTCAGCCCAGAAAGCAGGTAGAACAAATTTTATGGTGCCTTGCAGCTGCCTACCGAGAAATGTAAAAACTAACAATAGAACTCCTTTCTGGCACCTTCCCTGGTATAGCTGCGCATGGGGTGTGTTTGGAACATTTTGTCACCAGCCGAGACCAAAATTCAGCCATTCCCCACCTCAGCCCAGAAAACAGGTAGAACATCTTTTGTGGTGCCTTTCAGCTGCCTACCGGGGTAGTGTAAAAACTACCAAGAGAACTCGTTTCTGGCACCTTCCGCGGTGGAGTTGTGCATGGGGTGTGTTTGGAACATTTTGTCACCAGCAGAGTCCAAAATTCAGCGATTCCCCACCTCAGCCCAGAAAGCAGGTAGAACAACTTTTGTGGTGCCTTGCAGCTGCCTACCGGGGTACTGTAAAAAACTGCCAAGAGAACTCGTTTCTGGCACCTTCCCTGGTGGAGCTGCGCATGGGGTGTGTTTGGAACATTTTGTCACCAGCCAACTCTAAAATTCATCGTTTCCCCACCTCAGCCCAGAAAGCAGGTAGAACAACTTTTGTGGTGCCTTTCAGCTGCCTACCGGGGTAGTGTAAAAAGTACCTACAAAACTCGTTTCTGGCACTTTCCCCGGTGGAGTTGTGCATGGGGTGTGTTTGGAACATTTTGTCAGGAGCCGAGACCAAAATTCAGACATTCCCCATCTCAGCCCAGAAAGCAGGTAGAACAACTTTTGTGGTGCCTTTCAGATGCCTACCGGGGTTTTGTAAAAACTAACAACAGAACTCGTTTCTGGCACCTTCCGCGGTGGAGTTGTGCATGGGGTGTGTTTGGAACATTTTGTCACCAGCCGAGACGAAAATTCAGCGATTCCGCATCTCAGCCCAGAAAGCAGGTAGAACAACTTTTGTGGTGCCTTTCAGCTGTCTACCGGGGTAGTGTAAAAACTACTAACAGAACTCGTTTCTGGCACCTTCCCCGGTGGAGTTGTGCATGGGGTGTGTTTGGAGCATTTTGTCACCGGCCGACTCTAAAATTCATCGTTTCCCCATCTCAGCCCAGAAAGCAGGTAGAACAAATTTTATGGTGCCTTTCAGATGCCTACCGGGGTATTGTAAAAACTAACAACAGAACTCGTTTCTGGCACCTTCCCTGGTGGAGCTGCGCATGGGGTGTGTTTGGAGCATTTTGTCACTAGCCGAGTCCAAAATTCATCGTTTCCCCATCTCAGCCCAGAAAGCAGGTAGAACAAATTTTATGGTACCTTTCACCTGCCTACCGGGGTATTGTAAAAACTACCAAGAGAACTCGTTTCTGGCACCTTCCCCGGTGGAGTTGTGCATGGGGTGTGTTTGGAACATTTTGTCACCAGCCGAGTCCAAAATTCAGCGATTCCCCACCTCAACCCAGAAAGCAGGTAGAACATCTTTTGTGGTGCCTTTCAGCTGCCTACCGGCGTAGTGTAAAGAATTACCAAGAAAACTCCTTTCTGGCACCTTCCCTGGTGGAGCTGCGCATGGGGTGTGTTTGGAGCATTTTGTCACCGGCCGACTCTAAAATTCATCGTTTCGCCATCTCAGCCCAGAAAGCAGGTAGAACAAATTTTATGGTGCCTTTCAGATGCCTACCGGCGTATTGTAAAAACTACCAAAAGAACTCGTTTCTGGCACCTTCCCCGGTGGAGTTGTGCATGGGGTGTGTTTGGAGCATTTTGTCACCGGCCGACTCTAAAATTCATCGTTTCCCCATCTCAGCCCAGAAAGCAGGTAGAACAACTTTTGTGGTGCCTTTCAGATGCCTACCGGACCAATGTAAAAACTGCCAACAGAACTCCTTTCTGGCACCTTCCCCGGTGGAGCTGCGCATGGGGTGTGTTTGGAGCATTTTGTCACCGGCCGACTCTAAAATTCATCGTTTCCCCATCTCAGCCCAGAAAGCAGGTAGAACAAATTTTATGGTGCCTTGCAGCTGCCTACCGAGAAATGTAAAAACTAACAATAGAACTCCTTTCTGGCACCTTCCCTGGTATAGCTGCGCATGGGGTGTGTTTGGAACATTTTGTCACCAGCCGAGACCAAAATTCAGCCATTCCCCACCTCAGCCCAGAAAACAGGTAGAACAAATTTTATGGTGCCTTTCAGCTGCCTACCGGACCAATGTAAAAACTGCCAACAGATCTCCTTTCTGGCACCTTCCACAGTGGAGTTGTGCATGGGGTGTGTTTGGAACATTTTGTCACCAGCCGAGTCCAAAATTCAGCGATTCCCCACCTCAACCCAGAAAGCAGGTAGAACAACTTTTGTGGTGCCTTTCAGCTGCCTACCGGCGTAGTGTAAAGAATTACCAAGAAAACTCCTTTCTGGCACCTTCCCTGGTGGAGCTGCGCATGGGGTGTGTTTGGAGCATTTTGTCACCGGCCGACTCTAAAATTCATCGTTTCCCCATCTCAGCCCAGAAAGCAGGTAGAACAAATTTTATGGTACCTTGCAGCTGCCTACCGGAGCAATGTAAAAACTGTCAATAGAACTCGTTTCTGGCACCTTCCCTGGTATAGCTGCGCATGGGGTGTGTTTGGAACATTTTGTCACCAGCCGAGACCAAAATTCAGCCATTCCCCACCTCAGCCCAGAAAGCAGGTAGAACAACTTTTGTGGTGCCTTTCAGCTGCCTACCGGACCAATGTAAAAACTGCCAAGAGAACTCCTTTCTGGCACCTTCCGCGGTGGAGTTGTGCATGGGGTGTGTTTGGAACATTTTGTCACCAGCCGAGACCAAAATTCAGCGATTCCGCATCTCAGCCCAGAAAGCAGCTAGAACAACTTTTGTGGTGCCTTGCAGCTGCCTACCGGACCAATGTAAAAACTGCCAACAGAACTCGTTTCTGGCACCTTCCCTGGTGGAGCTGTGCATGGGGTGTGTTTGGAGCATTTTGTCACCGGCCAACTCTAAAATTCATCGTTTCCCCATCTCAGCCCAGAAAGCAGGTAGAACAAATTTTATGGTGCCTTTCAGATGCCTACCGGGGTAGTGTAAAAACTAACAACAGATCTCGTTTCTGGCACCTTCCCTGGTGGAGTTGTGCATGGGGTGTGTTTGGAACATTTTGTCACCAGCCGAGTCCAAAATTCAGCGATTCCCCACCTCAGCCCAGAAAGCAGGTAGAACAACTTTTGTGGTGCCTTGCAGCTGCCTACCGGACCAATGTAAAAACTGCCAACAGAACTCGTTTCTGGCACCTTCCCTGGTGGAGCTGCGCATGGGTGTGTTTGGAGCATTTTGTCACTGGCCGACTCTAAAATTCATCGTTTCCCCATCTCAGCCCAGAAAGCAGGTAGAACAAATTTTATGGTGCCTTTCAGATGCCTACCGGGGTAGTGTAAAAACTACCAAGAGAACTCGTTTCTGGCATCTTCCGCGGTGGAGTTGTGCATGGGGTGTGTTTGGAACATTTTGTCACCAGCCGAGTCCAAAATTCAGCGATTCCCCATCTCAGCCCAGAAAGCAGGTAGAACAACTTTTGTGGTGCCTTGCAGCTGCCTACCGGGGTACTGTAAAAACTACCAGGAGAACTCGTTTCTGGCACCTTCCACGGTGGAGTTGTGCATGGGGTGCGTTTGGAACATTTTGTCACCAGCCGAGTCCAAAATTCAGCGATTCCCCATCTCAGCCCAGAAAGCAGGTAGAACATCTTTTGTGGTGCCTTTCAGCTGCCTACCGGCGTAGTGTAAAGAATTACCAAGAGAACTCGTTTCTGGCACCTTCCCTGGTGGAGCTGCGCATGTTGTGTTTTGAGCATTTTGTCACCGGCCGACTCTAAAATTCATCGTTTCCCCATCTCAGCCCAGAAAGCAGGTAGAACAAATTTTATGGTGCCTTTCACCTGCCTACCGGGGTAGTGTAAAAACTAACAACAGAACTCGTTTCTGGCACCTTCCCTGGTGGAGCTGCGCATGGGGTGTGTTTGGAGCATTTTGTCACCAGCCAACTCTAAAATTCATCGTTTCCCCATCTCAGCCCAGAAAGCAGGTAGAACAAATTTTATGGTGCCTTTCAGATGCCTACCGGGGTATTGTAAAAACTAACAACAGAACTCGTTTCTGGCACCTTCCCTGGTGGAGTTGTGCATGGGGTGTGTTTGGAACATTTTGTCACCAGCCGAGTCCAAAATTCAGCGATGCCCCATCTCAGCCCAGAAAGCAGGTAGAACAACTTTTGTGGTGCCTTGCAGCTGCCGACCGGGGTAGTGTAAAAACTGCCAACAGAACTCCTTTCTGGCGCCTTCCCTGGTGGAGCTGCGCATGGGGTGTGTTTGGAGCATTTTGTCACCGGCCGACTCTAAAATTCATCGTTTCCCCACCTCAGCCCAGAAAGCAGGTAGAACAACTTTTGTGGTGCCTTGCAGCTGCCTACCGGACCAATGTAAAAACTGCCAACAGAACTCCTTTCTGGCACCTTCCCTGGTGGAGCTGCGCATGGGGTGTGTTTGGAGCATTTTGTCACCAGCCAACTCTAAAATTCATCGTGTCCCCATCTCAGCCCAGAAAGCAGGTAGAACAAATTTTATGGTGCCTTTCAGATGCCTACCGGGGTATTGTAAAAACTAACAACAGAACTCGTTTCTGGCACCTTCCCTGGTGGAGTTGTGCATGGGGTGTGTTTGGAACATTTTGTCACCAGCCGAGTCCAAAATTCAGCGATTCCCCATCTCAGCCCAGAAAGCAGGTAGAACAACTTTTGTGGTGCCTTGCAGCTGCCGACCGGGGTAGTGTAAAAACTGCCAACAGAACTCGTTTCTGGCGCCTTCCCTGGTGGAGCTGCGCATGGGGTGTGTTTGGAGCATTTTGTCACCGGCCGACTCTAAAATTCATCGTTTCCCCATCTCAGCCCAGAAAGCAGGTAGAACAAATTTTATGGTGCCTTTCAGATGCCTACCGGGGTATTGTAAAAAATAACAACAGAACTCCTTTCTGGCACCTTCCCCGGTGGAGTTGTGCATGGGGTGTGTTTGGAACATTTTGTCACCAGCTGAGTCCAAAATTCAGCGATTCCCCACCTCAACCCAGGAAGCAGGTAGAACATCTTTTGTGGTGCCTTTCAGCTGCCTACCGGCGTAGTGTAAAGAATTACCAAGAAAACTCGTTTCTGGCACCTTCCCTGGTGGAGCTGCGCATGTTGTGTTTTGAGCATTTTGTCACCGGCCGACTCTAAAATTCATCGTTTCCCCATCTCAGCCCAGAAAGCAGGCAGAACAAATTTTATGGTGCCTTTCAGATGCCTACCGGGGTAGTGTAAAAACTACCAAAAGAACTCGTTTCTGGCACCTTCCCCGGTGGAGTTGTGCATGGGGTGTGTTTGTAACATTTTGTCACCGGCCGACGCTAAAATTCATCGTTTCCCCATCTCAGCCCAGAAAACAGGTAGAACAAATTTTATGGTGCCTTTCACCTGCCTACCGGGGTAGTGTAAAAACTAACAACAGAACTCGTTTCTGGCGCCTTCCCCGGTGGAGTTGTGCATGGGGTGTGTTTGGAACATTTTGTCACCAGCCGAGTCCAAAATTCAGCGATTCCCCATCTCAGCCCAGAAAGCAGGTAGAACAACTTTTGTGGTGCCTTGCAGCTGCCTACCGGACCAATGTAAAAACTGCCAAGAGAACTCGTTTCTGGCACCTTCCCTGGTGGAGCTGCGCATGGGGTGTGTTTGGAGCATTTTGTCACCGGCCGACTCTAAAATTCATCGTTTCCCCACCTCAGCCCAGAAAGCAGGTAGAACAAATTTTATGGTGCCTTTCAGATGCCTACCGGGGTATTGTAAAAACTAACAACAGAACTCGTTTCTGGCATCTTCCGCGGTGGAGTTGTGCATGGGGTGTGTTTGGAACATTTTGTCACCAGCCGAGTCCAAAATTCAGCGATTCCCCACCTCAGCCCAGAAAGCAGGTAGAACAACTTTTGTGGTGCCTTTCAGATGCCTACCGGGGTAGTGTAAAAACTAACAAGAAAACTCCTTTCTGGCACCTTCCCTGGTGGAGCTGCGCATGGGGTGTGTTTGGAGCATTTTGTCACCGGCCGACTCTAAAATTCATCGTTTCGCCATCTCAGCCCAGAAAGCAGGTAGAACAAATTTTATGGTGCCTTTCAGATGCCTACCGGGGTAGTGTAAAAACTAACAACAGAACTCGTTTCTGGCACCTTCCCTGGTGGAGTTGTGCATGGGGTGTGTTTGGAACATTTTGTCACCGGCCGACTCTAAAATTCATCGTTTCCCCATCTCAGCCCAGAAAGCAGGTAGAACAAATTTTATGGTGCCTTTCACCTGCCTACCGGGGTAGTGTAAAAACTAACAACAGAACTCCTTTCTGGCACCTTCCCCGGTGGAGTTGTGCATGGGGTGTGTTTGGAACATTTTGTCAGGAGCCGAGACCAAAATTCAGCGATTCCCCACCTCAGCCCAGAAAGCAGGTAGAACAAATTTTGTGGTGCCTTTCAGATGCCTACCGGGGTATTGTAAAAACTAACAACAGAACTCCTTTCTGGCACCTTCCCCGGTGGAGCTGCGCATGGGGTGTGTTTGGAGCATTTTGTCACCGGCCGACTCTAAAATTCATCGTTTCCCCATCTCAGCCCAGAAAGCAGGTAGAACAAATTTTATGGTACCTTTCAGATGCCTACCGGGGTAGTGTAAAAACTAACAACAGAACTCGTTTCTGGCATCTTCCGCGGTGGAGTTGTGCATGGGGTGTGTTTGGAACATTTTGTCACCAGCCGAGTCCAAAATTCAGCCATTCCCCATCTCAGCCCAGAAAACAGGTAGAACAAATTTTGTGGTGCCTTTCAGCTGCCTACCGGACCAATGTAAAAACTGCCATCAGAACTCCTTTCTGGCACCTTCCCTGGTGGAGCTGCGCATGGGGTGTGTTTGGAGCATTTTGTCACCGGCCAACTCTAAAATTCATCGTTTCCCCACGTCAGCCCAGAAAGCAGGTAGAACAAGTTTTGTGGTGCCTTGCAGCTGCCTACCGGGGTTTTGTAAAAACTACCAAGAGAACTCGTTTCTGGCACCTTCCCTGGTGGAGTTGTGGATGGGGTGTGTTTGGAACATTTTGTCACCAGCCGAGTCCAAAATCCAGCGATTCCCCATCTCAGCCCAGAAAGCAGGTAGAACAACTTTTGTGGTGCCTTGCAGCTGCCTACCGGACCAATGTAAAAACTGCCAAGAGAACTCGTTTCTGGCACCTTCCCTGGTGGAGCTGCGCATGGGGTGTGTTTGGAGCATTTTGTCACCAGCCAGATCTAAAATTCATCGTTTCCCCATCTCAGCCCAGAAAGCAGGTAGAACAAATTTTATGGTGCCTTTCAGATGCCTACCGGGGTATTGTAAAAACTAACAACAGAACTCGTTTCTGGCACCTTCCACGGTGGAGTTGTGCATGGGGTGTGTTTGGAACATTTTGTCACCAGCCGAGTCCAAAATTCAGCGATTCCCCATCTCAGCCCAGAAAGCAGGTAGAACAACTTTTGTGGTGCCTTGCAGCTGCCTACCGGACCAATGTAAAAACTGCCAACAGAACTCGTTTCTGGCACCTTCCCTGGTGGAGCTGCGCATGGGGTGTGTTTGGAGCATTTTGTCACCGGCCGACTCTAAAATTCATCGTTTCCCCATCTCAGCCCAGAAAGCAGGTAGAACAAATTTTATGGTGCCTTTCAGATGCCTACCGGGGTATTGTAAAAAATAACAACAGAACTCCTTTCTGGCACCTTCCCCGGTGGAGTTGTGCATGGGGTGTGTTTGGAACATTTTGTCACCAGCCGAGTCCAAAATTCAGCGATTCCCCACCTCAACCCAGGAAGCAGGTAGAACATCTTTTGTGGTGCCTTTCAGCTGCCTACCGGCGTAGTGTAAAGAATTACCAAGAAAACTCCTTTCTGGCACCTTCCCTGGTGGAGCTGCGCATGTTGTGTTTTGAGCATTTTGTCACCGGCCGACTCTAAAATTCATCGTTTCCCCATCTCAGCCCAGAAAGCAGGCAGAACAAATTTTATGGTGCCTTTCAGATGCCTACCGGGGTAGTGTAAAAACTACCAAAAGAACTCGTTTCTGGCACCTTCCCCGGTGGAGTTGTGCATGGGGTGTGTTTGGAGCATTTTGTCACCGGCCGACGCTAAAATTCATCGTTTCCCCATCTCAGCCCAGAAAACAGGTAGAACAAATTTTATGGTGCCTTTCACCTGCCTACCGGGGTAGTGTAAAAACTAACAACAGAACTCGTTTCTGGCGCCTTCCCCGGTGGAGTTGTGCATGGGGTGTGTTTGGAACATTTTGTCACCAGCCGAGTCCAAAATTCAGCGATTCCCCATCTCAGCCCAGAAAGCAGGTAGAACAACTTTTGTGGTGCCTTGCAGCTGCCTACCGGACCAATGTAAAAACTGCCAACAGAACTCGTTTCTGGCACCTTCCCTGGTGGAGCTGCGCATGGGGTGTGTTTGGAGCATTTTGTCACCGGCCGACTCTAAAATTCATCGTTTCCCCACCTCAGCCCAGAAAGCAGGTAGAACAAATTTTATGGTGCCTTTCAGATGCCTACCGGGGTATTGTAAAAACTAACAACAGAACTCGTTTCTGGCACCTTCCCCGGTGGAGTTGTGCATGGGGTGTGTTTGGAACATTTTGTCACCAGCCGAGTCCAAAATTCAGCGATTCCCCACCTCAGCCCAGAAAGCAGGTAGAACAACTTTTGTGGTGCCTTTCAGATGCCTACCGGGGTAGTGTAAAAACTAACAAGAAAACTCCTTTCTGGCACCTTCCCTGGTGGAGCTGCGCATGGGGTGTGTTTGGAGCATTTTGTCACCGGCCGACTCTAAAATTCATCGTTTCGCCATCTCAGCCCAGAAAGCAGGTAGAACAAATTTTATGGTGCCTTTCAGATGCCTACCGGGGTAGTGTAAAAACTAACAACAGAACTCGTTTCTGGCACCTTCCCTGGTGGAGTTGTGCATGGGGTGTGTTTGGAACATTTTGTCACCGGCCGACGCTAAAATTCATCGTTTCCCCATCTCAGCCCAGAAAGCAGGTAGAACAAATTTTATGGTGCCTTTCACCTGCCTACCGGGGTAGTGTAAAAACTAACAACAGAACTCCTTTCTGGCACCTTCCCCGGTGGAGTTGTGCATGGGTTGTGTTTGGAACATTTTGTCAGGAGCCGAGACCAAAATTCAGCGATTCCCCACCTCAGCCCAGAAAGCAGGTAGAACAAGTTTTGTGGTGCCTTTCAGATGCCTACCGGGGTATTGTAAAAACTGCCAACAGAACTCCTTTCTGGCACCTTCCCCGGTGGAGCTGCGCATGGGGTGTGTTTGGAACATTTTGTCACCGGCCGACTCTAAAATTCATCGTTTCCCCATCTCAGCCCAGAAAGCAGGTAGAACAAATTTTATGGTACCTTTCAGATGCCTACCGGGGTAGTGTAAAAACTAACAACAGAACTCGTTTCTGGCACCTTCCACGGTGGAGTTGTGCATGGGGTGTGTTTGGAACATTTTGTCACCAGCCGAGTCCAAAATTCAGCCATTCCCCATCTCAGCCCAGAAAACAGGTAGAACAAATTTTGTGGTGCCTTTCAGCTGCCTACCGGACCAATGTAAAAACTGCCATCAGAACTCCTTTCTGGCACCTTCCCTGGTGGAGCTGCGCATGGGGTGTGTTTGGAGCATTTTGTCACCGGCCAACTCTAAAATTCATCGTTTCCCCACGTCAGCCCAGAAAGCAGGTAGAACAAGTTTTGTGGTGCCTTGCAGCTGCCTACCGGGGTTTTGTAAAAACTACCAAGAGAACTCGTTTCTGGCACCTTCCCTGGTGGAGTTGTGGATGGGGTGTGTTTGGAACATTTTGTCACCAGCCGAGTCCAAAATCCAGCGATTCCCCATCTCAGCCCAGAAAGCAGGTAGAACAACTTTTGTGGTGCCTTGCAGCTGCCTACCGGACCAATGTAAAAACTGCCAAGAGAACTCGTTTCTGGCACCTTCCCTGGTGGAGCTGCGCATGGGGTGTGTTTGGAGCATTTTGTCACCAGCCAAATCTAAAATTCATCGTTTCCCCATCTCAGCCCAGAAAGCAGGTAGAACAAATTTTATGGTGCCTTTCAGATGCCTACCGGGGTATTGTAAAAACTAACAACAGAACTCGTTTCTGGCACCTTCCACGGTGGAGTTGTGCATGGGGTGTGTTTGGAACATTTTGTCACCAGCCGAGTCCAAAATTCAGCGATTCCCCATCTCAGCCCAGAAAGCAGGTAGAACAACTTTTGTGGTGCCTTGCAGCTGCCTACCGGACCAATGTAAAAACTGCCAACAGAACTCGTTTCTGGCACCTTCCCTGGTGGAGCTGCGCATGGGGTGTGTTTGGAGCATTTTGTCACCGGCCGACTCTAAAATTCATCGTTTCCCCATCTCAGCCCAGAAAGCAGGTAGAACAAATTTTATGGTGCCTTTCAGATGCCTACCGGGGTATTGTAAAAAATAACAACAGAACTCCTTTCTGGCACCTTCCCCGGTGGAGTTGTGCAGGGGGTGTGTTTGGAACATTTTGTCACCAGCCGAGTCCAAAATTCAGCGATTCCCCACCTCAACCCAGGAAGCAGGTAGAACATCTTTTGTGGTGCCTTTCAGCTGCCTACCGGCGTAGTGTAAAGAATTACCAAGAAAACTCCTTTCTGGCACCTTCCCTGGTGGAGCTGCGCATGTTGTGTTTTGAGCATTTTGTCACCGGCCGACTCTAAAATTCATCGTTTCCCCATCTCAGCCCAGAAAGCAGGCAGAACAAATTTTATGGTGCCTTTCAGATGCCTACCGGGGTAGTGTAAAAACTACCAAAAGAACTCGTTTCTGGCACCTTCCCCGGTGGAGTTGTGCATGGGGTGTGTTTGTAACATTTTGTCACCGGCCGACGCTAAAATTCATCGTTTCCCCATCTCAGCCCAGAAAACAGGTAGAACAAATTTTATGGTGCCTTTCACCTGCCTACCGGGGTAGTGTAAAAACTAACAACAGAACTCGTTTCTGGCGCCTTCCCCGGTGGAGTTGTGCATGGGGTGTGTTTGGAACATTTTGTCACCAGCCGAGTCCAAAATTCAGCGATTCCCCATCTCAGCCCAGAAAGCAGGTAGAACAACTTTTGTGGTGCCTTGCAGCTGCCTACCGGACCAATGTAAAAACTGCCAACAGAACTCCTTTCTGGCACCTTCCCTGGTGGAGCTGCGCATGGGGTGTGTTTGGAGCATTTTGTCACCGGCCGACTCTAAAATTCATCGTTTCCCCACCTCAGCCCAGAAAGCAGGTAGAACAAATTTTATGGTGCCTTTCAGATGCCTACCGGGGTATTGTAAAAACTAACAACAGAACTCGTTTCTGGCCCCTTCCCCGGTGGAGTTGTGCATGGGGTGTGTTTGGAACATTTTGTCACCAGCCGAGTCCAAAATTCAGCGATTCCCCACCTCAGCCCAGAAAGCAGGTAGAACAACTTTTGTGGTGCCTTTCAGATGCCTACCGGGGTAGTGTAAAAACTAACAAGAAAACTCCTTTCTGGCACCTTCCCTGGTGGAGCTGCGCATGGGGTGTGTTTGGAACATTTTGTCACCAGCCGAGTCCAAAATTCAGCGATTCCCCACCTCAGCCCAGAAAGCAGGTAGAACAAATTTTATGGTGCCTTTCACCTGCCTACCGGGGTAGTGTAAAAACTAACAACAGAACTCCTTTCTGGCACCTTCCCCGGTGGAGTTGTGCATGGGTTGTGTTTGGAACATTTTGTCAGGAGCCGAGACCAAAATTCAGCGATTCCCCACCTCAGCCCAGAAAGCAGGTAGAACAAGTTTTGTGGTGCCTTTCAGATGCCTACCGGGGTATTGTAAAAACTGCCAACAGAACTCCTTTCTGGCACCTTCCCCGGTGGAGCTGCGCATGGGGTGTGTTTGGAACATTTTGTCACCGGCCGACTCTAAAATTCATCGTTTCCCCATCTCAGCCCAGAAAGCAGGTAGAACAAATTTTATGGTACCTTTCAGATGCCTACCGGGGTAGTGTAAAAACTAACAACAGAACTCGTTTCTGGCACCTTCCCCGGTGGAGTTGTGCATGGGGTGTGTTTGGAACATTTTGTCACCAGCCGAGTCCAAAATTCAGCCATTCCCCATCTCAGCCCAGAAAACAGGTAGAACAAATTTTGTGGTGCCTTTCAGCTGCCTACCGGACCAATGTAAAAACTGCCATCAGAACTCCTTTCTGGCACCTTCCCTGGTGGAGCTGCGCATGGGGTGTGTTTGGAGCATTTTGTCACCGGCCAACTCTAAAATTCATCGTTTCCCCACGTCAGCCCAGAAAGCAGGTAGAACAAGTTTTGTGGTGCCTTGCAGCTGCCTACCGGGGTTTTGTAAAAACTACCAAGAGAACTCGTTTCTGGCACCTTCCCTGGTGGAGTTGTGGATGGGGTGTGTTTGGAACATTTTGTCACCAGCCGAGTCCAAAATCCAGCGATTCCCCATCTCAGCCCAGAAAGCAGGTAGAACAACTTTTGTGGTGCCTTGCAGCTGCCTACCGGACCAATGTAAAAACTGCCAAGAGAACTCGTTTCTGGCACCTTCCCCTGTGGAGCTGCGCATGGGGTGTGTTTGGAGCATTTTGTCACCAGCCAAATCTAAAATTCATCGTTTCCCCATCTCAGCCCAGAAAGCAGGTAGAACAAATTTTATGGTGCCTTTCAGATGCCTACCGGGGTATTGTAAAAACTAACAACAGAACTCGTTTCTGGCACCTTCCACGGTGGAGTTGTGCATGGGGTGTGTTTGGAACATTTTGTCACCAGCCGAGTCCAAAATTCAGCGATTCCCCATCTCAGCCCAGAAAGCAGGTAGAACAACTTTTGTGGTGCCTTGCAGCTGCCTACCGGACCAATGTAAAAACTGCCAACAGAACTCGTTTCTGGCACCTTCCCTGGTGGAGCTGCGCATGGGGTGTGTTTGGAGCATTTTGTCACCGGCCGACTCTAAAATTCATCGTTTCCCCATCTCAGCCCAGAAAGCAGGTAGAACAAATTTTATGGTGCCTTTCAGATGCCTACCGGGGTATTGTAAAAAATAACAACAGAACTCCTTTCTGGCACCTTCCCCGGTGGAGTTGTGCATGGGGTGTGTTTGGAACATTTTGTCACCAGCCGAGTCCAAAATTCAGCGATTCCCCACCTCAACCCAGGAAGCAGGTAGAACATCTTTTGTGGTGCCTTTCAGCTGCCTACCGGCGTAGTGTAAAGAATTACCAAGAAAACTCCTTTCTGGCACCTTCCCTGGTGGAGCTGCGCATGTTGTGTTTTGAGCATTTTGTCACCGGCCGACTCTAAAATTCATCGTTTCCCCATCTCAGCCCAGAAAGCAGGCAGAACAAATTTTATGGTGCCTTTCAGATGCCTACCGGGGTAGTGTAAAAACTACCAAAAGAACTCGTTTCTGGCACCTTCCCCGGTGGAGTTGTGCATGGGGTGTGTTTGTAACATTTTGTCACCGGCCGACGCTAAAATTCATCGTTTCCCCATCTCAGCCCAGAAAACAGGTAGAACAAATTTTATGGTGCCTTTCACCTGCCTACCGGGGTAGTGTAAAAACTAACAACAGAACTCGTTTCTGGCACCTTCCCCGGTGGAGTTGTGCATGGGGTGTGTTTGGAACATTTTGTCACCAGCCGAGTCCAAAATTCAGCGATTCCCCATCTCAGCCCAGAAAGCAGGTAGAACAACTTTTGTGGTGCCTTGCAGCTGCCTACCGGACCAATGTAAAAACTGCCAACAGAACTCCTTTCTGGCACCTTCCCTGGTGGAGCTGCGCATGGGGTGTGTTTGGAGCATTTTGTCACCGGCCGACTCTAAAATTCATCGTTTCCCCACCTCAGCCCAGAAAGCAGGTAGAACAAATTTTATGGTGCCTTTCAGATGCCTACCGGGGTATTGTAAAAACTAACAACAGAACTCGTTTCTGGCCCCTTCCCCGGTGGAGTTGTGCATGGGGTGTGTTTGGAACATTTTGTCACCAGCCGAGTCCAAAATTCAGCGATTCCCCACCTCAGCCCAGAAAGCAGGTAGAACAACTTTTGTGGTGCCTTTCAGATGCCTACCGGGGTAGTGTAAAAACTAACAAGAAAACTCCTTTCTGGCACCTTCCCTGGTGGAGCTGCGCATGGGGTGTGTTTGGAGCATTTTGTCACCGGCCGACTCTAAAATTCATCGTTTCGCCATCTCAGCCCAGAAAGCAGGTAGAACAAATTTTATGGTGCCTTTCAGATGCCTACCGGGGTAGTGTAAAAACTAACAACAGAACTCGTTTCTGGCACCTTCCCTGGTGGAGTTGTGCATGGGGTGTGTTTGGAACATTTTGTCACCGGCCGACGCTAAAATTCATCGTTTCCCCATCTCAGCCCAGTAAGCAGGTAGAACAAATTTTATGGTGCCTTTCACCTGCCTACCGGGGTAGTGTAAAAACTAACAACAGAACTCCTTTCTGGCACCTTCCCCGGTGGAGTTGTGCATGGGGTGTGTTTGGAACATTTTGTCAGGAGCCGAGACCAAAATTCAGCGATTCCCCACCTCAGCCCAGAAAGCAGGTAGAACAAGTTTTGTGGTGCCTTTCAGATGCCTACCGGGGTATTGTAAAAACTGCCAACAGAACTCCTTTCTGGCACCTTCCCCGGTGGAGCTGCGCATGGGGTGTGTTTGGAACATTTTGTCACCGGCCGACTCTAAAATTCATCGTTTCCCCATCTCAGCCCAGAAAGCAGGTAGAACAAATTTTATGGTACCTTTCAGATGCCTACCGGGGTAGTGTAAAAACTAACAACAGAACTCGTTTCTGGCACCTTCCCCGGTGGAGTTGTGCATGGGGTGTGTTTGGAACATTTTGTCACCAGCCGAGTCCAAAATTCAGCCATTCCCCATCTCAGCCCAGAAAACAGGTAGAACAAATTTTGTGGTGCCTTTCAGCTGCCTACCGGACCAATGTAAAAACTGCCATCAGAACTCCTTTCTGGCACCTTCCCTGGTGGAGCTGCGCATGGGGTGTGTTTGGAGCATTTTGTCACCGGCCAACTCTAAAATTCATCGTTTCCCCACGTCAGCCCAGAAAGCAGGTAGAACAAGTTTTGTGGTGCCTTGCAGCTGCCTACCGGGGTTTTGTAAAAACTACCAAGAGAACTCGTTTCTGGCACCTTCCCTGGTGGAGTTGTGGATGGGGTGTGTTTGGAACATTTTGTCACCAGCCGAGTCCAAAATCCAGCGATTCCCCATCTCAGCCCAGAAAGCAGGTAGAACAACTTTTGTGGTGCCTTGCAGCTGCCTACCGGACCAATGTAAAAACTGCCAACAGAACTCGTTTCTGGCACCTTCCCTGGTGGAGCTGCGCATGGGGTGTGTTTGGAGCATTTTGTCACCAGCCAAATCTAAAATTCATCGTTTCCCCATCTCAGCCCAGAAAGCAGGTAGAACAAATTTTATGGTGCCTTTCAGATGCCTACCGGGGTATTGTAAAAACTAACAACAGAACTCGTTTCTGGCACCTTCCACGGTGGAGTTGTGCATGGGGTGTGTTTGGAATATTTTGTCACCAGCCGAGTCCAAAATTCAGCGATTCCCCATCTCAGCCCAGAAAGCAGGTAGAACAACTTTTGTGGTGCCTTGCAGCTGCCTACCGGACCAATGTAAAAACTGCCAACAGAACTCGTTTCTGGCACCTTCCCTGGTGGAGCTGCGCATGGGGTGTGTTTGGAGCATTTTGTCACCGGCCGACTCTAAAATTCATCGTTTCCCCATCTCAGCCCAGAAAGCAGGAAGAACAAATTTTATGGTGCCTTTCAGATGCCTACCGGGGTATTGTAAAAAATAACAACAGAACTCCTTTCTGGCACCTTCCCCGGTGGAGTTGTGCATGGGGTGTGTTTGGAACATTTTGTCACCAGCCGAGTCCAAAAATCAGCGATTCCCCATCTCAGCCCAGAAAGCAGGTAGAACAACTTTTGTGGTGCCTTTCAGATGCCTACCGGGGTAGTGTAAAAACTAACAACAGAACTCGTTTCTGGCATCTTCCGCGGTGGAGTTGTGCATGGGGTGTGTTTGGAACATTTTGTCACCAGCCGAGTCCAAAATTCAGCGATTCCCCACCTCAGCCCAGAAAGCAGGTAGAACAACTTTTGTGGTGCCTTGCAGCTGCCTACCGGACCAATGTAAAAACTGCCAACAGAACTCCTTTCTGGCACCTTCCCCGGTGGAGTTGTGCATGGGGGTGTGTTTGGAGCATTTTATCACCGGCCGACTCTAAAATTAATCGTTTCCCCATCTCAGCCCAGAAAGCAGGTAGAACAAATTTTATGGTGACCTTCAGCTGCCTACCGGGGTAGTGTAAAAATTAACAACAGAACTCTTGTCTGGCACCTTCCCCGGTGGAGTTGTGCATGGGGTGTGTTTGGAACATTTTGTCAGGAGCCGAGACCAAAATTCAGACATTCCCCATCTCAGCCCAGAAAGCAGGTAGAACAAGTTTTGTGGTGCCTTTCAGCTGCCTACCGGCGTAGTGTAAAAAGTACCAGTAGAACTCGTTTCTGGCACTTTCCCCGGTGGAGTTGTGCATGGGGTGTGTTTGGAACATTTTGTCAGGAGCCGAGTCCAAAATTCATCGTTTCCCCATCTCAGCCCAGAAAGCAGGTAGAAAAAGTTTTGTGGTGCCTTTCAGATGCCTACCGGGGTAGTGTAAAAAGTACCTACAGAACTCGTTTCTGGCACCTTCCGCGGTGGAGTTGTGCATGGGGTGTGTTTGGAACATTTTGTCACCAGCCGAGTCCAAAATTCAGCGATTCCGCATCTCAGCCCAGAAAGCAGGTAGAACAACTTTTGTGGTGCCTTTCAGATGCCTACCGGCGTAGTGTAAAGAATTACCAAGAAAACTCCTTTCTGGCACCTTCCCTGGTGGAGCTGCGCATGGGGTGTGTTTGGAGCATTTTGTCACCGGCCGACTCTAAAATTCATCGTTTCCCCATCTCAGCCCAGAAAGCAGGTAGAACAAATTTTATGGTGCCTTTCAGATGCCTACCGGGGTATTGTAAAAACTAACAACAGAACTCGTTTCTGGCATCTTCCGCGGTGGAGTTGTGCATGGGGTGTGTTTGGAACATTTTGTCACCAGCCGAGTCCAAAATTCAGCGATGCCCCATCTCAGCCCAGGAAGCAGGTAGAACATCTTTTGTGGTGCCTTTCAGCTGCCTACCGGCGTAGTGTAAAGAATTACCAAGAAAACTCCTTTCTGGCACCTTCCCTGGTGGAGCTGCGCATGTTGTGTTTTGAGCATTTTGTCACCGGCCGACTCTAAAATTCATCGTTTCCCCATCTCAGCCCAGAAAGCAGGCAGAACAAATTTTATGGTGCCTTTCAGATGCCTACCGGGGGTAGTGTAAAAACTACCAAAAGAACTCGTTTCTGGCACCTTCCCCGGTGGAGTTGTGCATGGGGTGTGTTTGTAACATTTTGTCACCGGCCGACGCTAAAATTCATCGTTTCCCCATCTCAGCCCAGAAAACAGGTAGAACAAATTTTATGGTGCCTTTCACCTGCCTACCGGGGGTAGTGTAAAAACTAACAACAGAACTCGTTTCTGGCGCCTTCCCCGGTGGAGTTGTGCATGGGGTGTGTTTGGAACATTTTGTCACCAGCCGAGTCCAAAATTCAGCGATTCCCCACCTCAGCCCAGAAAGCAGGTAGAACAACTTTTGTGGTGCCTTGCAGCTGCCTACCGGACCAATGTAAAAACTGCCAACAGAACTCCTTTCTGGCACCTTCCCTGGTGGAGCTGCGCATGGGGTGTGTTTGGAGCATTTTGTCACCGGCCGACTCTAAAATTCATCGTTTCCCCACCTCAGCCCAGAAAGCAGGTAGAACAAATTTTATGGTGCCTTTCAGATGCCTACCGGGGTATTGTAAAAACTAACAACAGAACTCGTTTCTGGCACCTTCCCCGGTGGAGTTGTGCATGGGGTGTGTTTGGAACATTTTGTCACCAGCCGAGTCCAAAATTCAGCGATTCCCCACCTCAGCCCAGAAAGCAGGTAGAACAACTTTTGTGGTGCCTTTCAGATGCCTACCGGGGTAGTGTAAAAACTAACAAGAAAACTCCTTTCTGGCACCTTCCCTGGTGGAGCTGCGCATGGGGTGTGTTTGGAGCATTTTGTCACCGGCCGACTCTAAAATTCATCGTTTCGCCATCTCAGCCCAGAAAGCAGGTAGAACAAATTTTATGGTGCCTTTCAGATGCCTACCGGGGTAGTGTAAAAACTAACAACAGAATTCGTTTCTGGCACCTTCCCCGGTGGAGTTGTGCATGGGGTGTGTTTGGAACATTTTGTCAGGAGCCGAGACCAAAATTCAGCGATTCCCCACCTCAGCCCAGAAAGCAGGTAGAACAAGTTTTGTGGTGCCTTTCAGATGCCTACCGGGGTATTGTAAAAACTGCCAACAGAACTCCTTTCTGGCACCTTCCCCGGTGGAGCTGCGCATGGGGTGTGTTTGGAGCATTTTGTCACCGGCCGACTCTAAAATTCATCGTTTCCCCATCTCAGCCCAGAAAGCAGGTAGAACAAATTTTATGGTACCTTTCAGATGCCTACCGGGGTAGTGTAAAAACTAACAACAGAACTCGTTTCTGGCTTCTTCCGCGGTGGAGTTGTGCATGGGGTGTGTTTGGAACATTTTGTCACCAGCCGAGTCCAAAATTCAGCCATTCCCCATCTCAGCCCAGAAAACAGGTAGAACAAATTTTGTGGTGCCTTTCAGCTGCCTACCGGACCAATGTAAAAACTGCCATCAGAACTCCTTTCTGGCACCTTCCCTGGTGGAGCTGCGCATGGGGTGTGTTTGGAGCATTTTGTCACCGGCCAACTCTAAAATTCATCGTTTCCCCACGTCAGCCCAGAAAGCAGGTAGAACAACTTTTGTGGTGCCTTGCAGCTGCCTACCGGGGTATTGTAAAAACTAACAACAGAACTCCTTTCTGGCACCTTCCCCGGTGGAGTTGTGCATGGGGTGTGTTTGGAACATTTTGTCACCAGCCGAGTCCAAAATTCAGCGATTCCCCATCTCAGCCCAGAAAGCAGGTAGAACAAATTTTGTGGTGCCTTGCAGCTGCCTACCGGACCAATGTAAAAACTGCCAACAGAACTCGTTTCTGGCACCTTCCCTGGTGGAGCTGCGCATGGGGTGTGTTTGGAGCATTTTGTCACCAGCCAACTCTAAAATTCATCGTTTCCCCATCTCAGCCCAGAAAGCAGGTAGAACAAATTTTATGGTGCCTTTCAGATGCCTACCGGGGTATTGTAAAAACTAACAACAGAACTCGTTTCTGGCACCTTCCCCGGTGGAGTTGTGCATGGGGTGTGTTTGGAACATTTTGTCACCAGCCGAGTCCAAAATTCAGCGAGTCCCCACCTCAGCCCAGAAAGCAGGTAGAACAACTTTTGTGGTGCCTTGCAGCTGCCTACAGGACCAATGTAAAAACTGCCAACAGAACTCCTTTCTGGCACCTTCCCTGGTGGAGCTGCGCATGGGGTGTGTTTGGAGCATTTTGTCACCGGCCAACTCTAAAATTCATCGTTTCCCCATCTCAGCCCAGAAAGCAGGTAGAACAAATTTTATGGTGCCTTTCAGATGCCTACCGGGGTATTGTAAAAACTAACAACAGAACTCGTTCTGGCACCTTCCCCGGTGGAGTTGTGCATGGGGTGTGTTTGGAACATTTTGTCACCAGCCGAGTCCAAAATTCAGCGATTCCCCACCTCAGCCCAGAAAGCAGGTAGAACAACTTTTGTGGTGCCTTTCAGATGCCTACCGGGGTAGTGTAAAAACTAACAACAGAACTCGTTTCTGGCATCTTCCGCGGTGGAGTTGTGCATGGGGTGTGTTTGGAACATTTTGTCACCAGCCGAGTCCAAAATTCAGCGATTCCCCACCTCAGCCCAGAAAGCAGGTAGAACAAGTTTTGTGGTGCCTTGCAGCTGCCTACCGGACCAATGTAAAAACTGCCAACAGAACTCCTTTCTGGCACCTTCCCCGGTGGAGTTGTGCATGGGGGTGTGTTTGGAGCATTTTGTCACCGGCCGACTCTAAAATTAATCGTTTCCCCATCTCAGCCCAGAAAGCAGGTAGAACAAATTTTATGGTGACCTTCAGCTGCCTACCGGGGTAGTGTAAAAATTAACAACAGAACTCTTGTCTGGCACCTTCCCCGGTGGAGTTGTGCATGGGGTGTGTTTGGAACATTTTGTCAGGAGCCGAGACCAAAATTCAGACATTCCCCATCTCAGCCCAGAAAGCAGGTAGAACAAGTTTTGTGGTGCCTTTCAGCTGCCTACCGGCGTAGTGTAAAAAGTACCAGTAGAACTCGTTTCTGGCACTTTCCCCGGTGGAGTTGTGCATGGGGTGTGTTTGGAACATTTTGTCAGGAGCCGAGTCCAAAATTCATCGTTTCCCCATCTCAGCCCAGAAAGCAGGTAGAACAACTTTTGTGGTGCCTTTCAGATGCCTACCGGGGTAGTGTAAAAAGTACCTACAGAACTCGTTTCTGGCACCTTCCGCAGTGGAGTTGTGCATGGGGTGTGTTTGGAACATTTTGTCACCAGCCGAGTCCAAAATTCAGCGATTCCGCATCTCAGCCCAGAAAGCAGGTAGAACAAATTTTATGGTGCCTTTCAGCTGTCTACCGGGGTAGTGTAAAAACTACTAACAGAACTCGTTTCTGGCACCTTCCCCGGTGGAGTTGTGCATGGGGTGTGTTTGGAACATTTTGTCACCAGCTGAGACCAAAATTCAGCGATTCCCCACCTCAGCCCAGAAAGCAGGTAGAACAACTTTTGTGGTGCCTTTCAGCTGCCTACCGGGGTAGTGTAAAAACTACTAAGAGAACTCCTTTCTGGCACCTTCCCCGGTGGAGTTGTGCATGGGGTGCGTTTGGAATATTTTGTCATCAGCCGAGTCCAAAATTCAGCGATTCCCCACCTCAGCCCAGAAAGCAGGTAGAACAAGTTTTGTGGTGCCTTGCAGCTGCCTACCGGGGTAGTGTAAAAAGTACCTACAGAACTCGTTTCTGGCACTTTCCCCGGTGGAGTTGTGCATGCGGTGTGTTTGGAGCATTTTGTCACCGGCCGACTCTAAAATTCATCGTTTCCCCATCTCAGCCCAGAAAGCAGGTAGAACAAATTTTATGGTGCCTTTCAGATGCCTACCGGGGTATTGTAAAAACTAACAACAGAACTCGTTTCTGGCACCTTCCCTGGTGGAGCTGCGCATGGGGTGTGTTTGGAGCATTTTGTCACCAGCCAACTCTAAAATTCATCGTTTCCCCATCTCAGCCCAGAAAGCAGGAAGAACAAATTTTATGGTGCCTTTCACCTGCCTACCGGGGTAGTGTAAAAACTACCAAGAGAACTCGTTTCTGGCATCTTCCGCGGTGGAGTTGTGCATGGGGTGTGTTTGGAACATTTTGTCACCAGCCGAGTCCAAAATTCAGCGATTCCCCACCTCAGCCCAGAAAGCAGGTAGAACAACTTTTGTGGTGCCTTGCAGCTGCCTACCGGACCAATGTAAAAACTGCCAACAGAACTCCTTTCTGGCACCTTCCCCGGTGGAGTTGTGCATGGGGTGCGTTTGGAACATTTTGTCACCAGCCGAGTCCAAAATTCAGCGATTCCCCACCTCAGCCCAGAAAGCAGGTAGAACATCTTTTGTGGTGCCTTTCAGATGCCTACCGGACCAATGTAAAAACTGCCAACAGAACTCCTTTCTGGCACCTTCCCTGGTGGAGTTGTGCATGGGGTGTGTTTGGAACATTTTGTCACCAGCCGAGTCCAAAATTCAGCGATTCCCCACCTCAGCCCAGAAAGCAGGTAGAACAAATTTTATGGTACCTTTCAGATGCCTACCGGGGTATTGTAAAAACTAACAACAGAACTCCTTTCTGGCACCTTCCCCGGTGGAGTTGTGCATGGGGTGTGTTTGGAACATTTTGTCACCAGCCGAGTCCAAAATTCAGCGATTCCCCACCTCAACCCAGAAAGCAGGTAGAACATCTTTTGTGGTGCCTTTCAGATGCCTACCGGCGTAGTGTAAAGAATTACCAAGAAAACTCCTTTCTGGCACCTTCCCCGGTGGAGCTGCGCATGGGGTGTGTTTTGAGCATTTTGTCACCGGCCGACTCTAAAATTCATCGTTTCGCCATCTCAGCCCAGAAAGCAGGTAGAACAAATTTTATGGTGCCTTTCAGATGCCTACCGGGGTAGTGTAAAAACTACCAAAAGAACTCGTTTCTGGCACCTTCCCCGGTGGAGTTGTGCATGGGGTGTGTTTGGAACATTTTGTCACCGGCCGACGCTAAAATTCATCGTTTCCCCATCTCAGCCCAGAAAGCAGGTAGAACAAATTTTATGGTGCCTTTCACCTGCCTACCGGGGTAGTGTAAAAACTAACAACAGAACTCGTTTCTGGCGCCTTCCCCGGTGGAGTTGTGCATGGGGTGTGTTTGGAACATTTTGTCACCAGCAGAGTCCAAAATTCAGCGATTCCCCACCTCAGCCCAGAAAGCAGGTAGAGCAACTTTTGTGGTGCCTTGCAGCTGCCTACCGGACCAATGTAAAAACTGCCAACAGAACTCCTTTCTGGCACCTTCCCTGGTGGAGCTGCGCATGGGGTGTGTTTGGAGCATTTTGTCACCAGCCAACTCTAAAATTCATCGTTTCCCCATCTCAGCCCAGAAAGCAGGTAGAACAAATTTTATGGTGCCTTTCAGATGCCTACCGGGGTATTGTAAAAACTAACAACAGAACTCGTTTCTGGCACCTTCCCTGGTGGAGTTGTGCATGGGGTGTGTTTGGAACATTTTGTCACCAGCCGAGTCCAAAATTCAGCGATTCCCCATCTCAGCCCAGAAAGCAGGTAGAACAGCTTTTGTGGTGCCTTGCAGCTGCCTACCGGACCAATGTAAAAACTGCCAACAGAACTCGTTTCTGGCACCTTCCCTGGTGGAGCTGCGCATGGGGTGCGTTTGGAACATTTTGTCACCAGCCGAGTCCAAAATTCAGCGATTCCCTACCTCAGCCCAGAAAGCAGGTAGATGAAGGGAATGATTTGTTTAATCCTGAAAGGACCCCCAGTGAAACTCACCTAATTGAAGGAGGCCTGTGGGAACTCATGAAGAACGGACCACAGGAGAAAGAACATAATGCAATACGACTAGTGGAGGTTTAGGCCGCAAGGGCATTGCGACCTTGGGGCCTGTGGTTATACAAAACAGGATGTAGGCCCGGTTATAACCGAAACTGTCAGCAAGCATGAGATTGAGGCATACAATGGAAAGTACCGAAGCAGAACTTGTAACCCTAGGAAACGAAATAAGCAGAGTGAAGAGGAACAGCGAATAAGGAATTTAGCTTTTGCAATATGTAATCACTTTTGCAATATGTAACCAATGAGCTTTGTACACGATAATCTTAGACTATGTATGCAGCCTTATAAAAGAAGCATGTTAAGAACAATAAAGCAGATCTGATCTGATTCCACCTGACCGGGTCTCCGTCTCTCAATCGCGGCAAATTGGTGACCCCGACGTGATACGTTTAAGGATCCGACGTGATGGGTCGACGAACCGCCTAACTGAAGCGGCCTGCTGCGACTCTCACAGAACTTTGAATGATCTGCTGAAAGGAAGCAGGAGGCGGCCTGAAATCCCTCCGGAGTAGAGAGGTGAGCTGTGGGAAACATGGGGAATCAAGCGTCGGCCCCTGCGAGAGACGTATATGAGCTTATGAAAGCTCTTCTTAAAAAACATGGGAAGAGCATTCCTGGGCAGGATCTTAAGACAATTCTTAAGTGGGTTCAAGTTAAATTACCTGCTGTAACCGCATCCACTATTTTTACACGAGACCTTTGGGATAATGTGGGAGTGAAGTTATGGGATGCGGCGACTACGGGGAATGCTGAAGCACAGCGTATGCTCCCGTGGTGGAGAAGCATTTTTGAGGTTTTAAAAGCCCAGGAAAACAATCATAAAAAAGACTCAGACAAAGAGGAAGACCCCCCCCCGGTGTCCCCACCGTTACCGGAGGGAGCAAAGCCCTCGGCACCACTGACAGTATGCGCCGCCGAGTATCCACCTGAAGACGACCCCTTTGACCCGGGACCCATAGACCCTGAACAGGAGCCAGATTTATACCCCCCCGACCCACATGATGTGTGGGCCAGCATTAGACGTCAAGCCTTACAGGAGGGGGAACTGGAGATTGCCAAAACGATAGTGGCTCCTGTACTCTATCCGCGAGGCGGAGGGCGAGTCGGAGGGGGCCAATGGGAAGCTTTATCTTTTTCGGTAGTTAAGGAACTGCGTCGTACTGTTACTGAACATGGACTTTCTTCACCATACTTTGCAAGTTTGTTATCTTCTGTCTTTGATACATATGTTATGACTCCACATGATTTAAAATCTTTGGCGCAGCTGCTCCTAACACCGACTCAGTATACTTTGTGGGAGGCCCATTGGAGGGGGGGACTCCAAGCGCTCCTCTTAACTTATGTGGGTCATAACAACAATGCAATTGCTGTATTGACTTTGGAACACCTTACAGGCACGGGTCGTCATTCTAACCCGGCAGATCAAGCCCGAATCCCACGAGAAGCTCTTGAAGCGATTCGTGAGGAGGCAAAAAAGGCCTTTTTTAAGGTTCCTGACTCTCAAAAACCGCAGAAGGCTTTTACCACTATCACACAAGAACCTCGAGAACCCTATATGCAATTTATCGATAGATTAAAACAGGCTTTGGAACGCCAAATAGATAATACGGAAGCACGGGAAATTTTGTTGTTAAAATTAGCTGTTGAAAATGCTAATGCAGATTGCAGAAAGCTTTTAAAATCTCTCCCGAATCAAAACCCTACTTTAGTTGAAATGATCGAGGCATGTAACAGAATCGGTACTGTAGATTATAAATTTGAGGCCATGGCTGCTGCTTTTGCAGCCATGCGTAGCCAGTTGGGGAATTGCTATAGCTGCGGTAAACCTGGTCATCTAAAGAAAAATTGTCTGGCTACTAAGGCTGGCGCTAAGCCCAGAGTCCCAGGAATTTGTCCTAGATGTAAAAAGGGTCGTCATTATGCTAATCAATGTCGGTCCAAGTATGATTTGCAGGGACAACCAATCCAGGGAAACCGATCTTGGAGCGCGGGACAGCGACGCGCGCAGACACAAATAACGCCGTCACCCTTCAACAATTCCCAAAGAGGAGCAGCAGCAGCGCCTCAAGTCTTCGCCCAGCAACAACCGGCAGCGCAGGATTGGACCTGGCAACCGCCCACACAGTAACGTTACTTGATTCCTCGGTTCACTTATTGTCAACAGATGTTTCAGGACCCTTACCCCCAAAAACACAGGCCTTATTGATAGGGAGGTCTTCTACAACATTATCTGGTCTTTTTGTATTACCAGGTGTTATTGACTCTGATAGTACTGAAAACATTAAAATCATGGCATGGACCCCGTTTCCTCCCTGCACGGTGCCGGAAGGTAGCCGTATAGCACAACTGATCCTTATGCCCACAAGCAAAGATTGTTTAAATTTGGACCAGCTCCAACAAAGGCAGGGTGGGTTTGGTTCAACTGGGGACCCACAAATTTTATGGGTACAGTCTCTTTCTCAAAAACGGCCTATGTGCCAATGTACCCTTATTCGAGGGGAACAAAAAGTAGTTTTGAATGGGATTATTGACACCGGAGCCGATGTTACAGTAATATCTCATGCTAAATGGCCACCGCTGTGGCCGCTAACCAATACTCCACAGGCATTAGCTGGGATTGGCGGAACTGGCAAAAGCCACCAGAGCCTGGAGCTGATCCAAATTCAGGGCCCAGAAGGGCGTATTGCTTCTGTTAAACCTTTTGTGTTACCTGTTCCCATGGTTTTATGGGGACGAGACGTGCTATCACAGTGGGGAATGACAATTCGTACCCATTTTTAGGTGGGGCCATTGAAATGCGCGACACCCTTAAATTAACCTGGAAAATTGATACTCCCATTTGGGTGGATCAATGGCCCCTACCTTTAGAAAAGCTTCGCGCCCTTCAGGACCTGGTCACAGAACAACTCGAAAAGGGACACATTGTGCATTCTACCAGCCCTTGGAATTCTCCTGTTTTTGTTATCCGAAAACAGACTGGCAAGTGGCGCTTGCTCCATGACCTTAGAAAAATCAATGACGCCATGGAAACTATGGGGGCCTTGCAACCTGGACTCCCGTCTCCTACAATGATTCCCAGAGATTGGCATTTAACTGTTATTGATCTCAAAGATTGCTTTTTTAATATCCCCTTGCATCCAGATGATGCTCCTAAATTTGCTTTTTCAGTTCCTAGCGTCAATATGCAGGCTCCATTGCAGAGATATCAGTGGGTTGTGTTGCCACAAGGAATGAAAAATAGCCCGACAATATGTCAATGGTATGTAGCTAAGGTACTTAGCCCTGTCCGAATCACAATGCCTGATGTCCTATTGTATCATTATATGGATGATATCCTAGTGGCTGCACAACATCACATAGTCATGGAGAAAGCTGTAGCCCTTGTCACGGCGGCCGTTAACTCGGCAGGCCTCTGTATTGCGCCAGAAAAAATTCAAAAAACACCCCCGTGGAAATATCTGGGCTGGCGCATAAGAGCCCAAACCATAGTTCCTCAACCTTTGCAGATACAGACTGATGTAAGAAATTTACACGATGCACAAAAGTTGTTAGGAACAATTAATTGGGTTCGGCCTTTGCTAGGGATTTCTAATGCAGATTTGAGCCCTTTGTTTGAGTTGCTCAAGGGAGACACAGATTTACGTTCTCAACGCCGTCTTAACCCTGAGGCTGTTACCTCGTTACAGAAAGTTGCTACAGCCATTGCTTCTAGACAAGCACACCGATGTGATCCCAATCTCGCTTTTTCTTTAATCGTTTTGAACCCAGCTCGACAACCCTATGCGTTAATATTTCAATGGGATCCACAAAAATCGGATCCGTTGTTGATTATCGAGTGGGTCTTTTTATCTAACCAGTCTACGAAAACTATTGTAACACAACACGAGATGTTTGCTCACCTGATAATTAAGGCCAGACAACGGTTGTTGATGTTATCAGGAACTGACTTTGCTTATATTTGTTTACCTGTGACAACCATATATCTGCAATGGCTTTATCAACAATCAGACATTTTTATGTTAGCATTAGCAGGTTATATGGGCCAGATTACATCCCACCCACCTTCACATAAGCTGCTTAATGCTAATTTTTGTATAACTTTTAAACCAAAACGAAGTGATCAACCATTGCAAGCCCTTACTGTATTTACAGATGGATCTGGAAAATCACACAAATCAGTTATAGTATGGTGGGACGACCAACGTGAGCGTTGGGATTCAGACGTTAAAACAGTCCCTGGCTCCCCTCAGATAGTGGAACTGGCTGCGATAGTTCGAGTCTTTCGAAAATGGTCAACGCCAGTTAATGTTATCACTGATTCAGCTTATGTTGCAGGAATAGTTGAGCGAGCTGAAGCATCTGTGTTGCGTGACATTCCGCACTTTGACTTATTTGCTTTATTACAAGAACTCGTTTTTCTTCTGGACTCTCGCCCTTACCCCTATTTTGTTATGCATGTCAGATCGCACACTTCTCTACCTGGCTTCATTGTAGAAGGTAATCGCCGAGCTGATCTTTTGACATTACCGGTACAAGTGTTACCAGATCGTGTAGCTCAAGCTAGACTCAGCCATTCTTTTTTCCACCAAAATGCTGGAGGCCTTAAAAGACAGTTTGGCCTTACCTCCCAGCAAGCATCTAACATTATTGCTACGTGCCCTGACTGCCAAAGATATTCTTTTCCGTCTGTTGCAGGCGGAGTCAACCCTCGAGGACTACAAAGTTTACAGTTGTGGCAAACCGATGTTACCCACTATTCAGAGTTTGGCAATTTGAAATATATCCACTCTTCTATTGACACCTTTTCAGGTGCCTTATTTGCTTCTTGTCATACAGGAGAAAAAGCACGTGATGTCCGTAAGCATCTTATGCGTGCTTTTGCTACATTGGGTATCCCGGTACAAATCAAAACAGACAATGGTCCTGCTTATGTCTCTAAAGCAATGCAAACATTTTTTGAATCTTGGGGTGTAACTCACACTACTGGCATCCCTCATTCTCCTACAGGCCAATCTTTAATTGAACGCTCCCATCAATCATTAAAACGTTTACTACAACAACAAAAAGGGGGAATAGGAGTTGTTACTCCTGAAGAACGATTACAGAAAGCCTTATATGTTTTTAACTTTTTGAATTGTTCTTTATTAGACAGCAATCCTCCAATAATCCGACATTTTAACACAAATACTTCACTCGAGATGCGAATTAAAGCTCCTGTACTGGTCCGTGATCCAGAAACGGGTAAGATAATGGGGCCTTATCCCCTTGTCACGTGGGGCAGAGGCTATGCTTGTGTTTCCACAGAGAGAGGCCCCCGGTGGATCCCAGCAAAGAACGTGCGACCATTCCGTGAACCCTTACCACAAGTTTCGTCTGAAGATTCTGAACAGCGTCTAGGAGAACCTCTCGCAAAAGGAACAGAGCCTGAGGACTCAAATATTTTAAATGAATAGTCGCTATACGCGTGAGTGCCACGAAGTACTCTCTGGGAAAGTTCTTTGCAACTTGTGCGGACACTGTGACCCTTGGGTGTTATGTGTATGTTATACTTGTAGCAAGGAGTGGTGGTGCCGCTTAACTCATTCTGGGCGTTGGTGTAATCTTTGCCTAAAGAAAGAATTTGATACAGTGAGACTGTTACTTATAACAGGGCATGAACCCTTAGAAAATAGTCGCTTTTTTGATTATCGCGCTGACTGGCAAAGAGTGATTATTGAGAGGGCTAAAATCATACAAATTTGTGGTTTAGAATGTAGTAAAACTAATTTAGTACCTGCTATTTGGCTAGTCTCGAGAGAAGACTGGGAACGTACAAAGCAAAAGTGTGAAAAGCGGTTCGCCTGGAAAAGAAAAACCAAGCGATAGAACTGATCCTATAAAAGGAAAAAATGAAAATGATTAAGAGTAGCTCTAGCATGATGTGCCTCTTGGCAGGTATCATTACCTCCATCCTCGTTAGCAGTACAAAAGCTTGGGAAACCCTCAAGCACATAGAGGAGAGAAAGAATCTGTGGGTCACTTGGGCGGAAAAAATCAATCAGAGTAGCCTTTGTCTCTCAATGGCTACTCCTTCTGATCCTTTTAGAACGTGTTTATTAGGAATCCCTATTAACATGAGCCTGATAAACAACTCTACTATAACTCTTGACCCTTCTGTTGTCACTTGTGGTTTCCGTCACCAGCCACCTTTTAGGACACCTCTGTGTTGTGACAAAAATAATATTACCTTTAACGCTTTTTCCCCCTTTATGTCATGCAATAGCTCTCTGTGTACCACAACTAGAGAAATACAGGAGTTTAACCTCTTAGGCTCTGCTCCCTCAGATCTATGTTTTTGGTTTAATTCTCATATTAGTCAAGATGATCCCGTTGATGTCACGTCATATAAGCCATACAACGTGACAGCATATTGTCAAAAGAATGTTAGCCTTACAGCGGTCACGTCCAACGCAGGACGGCTGCCAGAGGGAATGTTTTTAATTTGTGGTGATCGAGCTTGGCAAGGAATTCCTCGAAGTGCTAAAGGAGGGCCTTGTTATGTTGGCCGTTTAACGCTGTTTACACCAAGCATTACTAACATCTTTCAAGCCAATCGTACTTCAAGTTCTCACCGCAGTAAAAGAGCTCTGGTAGAACTAGGCAATGATTGTAAGGATAATGTGGAACTCTGGAATCCTCCTGAAGTTATTTTAGCTAGCATATTTGCCCCCGGGATAGCTACAGCACAAGCACTGACACAACTAAGGAAATTAGCATGTTGGACCGGAAAACAGGTTAATATAACGACAAATGTTTTGTCTGAATTGGCCAGTGACGTCCAAGGAATAAGACATGCCCTGTTACAAAATCGTGCCGCAATAGATTTTCTACTTTTAGCACAAGGGCACGGATGTGATGAGTTTGAAGGGATGTGCTGTATGAACCTTTCTGATCACTCCCAATCAATACACAAACAACTTTCTATTTTAAGGGATAATATGAAAAAAACTTCGAGAAAGTAGTGATCCTTTTACAGATTGGTTATCTTCATTAGGTTTGTCTGGATGGTGGATTACAATTTTGGAAAAAATAGCTGTTGTAATAATAATAGTGTTATTGTTAGCTTTGCTTTTGCCGTGTGTTATGCAATGTTTACAGAAACTAATAGCTAACTCTGTGAAACGAGTTCTTATGGTGCAACAAGAAGGGGGAAATGAAGGGAATGATTTGTTTAATCCTGAAAGGACCCCCAGTGAAACTCACCTAATTGAAGGAGGCCTGTGGGAACTCATGAAGAACGGACCACAGGAGAAAGAACATAATGCAATACGACTAGTGGAGGTTTAGGCCGCAAGGGCATTGCGACCTTGGGGCCTGTGGTTATACAAAACAGGATGTAGGTCCGGTTATAACCGAAACTGTCAGCAAGCATGAGATTGAGGCATACAATGGAAAGTACCGAAGCAGAACTTGTAACCCTAGGAAACGAAATAAGCAGAGTGAAGAGGAACAGCGAATAAGGAATTTAGCTTTTGCAATATGTAATCACTTTTGCAATATGTAACCAATGAGCTTTGTACACGATAATCTTAGACTATGTATGCAGCCTTATAAAAGAAGCATGTTAAGAACAATAAAGCAGATCTGATCTGATTCCACCTGACCGGGTCTCCGTATCTCAATCGCGGCAGGTAGAACATCTTTTGTGGTGCCTTTCAGATGCCTACCGGCGTAGTGTAATGAATTACCAAGAAAACTCCTTTCTGGCACCTTCCCTGGTGGAGCTGCGCATGTTGTGTTTTGAGCATTTTGTCACCGGCCGACTCTAAAATTCATCGTTTCCCCATCTCAGCCCAGAAAGCAGGTAGAACAAATTTTATGGTGCCTTTCACCTGCCTACCGGGGTAGTGTAAAAACTAACAACAGAACTCGTTTCTGGCGCCTTCCCCGGTGGAGTTGTGCATGGGGTGTGTTTGGAACATTTTGTCACCAGCCGAGTCCAAAATTCAGCGATTCCCCACCTCAGCCCAGAAAGCAGGTAGAACAACTTTTGTGGTGCCTTGCAGCTGCCTACCGGACCAATGTAAAAACAGAACTCCTTTCTGGCACCTTCCCTGGCGGAGCTGCGCATGGGGTGTGTTTGGAGCATTTTGTCACCAGCCGAGTCCAAAATTCATCGTTTCCCCATCTCAGCCCAGAAAGCAGGTAGAACAACTTTTGTGGTGCCTTGCAGCTGCCTACCGGACCAATGTAAAAACTGCCAACAGAACTCGTTTCTGGCACCTTCCCTGGTGGAGCTGCGCATGGGGTGTGTTTGGAGCATTTTGTCACCAGCCAACTCTAAAATTCAGCGATTCCCCATCTCAGCCCAGAAAGCAGGTAGAACAAATTTTATGGTGCCTTTCAGATGCCTACCGGGGTATTGTAAAAACTAACAACAGAACTCGTTTCTGGCACCTTCCCTGGTGGAGTTGTGCATGGGGTGTGTTTGGAGCATTTTGTCACCGGCCGACTCTAAAATTCATCGTTTCCCCATCTCAGCCCAGAAAGCAGGTAGAACAAATTTTATGGTGCCTTTCAGATGCCTACCGGGGTATTGTAAAAACTAACAACAGAACTCGTTCTGGCACCTTGCCCGGTGGAGTTGTGCATGGGGTGTGTTTGGAACATTTTGTCACCAGCCGAGTCCAAAATTCAGCGATTCCCCACCTCAGCCCAGAAAGCAGGTAGAACAACTTTTGTGGTGCCTTTCAGATGCCTACCGGCGTAGTGTAAAGAATTACCAAGAAAACTCCTTTCTGGCACCTTCCCTGGTGGAGCTGCGCATGGGGTGTGTTTGGAGCATTTTGTCACCGGCCGACTCTAAAATTCATCGTTTCGCCATCTCAGCCCAGAAAGCAGGTAGAACAAATTTTATGGTGCCTTTCAGATGCCTACCGGGGTAGTGTAAAAACTACCAAAAGAACTCGTTTCTGGCACCTTCCCCGGTGGAGTTGTGCATGGGGTGTGTTTGGAACATTTTGTCACCGGCCGACGCTAAAATTCATCGTTTCCCCATCTCAGCCCAGAAAGCAGGTAGAACAACTTTTGTGGTGCCTTGCAGATGCCTACCGGACCAATGTAAAAACTGCCAACAGAACTCCTTTCTGGCACCTTCCCCGGTGGAGTTGTGCATGGGGTGTGTTTGGAGCATTTTGTCACCGGCCGACTCTAAAATTCATCGTTTCCCCATCTCAGCCCAGAAAGCAGGTAGAACAAATTTTATGGTACCTTTCAGATGCCTACCGGGGTATTGTAAAAACTAACAACAGAACTCGTTTCTGGCACCTTCCCCGGTGGAGTTGTGCATGGGGTGTGTTTGGAACATTTTGTCACCAGCCGAGTCCAAAATTCAGCGATTCCCCACCTCAGCCCAGAAAGCAGGTAGAACAACTTTTGTGCTGCCTTTCAGCTGCCTACCGGACCAATGTAAAAACTGCCAACAGAACTCCTTTCTGGCACCTTCCCTGGTGGAGCTGCGCATGGGGTGTGTTTGGAGCATTTTGTCACCAGCCGACTCTAAAATTCAGCGATTCCCCACCTCAGCCCAGAAAGCAGGTAGAACAACTTTTGTGGTGCCTTGCAGCTGCCTACCGGACCAATGTAAAAACTGCCAACAGAACTCCTTTCTGGCACCTTCCCCGGTGGAGTTGTGCATGGGGTGCGTTTGGAACATTTTGTCACCAGCCGAGTCCAAAATTCAGCGAGTCCCCACCTCAGCCCAGAAAGCAGGTAGAACAACTTTTATGGTGCCTTTCAGATGCCTACCGGGGTATTGTAAAAACTAACAACAGAACTCGTTCTGGCACCTTCCCTGGTGGAGTTGTGCATGGGGTGTGTTTGGAACATTTTGTCACCAGCCGAGTCCAAAATTCAGCGATTCCCCACCTCAGCCCAGAAAGCAGGTAGAACAACTTTTGTGGTGCCTTTCAGATGCCTACCGGCGTAGTGTAAAGAATTACCAAGAAAACTCCTTTCTGGCACCTTCCCTGGTGGAGCTGCGCATGGGGTGTGTTTGGAGCATTTTGTCACCGGCCGACTCTAAAATTCATCGTTTCGCCATCTCAGCCCAGAAAGCAGGTAGAACAAATTTTATGGTGCCTTTCAGATGCCTACCGGGGTAGTGTAAAACTGCCAACAGAACTCCTTTCTGGAACCTTCCTCGGTGGAGCTGCGCATGGGGTGTGTTTGGAGCATTTTGTCACCGGCCGACTCTAAAATTCATCGTTTCCCCATCTCAGCCCAGAAAGCAGGTAGAACAAATTTTATGGTGCCTTGCAGCTGCCTACCGGGCTTTTGTAAAAACTAACAACAGAACTCCTTTCTGGCACCTTCCCCGGTGGAGTTGTGCATGGGGTGTGTTTGGAACATTTTGTCACCAGCCGAGTCCAAAATTCAGCGAGTCCCCACCTCAGCCCAGAAAGCAGGTAGAACAACTTTTGTGGTGCCTTGCAGCTGCCTACCGGACCAATGTAAAAACTGCCAACAGAACTCCTTTCTGGCACCTTCCCCGGTGGAGCTGCGCATGGGGTGTGTTTGGAGCATTTTGTCACCGGCCGACTCTAAAATTCATCGTTTCCCCATCTCAGCCCAGAAAGCAGGTAGAACAAATTTTATGGTGCCTTTCAGATGCCTACCGGACCAATGTAAAAACTGCCAAGAGAACTCCTTTCTGGCACCTTCCCCGGTGGAGCTGCGCATGGGGTGTGTTTGGAGCATTTTGTCACCGGCCGACTCTAAAATTCATCGTTTCCCCATCTCAGCCCAGAAAGCAGGTAGAACAAATTTTATGGTACCTTTCAGATGCCTACCGGGGTATTGTAAAAACTAACAACAGAACTCGTTTCTGGCACCTTCCCCGGTGGAGTTGTGCATGGGGTGTTTTTGGAACATTTTGTCACCAGCCGAGTCCAAAATTCAGCGATTCCGCACCTCAGCCCAGAAAGCAGGTAGAACAACTTTTGTGGTGCCTTTCAGCTGCCTACCGGACCAATGTAAAAACTGCCAACAGAACTCCTTTCTGGCACCTTCCCCGGTGGAGCTGCGCATGGGGTGTGTTTGGAGCATTTTGTCACCGGCCGACTCTAAAATTCATCGTTTCCCCATCTCAGCCCAGAAAGCAGGTAGAACAAGTTTTGTGGTGCCTTTCAGATGCCTACCGGACCAATGTAAAAACTGCCAACAGAACTCCTTTCTGGCACCTTCCCCGGTGGAGCTGCGCATGGGGTGTGTTTGGAGCATTTTGTCACCGGCCGACTCTAAAATTCAGCGATTCCCCATCTCAGCCCAGAAAGCAGGTAGAACAAATTTTATGATGCCTTGCAGCTGCCTACCGGAGCAATGTAAAAACTGCCAACAGAACTCGTTTCTGGCACCTTCCCCGGTGGAGTTGTGCATGGGGTGTGTTTGGAACATTTTGTCACCAGCCGAGACCAAAATTCAGCCATTCCCCATCTCAGCCCAGAAAACAGGTAGAACAAATTTTGTGGTGCCTTTCAGCTGCCTACCGGACCAATGTAAAAACTGCCATCAGAACTCCTTTCTGGCACCTTCCCTGGTGGAGCTGCGCATGGGGTGTGTTTGGAGCATTTTGTCACCGGCCAACTCTAAAATTCATCGTTTCCCCACATCAGCCCAGAAAGCAGGTAGAACAACTTTTGTGGTGCCTTGCAGCTGCCTACCGGGGTTTTGTAAAAAGTACCAAGAGAACTCGTTTCTGGCATCTTCCGCGGTGGAGTTGTGCATGGGGTGTGTTTGGAACATTTTGTCACCAGCCGAGTCCAAAATTCAGCGATTCCCCACCTCAGCCCAGAAAGCAGGTAGAACAACTTTTGTGGTGCCTTGCAGCTGCCTACCGGACCAATGTAAAAACTGCCAACAGAACTCCTTTCTGGCACCTTCCCCGGTGGAGTTGTGCATGGGGTGCGTTTGGAACATTTTGTCACCAGCCGAGTCCAAAATTCAGCGATTCCCCACCTCAACCCAGAAAGCAGGTAGAACAACTTTTGTGGTGCCTTGCAGCTGCCTACCGGGGTAGTGTAAAAAGTACCTACAGAACTCGTTTCTGGCACTTTTCCCGGTGGAGTTGTGCATGCGGTGTGTTTGGAGCATTTTGTCACCAGCCGACTCTAAAATTCATCGTTTCCCCACCTCAGCCCAGAAAGCAGGTAGAACAACTTTTGTGGTGCCTTTCAGATGCCTACCGGCGTAGTGTAAAGAATTACCAAGAAAACTCCTTTCTGGCACCTTCCCTGGTGGAGCTGCGCATGGGGTGTGTTTGGAGCATTTTGTCACCGGCCGACTCTAAAATTCATCGTTTCGCCATCTCAGCCCAGAAAGCAGGTAGAACAAATTTTATGGTGCCTTTCAGATGCCTACCGGGGTAGTGTAAAAACTGCCAACAGAACTCCTTTCTGGCACCTTCCCCGGTGGAGCTGCGCATGGGGTGTGTTTGGAGCATTTTGTCACCGGCCGACTCTAAAATTCATCGTTTCCCCATCTCAGCCCAGAAAGCAGGTAGAACAAATTTTATGGTGCCTTTCACCTGCCTACCGGGGTATTGTAAAAACTAACAACAGAACTCCTTTCTGGCACCTTCCCCGGTGGAGTTGTGCATGGGGTGTGTTTGGAACATTTTGTCACCAGCCGAGTCCAAAATTCAGCGATTCCCCACCTCAGCCCAGAAAGCAGGTAGAACAACTTTTGTGCTGCCTTTCAGCTGCCTACCGGACCAATGTAAAAACTGCCAACAGAACTCCTTTCTGGCACCTTCCCCGGTGGAGCTGCGCATGGGGTGTGTTTGGAACATTTTGTCACCGGCCGACTCTAAAATTCATCGTTTCGCCATCTCAGCCCAGAAAGCAGGTAGAACAAGTTTTGTGGTGCCTTTCAGCTGCCTACCGGACCAATGTAAAAACTGCCAAGAGAACTCGTTTCTGGCACCTTCCCCGGTGGAGCTGCGCATGGGGTGTGTTTGGAGCATTTTGTCACCGGCCGACTCTAAAATTCAGCGATTCCCCATCTCAGCCCAGAAAGCAGGTAGAACAACTTTTATGATGCCTTGCAGCTGCCTACCGGAGCAATGTAAAAACTTTCAATAGAACTCCTTTCTGGCACCTTCCCTGGTATAGCTGCGCATGGGGTGTGTTTGGAACATTTTGTCACCAGCCGAGACCAAAATTCAGCCATTCCCCATCTCAGCCCAGAAAACAGGTAGAACAAATTTTGTGGTGCCTTTCAGCTGCCTACCGGACCAATGTAAAAACTGCCATCAGAACTCCTTTCTGGCACCTTCCCTGGTGGAGCTGCGCATGGGGTGTGTTTGGAGCATTTTGTCACCGGCCAACTCTAAAATTCATCGTTTCCCCACATCAGCCCAGAAAGCAGGTAGAACAACTTTTGTGGTGCCTTGCAGCTGCCTACCGGGGTTTTGTAAAAAGTACCAAGAGAACTCGTTTCTGGCATCTTCCGCGGTGGAGTTGTGCATGGGGTGTGTTTGGAACATTTTGTCACCAGCCGAGTCCAAAATTCAGCGATTCCCCACCTCAGCCCAGAAAGCAGGTAGAACAACTTTTGTGGTGCCTTGCAGCTGCCTACCGGACCAATGTAAAAACTGCCAACAGAACTCCTTTCTGGCACCTTCCCCGGTGGAGTTGTGCATGGGGTGCGTTTGGAACATTTTGTCACCAGCCGAGTCCAAAATTCAGCGATTCCCCACCTCAACCCAGAAAGCAGGTAGAACAACTTTTGTGGTGCCTTGCAGCTGCCTACCGGGGTAGTGTAAAAAGTACCTACAGAACTCGTTTCTGGCACTTTTCCCGGTGGAGTTGTGCATGCGGTGTGTTTGGAGCATTTTGTCACCAGCCGACTCTAAAATTCATCGTTTCCCCACCTCAGCCCAGAAAGCAGGTAGAACAACTTTTGTGGTGCCTTTCAGATGCCTACCGGCGTAGTGTAAAGAATTACCAAGAAAACTCCTTTCTGGCACCTTCCCTGGTGGAGCTGCGCATGGGGTGTGTTTGGAGCATTTTGTCACCGGCCGACTCTAAAATTCATCGTTTCGCCATCTCAGCCCAGAAAGCAGGTAGAACAAATTTTATGGTGCCTTTCAGATGCCTACCGGGGTAGTGTAAAAACTAACAACAGAACTCCTTTCTGGCACCTTCCCCGGTGGAGCTGCGCATGGGGTGTGTTTGGAGCATTTTGTCACCGGCCGACTCTAAAATTCATCGTTTCCCCATCTCAGCCCAGAAAGCAGGTAGAACAAATTTTATGGTGCCTTTCAGATGCCTACCGGGGTATTGTAAAAACTAACAACAGAACTCCTTTCTGGCACCTTCCCCGGTGGAGTTGTGCATGGGGTGTGTTTGGAACATTTTGTCACCAGCCGAGTCCAAAATTCAGCGATTCCCCACCTCAGCCCAGAAAGCAGGTAGAACAACTTTTGTGCTGCCTTTCAGCTGCCTACCGGACCAATGTAAAAACTGCCAACAGAACTCCTTTCTGGCACCTTCCCCGGTGGAGCTGCGCATGGGGTGTGTTTGGAACATTTTGTCACCGGCCGACTCTAAAATTCATCGTTTCCCCATCTCAGCCCAGAAAGCAGGTAGAACAAGTTTTGTGGTGCCTTTCAGATGCCTACCGGACCAATGTAAAAACTGCCAAGAGAACTCGTTTCTGGCACCTTCCCCGGTGGAGCTGCGCATGGGGTGTGTTTGGAGCATTTTGTCACCGGCCGACTCTAAAATTCAGCGATTCCCCATCTCAGCCCAGAAAGCAGGTAGAACAACTTTTATGATGCCTTGCAGCTGCCTACCGGAGCAATGTAAAAACTTTCAATAGAACTCCTTTCTGGCACCTTCCCTGGTATAGCTGAGCATGGGGTGTGTTTGGAACATTTTGTCACCAGCCGAGACCAAAATTCAGCCATTCCCCATCTCAGCCCAGAAAACAGGTAGAACAAATTTTGTGGTGCCTTTCAGCTGCCTACCGGACCAATGTAAAAACTGCCATCAGAACTCCTTTCTGGCACCTTCCCTGGTGGAGCTGCGCATGGGGTGTGTTTGGAGCATTTTGTCACCGGCCAACTCTAAAATTCATCGTTTCCCCACATCAGCCCAGAAAGCAGGTAGAACAACTTTTGTGGTGCCTTGCAGCTGCCTACCGGGGTTTTGTAAAAACTACCAAGAGAACTCGTTTCTGGCACCTTCCCTGGTGGAGCTGCGCATGGGGTGTGTTTGGAGCATTTTGTCACCAGCCAACTCTAAAATTCATCGTTTCCCCATCTCAGCCCAGAAAGCAGGTAGAACAAATTTTATGGTGCCTTTCAGATGCCTACCGGGGTATTGTAAAAACTAACAACAGAACTCGTTTCTGGCACCTTCCCCGGTGGAGTTGTGCATGGGGTGTGTTTGGAACATTTTGTCACCAGCCGAGTCCAAAATTCAGCGATTCCCCACCTCAGCCCAGAAAGCAGGTAGAACAACTTTTGTGCTGCCTTTCAGCTGCCTACGGGACCAATGTAAAAACTGCCAACAGAACTCCTTTCTGGCACCTTCCCCGGTGGAGCTGCGCATGGGGTGTTTTTGGAGCATTTTGTCACCGGCCGACTCTAAAATTCATCGTTTCGCCATCTCAGCCCAGAAAGCAGGTAGAACAAGTTTTGTGGTGCCTTTCAGATGCCTACCGGACCAATGTAAAAACTGCCAACAGAACTCCTTTCTGGCACCTTCCCCGGTGGAGCTGCGCATGGGGTGTGTTTGGAGCATTTTGTCACCGGCCGACTCTAAAATTCAGCGATTCCCCATCTCAGCCCAGAAAGCAGGTAGAACAAATTTTATGATGCCTTGCAGCTGCCTACCGGAGCAATGTAAAAACTGCCAACAGAACTCCTTTCTGGCACCTTCCCTGGTATAGCTGCGCATGGGGTGTGTTTGGAACATTTTGTCACCAGCCGAGACCAAAATTCAGCCATTCCCCATCTCAGCCCAGAAAACAGGTAGAACAAATTTTGTGGTGCCTTTCAGCTGCCTACCGGACCAATGTAAAAACTAACAACAGAACTCCTTTCTGGCACCTTCCCTGGTGGAGCTGCGCATGGGGTGTGTTTGGAGCATTTTGTCACCGGCCAACTCTAAAATTCATCGTTTCCCCACATCAGCCCAGAAAGCAGGTAGAACAACTTTTGTGGTGCCTTGCAGCTGCCTACCGGGGTTTTGTAAAAAGTACCAAGAGAACTCGTTTCTGGCATCTTCCGCGGTGGAGTTGTGCATGGGGTGTGTTTGGAACATTTTGTCACCAGCCGAGTCCAAAATTCAGCGATTCCCCACCTCAGCCCAGAAAGCAGGTAGAACAACTTTTGTGGTGCCTTGCAGCTGCCTACCGGACCAATGTAAAAACTGCCAACAGAACTCCTTTCTGGCACCTTCCCCGGTGGAGTTGTGCATGGGGTGCGTTTGGAACATTTTGTCACCAGCCGAGTCCAAAATTCAGCGATTCCCCACCTCAACCCAGAAAGCAGGTAGAACAACTTTTGTGGTGCCTTGCAGCTGCCTACCGGGGTAGTGTAAAAAGTACCTACAGAACTCGTTTCTGGCACTTTTCCCGGTGGAGTTGTGCATGCGGTGTGTTTGGAGCATTTTGTCACCAGCCGACTCTAAAATTCATCGTTTCCCCACCTCAGCCCAGAAAGCAGGTAGAACAACTTTTGTGGTGCCTTTCAGATGCCTACCGGCGTAGTGTAAAGAATTACCAAGAAAACTCCTTTCTGGCACCTTCCCTGGTGGAGCTGCGCATGGGGTGTGTTTGGAGCATTTTGTCACCGGCCGACTCTAAAATTCATCGTTTCGCCATCTCAGCCCAGAAAGCAGGTAGAACAAATTTTATGGTGCCTTTCAGATGCCTACCGGGGTAGTGTAAAAACTAACAACAGAACTCCTTTCTGGCACCTTCCCCGGTGGAGCTGCGCATGGGGTGTGTTTGGAGCATTTTGTCACCGGCCGACTCTAAAATTCATCGTTTCCCCATCTCAGCCCAGAAAGCAGGTAGAACAAATTTTATGGTGCCTTTCAGATGCCTACCGGGGTATTGTAAAAACTAACAACAGAACTCCTTTCTGGCACCTTCCCCGGTGGAGTTGTGCATGGGGTGTGTTTGGAACATTTTGTCACCAGCCGAGTCCAAAAATCAGCGATTCCCCACCTCAGCCCAGAAAGCAGGTAGAACAACTTTTGTGCTGCCTTTCAGCTGCCTACCGGACCAATGTAAAAACTGCCAACAGAACTCCTTTCTGGCACCTTCCCCGGTGGAGCTGCGCATGGGGTGTGTTTGGAACATTTTGTCACCGGCCGACTCTAAAATTCATCGTTTCCCCATCTCAGCCCAGAAAGCAGGTAGAACAAGTTTTGTGGTGCCTTTCAGATGCCTACCGGACCAATGTAAAAACTGCCAAGAGAACTCGTTTCTGGCACCTTCCCCGGTGGAGCTGCGCATGGGGTGTGTTTGGAGCATTTTGTCACCGGCCGACTCTAAAATTCAGCGATTCCCCATCTCAGCCCAGAAAGCAGGTAGAACAACTTTTATGATGCCTTGCAGCTGCCTACCGGAGCAATGTAAAAACTTTCAATAGAACTCCTTTCTGGCACCTTCCCTGGTATAGCTGCGCATGGGGTGTGTTTGGAACATTTTGTCACCAGCCGAGACCAAAATTCAGCCATTCCCCATCTCAGCCCAGAAAACAGGTAGAACAAATTTTGTGGTGCCTTTCAGCTGCCTACCGGACCAATGTAAAAACTGCCATCAGAACTCCTTTCTGGCACCTTCCCTGGTGGAGCTGCGCATGGGGTGTGTTTGGAGCATTTTGTCACCGGCCAACTCTAAAATTCATCGTTTCCCCACATCAGCCCAGAAAGCAGGTAGAACAACTTTTGTGGTGCCTTGCAGCTGCCTACCGGGGTTTTGTAAAAAGTACCAAGAGAACTCGTTTCTGGCATCTTCCGCGGTGGAGTTGTGCATGGGGTGTGTTTGGAACATTTTGTCACCAGCCGAGTCCAAAATTCAGCGATTCCCCACCTCAGCCCAGAAAGCAGGTAGAACAACTTTTGTGGTGCCTTGCAGCTGCCTACCGGACCAATGTAAAAACTGCCAACAGAACTCCTTTCTGGCACCTTCCCCGGTGGAGTTGTGCATGGGGTGCGTTTGGAACATTTTGTCACCAGCCGAGTCCAAAATTCAGCGATTCCCCACCTCAACCCAGAAAGCAGGTAGAACAAGTTTTGTGGTGCCTTTCAGATGCCTACCGGGGTAATGTAAAAACTGCCAACAGAACTCCTTTCTGGCACCTTCCCCGGTGGAGCTGCGCATGGGGTGTGTTTGGAGCATTTTGTCACCGGCCGACTCTAAAATTCAGCGATTCCCCATCTCAGCCCAGAAAGCAGGTAGAACAAATTTTATGATGCCTTGCAGCTGCCTACCGGAGCAATGTAAAAACTGCCAACAGAACTCCTTTCTGGCACCTTCCCTGGTATAGCTGCGCATGGGGTGTGTTTGGAACATTTTGTCACCAGCCGAGACCAAAATTCAGCCATTCCCCATCTCAGCCCAGAAAACAGGTAGAACAAATTTTGTGGTGCCTTTCAGCTGCCTACCGGACCAATGTAAAAACTGCCATCAGAACTCCTTTCTGGCACCTTCCCTGGTGGAGCTGCGCATGGGGTGTGTTTGGAGCATTTTGTCACCGGCCAACTCTAAAATTCATCGTTTCCCCACATCAGCCCAGAAAGCAGGTAGAACAACTTTTGTGGTGCCTTGCAGCTGCCTACCGGGCTTTTGTAAAAAGTACCAAGAGAACTCGTTTCTGGCATCTTCCGCGGTGGAGTTGTGCATGGGGTGTGTTTGGAACATTTTGTCACCAGCCGAGTCCAAAATTCAGCGATTCCCCACCTCAGCCCAGAAAGCAGGTAGAACAACTTTTGTGCTGCCTTGCAGCTGCCTACCGGACCAATGTAAAAACTGCCAACAGAACTCCTTTCTGGCACCTTCCCCGGTGGAGCTGCGCATGGGGTGTGTTTGGAACATTTTGTCACCGGCCGACGCTAAAATTCATCGTTTCCCCATCTCAGCCCTGAAAGCAGGTAGAACAAGTTTTGTGGTGCCTTTCAGATGCCTACCGGACCAATGTAAAAACTGCCAAGAGAACTCGTTTCTGGCACCTTCCCCGGTGGAGCTGCGCATGGGGTGTGTTTGGAGCATTTTGTCACCGGCCGACTCTAAAATTCAGCGATTCCCCATCTCAGCCCAGAAAGCAGGTAGAACAACTTTTATGATGCCTTGCAGCTGCCTACCGGAGCAATGTAAAAACTTTCAATAGAACTCCTTTCTGGCACCTTCCCTGGTATAGCTGCGCATGGGGTGTGTTTGGAACATTTTGTCACCAGCCGAGACCAAAATTCAGCCATTCCCCATCTCAGCCCAGAAAACAGGTAGAACAAATTTTGTGGTGCCTTTCAGCTGCCTACCGGACCAATGTAAAAACTGCCATCAGAACTCCTTTCTGGCACCTTCCCCGGTGGAGGTGCGCATGGGGTGTGTTTGGAGCATTTTGTCACCGGCCAACTCTAAAATTCATCGTTTCCCCACATCAGCCCAGAAAGCAGGTAGAACAACTTTTGTGGTGCCTTGCAGCTGCCTACCGGGGTTTTGTAAAAACTACCAAGAGAACTCGTTTCTGGCACCTTCCCTGGTGGAGCTGCGCATGGGGTGTGTTTGGAGCATTTTGTCACCAGCCAACTCTAAAATTCATCGTTTCCCCATCTCAGCCCAGAAAGCAGGTAGAACAAATTTTATGGTGCCTTTCAGATGCCTACCGGGGTATTGTAAAAACTAACAACAGAACTCGTTTCTGGCACCTTCCCCGGTGGAGTTGTGCATGGGGTGTGTTTGGAACAGTTTGTCACCAGCCGAGTCCAAAATTCAGCGATTCCCCACCTCAGCCCAGAAAGCAGGTAGAACAAGTTTTGTGGTGCCTTTCAGATGCCTACCGGGGTATTGTAAAAACTAACAACAGAACTCGTTCTGGCACCTTCCCCGGTGGAGTTGTGCATGGGGTGTGTTTGGAGCATTTTGTCACCAGCCGAGACGAAAATTCATCGTTTCCCCATCTCAGCCCAGAAAGCAGGTAGAACAAATTTTGTGGTGCCTTGCAGCTGCCTACCGGGGTAGTGTAAAAAGTACCAGTAGAACTCGTTTCTGGCACTTTTCCCGGTGGAGTTGTGCATGGGGTGTGTTTGGAGCATTTTGTCACCGGCCGACTCTAAAATTCATCGTTTCCCCATCTCAGCCCAGAAAGCAGGTAGAACAAATTTTATGGTGCCTTTCAGCTGCCTACCGGACCAATGTAAAAACTGCCAACAGAACTCCTTTCTGGCACCTTCCCTGGTGGAGCTGCGCATGGGGTGTGTTTGGAGCATTTTGTCACCAGCCAACTCTAAAATTCATCGTTTCCCCATCTCAGCCCAGAAAGCAGGTAGAACAAATTTTATGGTGCCTTTCAGATGCCTACCGGGGTATTGTAAAAACTAACAACAGAACTCGTTTCTGGCACCTTCCCCGGTGGAGTTGTGCATGGGGTGTGTTTGGAACAGTTTGTCACCAGCCGAGTCCAAAATTCAGCGATTCCCCACCTCAGCCCAGAAAGCAGGTAGAACAAGTTTTGTGGTGCCTTTCAGATGCCTACCGGGGTATTGTAAAAACTAACAACAGAACTCGTTCTGGCACCTTCCCCGGTGGAGTTGTGCATGGGGTGTGTTTGGAGCATTTTGTCACCAGCCGAGACGAAAATTCATCGTTTCCCCATCTCAGCCCAGAAAGCAGGTAGAACAAATTTTGTGGTGCCTTGCAGCTGCCTACCGGGGTAGTGTAAAAAGTACCAGTAGAACTCGTTTCTGGCACTTTTCCCGGTGGAGTTGTGCATGGGGTGTGTTTGGAGCATTTTGTCACCGGCCGACTCTAAAATTCATCGTTTCCCCATCTCAGCCCAGAAAGCAGGTAGAACAAATTTTATGGTGCCTTTCAGCTGCCTACCGGACCAATGTAAAAACTGCCAACAGAACTCCTTTCTGGCACCTTCCCTGGTGGAGCTGCGCATGGGGTGTGTTTGGAGCATTTTGTCACCGGCCGACTCTAAAATTCATCGTTTCCCCATCTCAGCCCAGAAAGCAGGTAGAACAAATTTTATGGTACCTTTCAGATGCCTACCGGGGTATTGTAAAAACTAACAACAGAACTCGTTTCTGGCGCCTTCCCTGGTGGAGCTGCGCATGGGGTGTGTTTGGAGCATTTTGTCACCAGCCGAGTCCAAAATTCAGCGATTCCCCACCTCAGCCCAGAAAGCAGGTAGAACAACTTTTGTGGTGCCTTTCAGATGCCTACCGGACCAATGTAAAAACTGCCAACAGAACTCCTTTCTGGCACCTTCCCCGGTGGAGCTGCGCATGGGGTGTGTTTGGAGCATTTTTTCACCGGCCGACTCTAAAATTCATCGTTTCCCCACCTCAGCCCAGAAAGCAGGTAGAACAACTTTTGTGGTGCCTTGCAGCTGCCTACCGGGGTTTTGTAAAAACTAACAACAGAACTCCTTTCTGGCACCTTCCCTGGTGGAGATGCGCATGGGGTGTGTTTGGAACATTTTGTCACCAGCCGAGTCCAAAATTCATCGTTTCCCCATCTCAGCCCAGAAAGCAGGTAGAGCAACTTTTGTGGTGCCTTTCAGCTGCCTACCGGACCAATGTAAAAACTGCCAACAGAACTCCTTTCTGGCACCTTCCCCGGTGGAGCTGTGCATGGGGTGTGTTTGGAACATTTTGTCACCAGCCGAGTCCAAAATTCAGCGATTCCCCACCTCAGCCCAGAAAGCAGGTAGAACAACTTTTGTGGTGCCTTTCAGCTGCCTACCGGACCAATGTAAAAACTGCCAACAGAACTCCTTTCTGGCACCTTCCCCGGTGGAGCTGCGCATGGGGTGTGTTTGGAGCATTTTGTCACCGGCCGACTCTAAAATTCATCGTTTCCCCACCTCAGCCCAGAAAGCAGGTAGAACAACTTTTGTGGTGCCTTGCAGCTGCCTACCGGGGTTTTGTAAAAACTACCAAGAGAACTCGTTTCTGGTACCTTCCCCGGTGGAGATGCGCATGGGGTGTGTTTGGAACATTTTGTCACCAGCCGAGTCCAAAATTCATCGTTTCCCCATCTCAGCCCAAAAAGCAGGTAGAACAACTTTTGTGGTGCCTTGCAGCTGCCTACCGGACCAATGTAAAAACTGCCAACAGAACTCGTTTCTGGCACCTTCCCTGGTGGAGCTGCGCATGGGGTGTGTTTGGAACATTTTGTCACCAGCCGAGTCCAAAATTCAGCGATTCCCCACCTCAACCCAGAAAGCAGGTAGAACATCTTTTGTGGTGCCTTTCAGCTGCCTACCGGCGTAGTGTAAAGAATTACCAAGAAAACTCCTTTCTGGCACCTTCCCTGGTGGAGCTGCGCATGTTGTGTTTTGAGCATTTTGTCACCGGCCGACGCTAAAATTCATCGTTTCCCCATCTCAGCCCAGAAAGCAGGTAGAACAAATTTTATGGTGCCTTTCACCTGCCTACCGGGGTAGTGTAAAAACTAACAACAGAACTCGTTTCTGGCGCCTTCCCCGGTGGAGTTGTGCATGGGGTGTGTTTGGAACATTTTGTCACCAGCCGAGTCCAAAATTCAGCGATTCCCCACCTCAGCCCAGAAAGCAGGTAGAACAACTTTTGTGGTGCCTTGCAGCTGCCTACCGGACCAATGTAAAAACTGCCAACAGAACTCCTTTCTGGCACCTTCCCTGGTGGAGCTGCGCATGGGGTGTGTTTGGAGCATTTTGTCACCGGCCGACTCTAAAATTCATCGTTTCCCCATCTCAACCCAGAAAGCAGGTAGAACAAGTTTTGTGGTGCCTTTCAGATGCCTACCGGACCAATGTAAAAACTGCCAACAGAACTCCTTTCTGGCACCTTCCCCGGTGGAGCTGCGCATCGGGTGTGTTTGGAGCATTTTGTCACCGGCCGACTCTAAAATTCATCGTTTCCCCACCTCAGCCCAGAAAGCAGGTAGAACAACTTTTGTGGTGCCTTGCAGCTGCCTACCGGACCAATGTAAAAACTAACAACAGAACTCGTTTCTGGCACCTTCCCTGGTGGAGCTGCGCATGGGGTGTGTTTGGAGCATTTTGTCACCAGCCGAGTCCAAAATTCAGCGATTCCCCACCTCAGCCCAGAAAGCAGGTAGAACAACTTTTGTGGTGCCTTTCAGCTGCCTACCGGACCAATGTAAAAACTGCCAACAGAACTCCTTTCTGGCACCTTCCCCGGTGGAGCTGCGCATGGGGTGTGTTTGGAGCATTTTTTCACCGGCCGACTCTAAAATTCATCGTTTCCCCACCTCAGCCCAGAAAGCAGGTAGAACAACTTTTGTGGTGCCTTGCAGCTGCCTACCGGGGTTTTGTAAAAACTAACAACAGAACTCCTTTCTGGCACCTTCCCTGGTGGAGATGCGCATGGGGTGTGTTTGGAACATTTTGTCACCAGCCGAGTCCAAAATTCATCGTTTCCCCATCTCAGCCCAGAAAGCAGGTAGAGCAACTTTTGTGGTGCCTTTCAGCTGCCTACCGGACCAATGTAAAAACTGCCAACAGAACTCCTTTCTGGCACCTTCCCCGGTGGAGCTGTGCATGGGGTGTGTTTGGAACATTTTGTCACCAGCCGAGTCCAAAATTCAGCGATTCCCCACCTCAGCCCAGAAAGCAGGTAGAACAACTTTTGTGGTGCCTTTCAGCTGCCTACCGGACCAATGTAAAAACTGCCAACAGAACTCCTTTCTGGCACCTTCCCCGGTGGAGCTGCGCATGGGGTGTGTTTGGAGCATTTTGTCACCGGCCGACTCTAAAATTCATCGTTTCCCCACCTCAGCCCAGAAAGCAGGTAGAACAACTTTTGTGGTGCCTTGCAGCTGCCTACCGGGGTTTTGTAAAAACTACCAAGAGAACTCGTTTCTGGTACCTTCCCCGGTGGAGATGCGCATGGGGTGTGTTTGGAACATTTTGTCACCAGCCGAGTCCAAAATTCATCGTTTCCCCATCTCAGCCCAGAAAGCAGGTAGAGCAACTTTTGTGGTGCCTTGCAGCTGCCTACCGGACCAATGTAAAAACTGCCAACAGAACTCCTTTCTGGCACCTTCCCCGGTGGAGTTGTGCATGGGGTGTGTTTGGAACATTTTGTCACCAGCCGAGTCCAAAATTCAGCGATTCCCCACCTCAGCCCAGAAAGCAGGTAGAACAACTTTTGTGGTGCCTTGCAGCTGCCTACCGGGGTACTGTAAAAAGTACCAGTAGAACTCGTTTCTGGCACTTTCCCCGGTGGAGTTGTGCATGGGGTGTGTTTGGAGCATTTTGTCACCAGCCGAGTCCAAAATTCATAGTTTCCCCATCTCAGCCCAGAAAGCAGGTAGAACAAATTTTATGGTGCCTTTCAGATGCCTACCGGGGTTTTGTAAAAACTACCAAGAGAACTCGTTTCTGGCACCTTCCCTGGTGGAGATGCGCATGGGGTGTGTTTGGAACATTTTGTCACCAGCCGAGTCCAAAATTCAGCGATTCCCCATCTCAGCCCAGAAAGCAGGTAGAACAACTTTTGTGGTGCCTTGCAGCTGCCTACCGGACCAATGTAAAAACTGCCAACAGAACTCCTTTCTGGCACCTTCCCTGGTGGAGCTGCGCATGGGGTGTGTTTGGAGCATTTTGTCACCAGCCAACTCTAAAATTCATCGTTTCCCCATCTCAGCCCAGAAAGCAGGTAGAACAAATTTTATGGTGCCTTTCAGATGCCTACCGGGGTATTGTAAAAACTAACAACAGAACTCGTTTCTGGCACCTTCCGCGGTGGAGTTGTGCATGGGGTGTGTTTGGAACATTTTGTCACCAGCCGAGTCCAAAATTCAGCGATTCCCCATCTCAGCCCAGAAAGCAGGTAGAACAACTTTTGTGGTGCCTTGCAGCTGCCTACCGGACCAATGTAAAAACTGCCAACAGAACTCGTTTCTGGCACCTTCCCTGGTGGAGCTGCGCATGGGGTGTGTTTGGAACATTTTGTCACCAGCCGAGTCCAAAATTCAGCGATTCCCCACCTCAACCCAGAAAGCAGGTAGAACATCTTTTGTGGTGCCTTTCAGCTGCCTACCGGCGTAGTGTAAAGAATTACCAAGAAAACTCCTTTCTGGCACCTTCCCTGGTGGAGCTGCGCATGTTGTGTTTTGAGCATTTTGTCACCGGCCGACGCTAAAATTCATCGTTTCCCCATCTCAGCCCAGAAAGCAGGTAGAACAAATTTTATGGTGCCTTTCACCTGCCTACCGGGGTAGTGTAAAAACTAACAACAGAACTCGTTTCTGGCGCCTTCCCCGGTGGAGTTGTGCATGGGGTGTGTTTGGAACATTTTGTCACCAGCCGAGTCCAAAATTCAGCGATTCCCCACCTCAGCCCAGAAAGCAGGTAGAACAACTTTTGTGGTGCCTTGCAGCTGCCTACCGGACCAATGTAAAAACTGCCAACAGAACTCCTTTCTGGCACCTTCCCTGGTGGAGCTGCGCATGGGGTGTGTTTGGAGCATTTTGTCACCGGCCGACTCTAAAATTCATCGTTTCCCCATCTCAGCCCAGAAAGCAGGTAGAACAAGTTTTGTGGTGCCTTTCAGATGCCTACCGGACCAATGTAAAAACTGCCAACAGAACTCCTTTCTGGCACCTTCCCCGGTGGAGCTGCGCATCGGGTGTGTTTGGAGCATTTTGTCACCGGCCGACTCTAAAATTCATCGTTTCCCCACCTCAGCCCAGAAAGCAGGTAGAACAACTTTTGTGGTGCCTTGCAGCTGCCTACCGGACCAATGTAAAAACTAACAACAGAACTCGTTTCTGGCACCTTCCCCGGTGGAGCTGCGCATGGGGTGTGTTTGGAGCATTTTTTCACCGGCCGACTCTAAAATTCATCGTTTCCCCACCTCAGCCCAGAAAGCAGGTAGAACAACTTTTGTGGTGCCTTGCAGCTGCCTACCGGGGTTTTGTAAAAACTAACAACAGAACTCCTTTCTGGCACCTTCCCTGGTGGAGATGCGCATGGGGTGTGTTTGGAACATTTTGTCACCAGCCGAGTCCAAAATTCATCGTTTCCCCATCTCAGCCCAGAAAGCAGGTAGAGCAACTTTTGTGGTGCCTTTCAGATGCCTACAGGACCAATGTAAAAACTGCCAACAGAACTCCTTTCTGGCACCTTCCCTGGTGGAGCTGCGCATGGGGTGTGTTTGGAGCATTTTGTCACCAGCCAACTCTAAAATTCATCGTTTCCCCATCTCAGCCCAGAAAGCAGGTAGAACAAATTTTATGGTGCCTTTCAGATGCCTACCGGGGTATTGTAAAAACTAACAACAGAACTCGTTTCTGGCAATTTCCCTGGTGGAGTTGTGCATGGGGTGTGTTTGGAACATTTTGTCACCAGCCGAGTCCAAAATTCAGCGATTCCCCATCTCAGCCCAGAAAGCAGGTAGAACAACTTTTGTGGTGCCTTTCAGCTGCCTACCGGACCAATGTAAAAACTAACAACAGAACTCCTTTCTGGCACCTTCCCTGGTGGAGCTGCGCATGGGGTGTGTTTGGAGCATTTTGTCACCAGCCGACTCTAAAATTCATCGTTTCCCCATCTCAGCCCAGAAAGCAGGTAGAACAAGTTTTGTGGTGCCTTTCAGATGCCTACCGGACCAATGTAAAAACTGCCAACAGAACTCCTTTCTGGCACCTTCCCCGGTGGAGCTGCGCATGGGGTGTGTTTGGAGCATTTTGTCACCGGCCGACTCTAAAATTCATCGTTTCCCCACCTCAGCCCAGAAAGCAGGTAGAACAACTTTTGTGGTGCCTTTCAGCTGCCTACCGGACCAATGTAAAAACTGCCAACAGAACTCCTTTCTGGCACCTTCCCCGGTGGAGCTGCGCATGGGGTGTGTTTGGAGCATTTTGTCACCGGCCGACTCTAAAATTCAGCGAGTCCCCACCTCAGCCCAGAAAGCAGGTAGAACAACTTTTGTGGTGCCTTGCAGCTGCCTACCGGGGTTTTGTAAAAACTACCAAGAGAACTCGTTTCTGGCACCTTCCCTGGTGGAGTTGTGCATGGGGTGTGTTTGGAACATTTTGTCACCAGCCGAGTCCAAAATTCAGCCATTCCCCACCTCAACCCAGAAAGCAGGTAGAACATCTTTTGTGGTGCCTTTCAGCTGCCTACCGGCGTAGTGTAAAGAATTACCAAGAAAACTCCTTTCTGGCACCTTCCCTGGTGGAGCTGCGCATGTTGTGTTTTGAGCATTTTGTCACCGGCCGACTCTAAAATTCAGCGAGTCCCCACCTCAGCCCAGAAAGCAGGTAGAACAACTTTTGTGGTGCCTTGCAGCTGCCTACCGGGGTTTTGTAAAAACTACCAAGAGAACTCGTTTCTGGCACCTTCCCTGGTGGAGTTGTGCATGGGGTGTGTTTGGAACATTTTGTCACCAGCCGAGTCCAAAATTCAGCGATTCCCCATCTCAGCCCAGAAAGCAGGTAGAACAACTTTTGTGGTGCCTTGCAGCTGCCTACCGGACCAATGTAAAAACTGCCAACAGAACTCGTTTCTGGCACCTTCCCTGGTGGAGCTGCGCATGGGGTGTGTTTGGAGCATTTTGTCACCAGCCAACTCTAAAATTCATCGTTTCCCCATCTCAGCCCAGAAAGCAGGTAGAACAAATTTTATGGCGCCTTTCAGATGCCTACCGGGGTATTGTAAAAACTAACAACAGAACTCGTTCTGGCACCTTCCCCGGTGGAGTTGTGCATGGGGTGTGTTTGGAACATTTTGTCACCAGCCGAGTCCAAAATTCAGCGATTCCCCACCTCAGCCCAGAAAGCAGGTAGAACAACTTTTGTGGTGCCTTTCAGATGCCTACCGGGGTAGTGTAAAAACTACCAAAAGAACTCGTTTCTGGCGCCTTCCCCGGTGGAGTTGTGCATGGGGTGTTTTTGGAGCATTTTGTCACCGGCCGAGTCCAAAATTCAGCGAGTCCCCACCTCAGCCCAGAAAGCAGGTAGAACAAGTTTTGTGGTGCCTTTCAGCTGCCTACCGGGGTAGTGTAAAAACTACCAAGAGAACTCGTTTCTGGCATCTTCCGCGGTGGAGTTGTGCATGGGGTGTGTTTGGAACATTTTGTCACCAGCCGAGTCCAAAATTCAGCGATTCCCCACCTCAGCCCAGAAAGCAGGTAGAACAAGTTTTGTGGTGCCTTTCAGCTGCCTACCGGACCAATGTAAAAACTGCCAACAGAACTCCTTTCTGGCACCTTCCCCGGTGGAGTTGTGCATGGGGTGCGTTTGGAACATTTTGTCACCAGCCGAGTCCAAAATTCATAGTTTCCCCATCTCAGCCCAGAAAGCAGGTAGAACAACTTTTATGGTGCCTTTCAGATGCCTACCGGGGTATTGTAAAAACTAACAACAGAACTCGTTTCTGGCACCTTCCCTGGTGGAGCTGCGCATGGGGTGTGTTTGGAGCATTTTGTCACCAGCCGACTCTAAAATTCATCGTTTCCCCATCTCAGCCCAGAAAGCAGGTAGAACAAATTTTATGGTACCTTTCAGATGCCTACCGGGGTATTGTAAAAACTAACAACAGAACTCCTTTCTGGCACCTTCCCCGGTGGAGTTGTGCATGGGGTGTGTTTGGAACCTTTTGTCACCAGCCGTGTCCAAAATTCAGCCATTCCCCACCTCAACCCAGAAAGCAGGTAGAACATCTTTTGTGGTGCCTTTCAGCTGCCTACCGGCGTAGTGTAAAGAATTACCAAGAAAACTCCTTTCTGGCACCTTCCCTGGTGGAGCTGCGCATGTTGTGTTTTGAGCATTTTGTCACCGGCCGACTCTAAAATTCATCGTTTCCCCATCTCAGCCCAGAAAGCAGGTAGAACAAATTTTATGGTGCCTTTCAGATGCCTACCGGGGTTTTGTAAAAACTACCAAGAGAACTCGTTTCTGGCACCTTCCCTGGTGGAGATGCGCATGGGGTGTGTTTGGAACATTTTGTCACCAGCCGAGTCCAAAATTCAGCGATTCCCCACCTCAGCCCAGAAAGCAGGTAGAACATCTTTTGTGGTGCCTTTCAGCTGCCTACCGGCGTAGTGTAAAGAATTACCAAGAAAACTCCTTTCTGGCACCTTCCCTGGTGGAGCTGCGCATGGGGTGTGTTTGGAGCATTTTGTCACTGGCCGACTCTAAAATTCATCGTTTCCCCATCTCAGCCCAGAAAGCAGGTAGAACAAATTTTATGGTGCCTTTCAGATGCCTACCGGGGTTTTGTAAAAACTACCAAGAGAACTCGTTTCTGGCACCTTCCCTGGTGGAGATGCGTATGCGGTGTGTTTGGAACATTTTGTCACCAGCCGAGTCCAAAATTCAGCGATTCCCCACCTCAGCCCAGAAAGCAGGTAGAACATCTTTTGTGGTGCCTTTCAGCTGCCTACCGGACCAATGTAAAAACTGCCAACAGAACTCCTTTCTGGCACCTTCCCTGGTGGAGCTGCGCATGGGGTGTGTTTGGAGCATTTTGTCACCAGCCAACTCTAAAATTCATCGTTTCCCCATCTCAGCCCAGAAAGCAGGTAGAACAAATTTTATGGTGCCTTTCAGATGCCTACCGGGGTATTGTAAAAACTGCCAACAGAACTCGTTTCTGGCACCTTCCCTGGTGGAGTTGTGCATGGGGTGTGTTTGGAACATTTTGTCACCGGCCGAGTCCAAAATTCAGCGAGTCCCCACCTCAGCCCAGAAAGCAGGTAGAACAAGTTTTGTGGTGCCTTTCAGCTGCCTACCGGGGTAGTGTAAAAACTACCAAGAGAACTCGTTTCTGGCATCTTCCGCGGTGGAGTTGTGCATGGGGTGTGTTTGGAACATTTTGTCACCAGCCGAGTCCAAAATTCAGCGATTCCCCACCTCAGCCCAGAAAGCAGGTAGAACAAGTTTTGTGGTGCCTTTCAGCTGCCTACCGGACCAATGTAAAAACTGCCAACAGAACTCCTTTCTGGCACCTTCCCCGGTGGAGTTGTGCATGGGGTGCGTTTGGAACATTTTGTCACCAGCCGAGTCCAAAATTCATAGTTTCCCCATCTCAGCCCAGAAAGCAGGTAGAACAACTTTTATGGTGCCTTTCAGATGCCTACCGGGGTATTGTAAAAACTAACAACAGAACTCGTTTCTGGCACCTTCCCTGGTGGAGCTGCGCATGGGGTGTGTTTGGAGCATTTTGTCACCAGCCGACTCTAAAATTCATCGTTTCCCCATCTCAGCCCAGAAAGCAGGTAGAACAAATTTTATGGTACCTTTCAGATGCCTACCGGGGTATTGTAAAAACTAACAACAGAACTCCTTTCTGGCACCTTCCCCGGTGGAGTTGTGCATGGGGTGTGTTTGGAACCTTTTGTCACCAGCCGTGTCCAAAATTCAGCCATTCCCCACCTCAACCCAGAAAGCAGGTAGAACATCTTTTGTGGTGCCTTTCAGCTGCCTACCGGCGTAGTGTAAAGAATTACCAAGAAAACTCCTTTCTGGCACCTTCCCTGGTGGAGCTGCGCATGTTGTGTTTTGAGCATTTTGTCACCGGCCGACTCTAAAATTCATCGTTTCCCCATCTCAGCCCAGAAAGCAGGTAGAACAAATTTTATGGTGCCTTTCAGATGCCTACCGGGGTTTTGTAAAAACTACCAAGAGAACTCGTTTCTGGCACCTTCCCTGGTGGAGATGCGCATGGGGTGTGTTTGGAACATTTTGTCACCAGCCGAGTCCAAAATTCAGCGATTCCCCACCTCAGCCCAGAAAGCAGGTAGAACATCTTTTGTGGTGCCTTTCAGCTGCCTACCGGCGTAGTGTAAAGAATTACCAAGAAAACTCCTTTCTGGCACCTTCCCTGGTGGAGCTGCGCATGGGGTGTGTTTGGAGCATTTTGTCACTGGCCGACTCTAAAATTCATCGTTTCCCCATCTCAGCCCAGAAAGCAGGTAGAACAAATTTTATGGTGCCTTTCAGATGCCTACCGGGGTTTTGTAAAAACTACCAAGAGAACTCGTTTCTGGCACCTTCCCTGGTGGAGATGCGTATGCGGTGTGTTTGGAACATTTTGTCACCAGCCGAGTCCAAAATTCAGCGATTCCCCACCTCAGCCCAGAAAGCAGGTAGAACATCTTTTGTGGTGCCTTTCAGCTGCCTACCGGACCAATGTAAAAACTGCCAACAGAACTCCTTTCTGGCACCTTCCCTGGTGGAGCTGCGCATGGGGTGTGTTTGGAGCATTTTGTCACCAGCCAACTCTAAAATTCATCGTTTCCCCATCTCAGCCCAGAAAGCAGGTAGAACAAATTTTATGGTGCCTTTCAGATGCCTACCGGGGTATTGTAAAAACTGCCAACAGAACTCGTTTCTGGCACCTTCCCTGGTGGAGTTGTGCATGGGGTGTGTTTGGAACATTTTGTCACCAGCCGAGTCCAAAATTCAGCGATTCCCCATCTCAGCCCAGAAAGCAGGTAGAACAACTTTTGTGGTGCCTTGCAGCTGCCTACCGGACCAATGTAAAAACTGCCAACAGAACTCGTTTCTGGCACCTTCCCTGGTGGAGCTGCGCATGGGGTGTGTTTGGAACATTTTGTCACCAGCCGAGTCCAAAATTCAGCGATTCCCCACCTCAACCCAGAAAGCAGGTAGAACATCTTTTGTGGTGCCTTTCAGCTGCCTACCGGCGTAGTGTAAAGAATTACCAAGAAAACTCCTTTCTGGCACCTTCCCTGGTGGAGCTGCGCATGTTGTGTTTTGAGCATTTTGTCACCGGCCGACGCTAAAATTCATCGTTTCCCCATCTCAGCCCAGAAAGCAAGTAGAACAAATTTTATGGTGCCTTTCACCTGCCTACCGGGGTAGTGTAAAAACTACCAACAGAACTCGTTTCTGGCACCTTCCCCGGTGGAGTTGTGCATGGGGTGTGTTTGGAACATTTTGTCACCAGCCGAGTCCAAAATTCAGCGATTCCCCACCTCAGCCCAGAAAGCAGGTAGAACAACTTTTGTGGTGCCTTTCAGATGCCTACCGGGGTAGTGTAAAAACTACCAAAAGAACTCGTTTCTGGCGCCTTCCCCGGTGGAGTTGTGCATGGGGTGTTTTTGGAGCATTTTGTCACCGGCCGAGTCCAAAATTCAGCGAGTCCCCACCTCAGCCCAGAAAGCAGGTAGAACAAGTTTTGTGGTGCCTTTCAGCTGCCTACCGGGGTAGTGTAAAAACTACCAAGAGAACTCGTTTCTGGCATCTTCCGCGGTGGAGTTGTGCATGGGGTGTGTTTGGAACATTTTGTCACCAGCCGAGTCCAAAATTCAGCGATTCCCCACCTCAGCCCAGAAAGCAGGTAGAACAAGTTTTGTGGTGCCTTTCAGCTGCCTACCGGACCAATGTAAAAACTGCCAACAGAACTCCTTTCTGGCACCTTCCCCGGTGGAGTTGTGCATGGGGTGCGTTTGGAACATTTTGTCACCAGCCGAGTCCAAAATTCATAGTTTCCCCATCTCAGCCCAGAAAGCAGGTAGAACAACTTTTGTGGTGCCTTGCAGCTGCCTACCGGGGTAGTGTAAAAAGTACCTACAGAACTCGTTTCTGGCACTTTCCCCGGTGGAGTTGTGCATGCGGTGTGTTTGGAGCATTTTGTCACCAGCCGACTCTAAAATTCATCGTTTCCCCATCTCAGCCCAGAAAGCAGGTAGAACAAATTTTATGGTGCCTTTCAGATGCCTACCGGGGTATTGTAAAAACTAACAACAGAACTCGTTTCTGGCACCTTCCCCGGTGGAGCTGCGCATGGGGTGTGTTTGGAGCATTTTGTCACCAGCCGACTCTAAAATTCATCGTTTCCCCATCTCAGCCCAGAAAGCAGGTAGAACAAATTTTATGGTACCTTTCAGATGCCTACCGGGGTATTGTAAAAACTAACAACAGAACTCCTTTCTGGCACCTTCCCCGGTGGAGTTGTGCATGGGGTGTGTTTGGAACATTTTGTCACCAGCCGAGTCCAAAATTCAGCCATTCCCCACCTCAACCCAGAAAGCAGGTAGAACATCTTTTGTGGTGCCTTTCAGCTGCCTACCGGCGTAGTGTAAAGAATTACCAAGAAAACTCCTTTCTGGCACCTTCCCTGGTGGAGCTGCGCATGTTGTGTTTTGAGCATTTTGTCACCGGCCGACTCTAAAATTCATCGTTTCCCCATCTCAGCCCAGAAAGCAGGTAGAACAAATTTTATGGTGCCTTTCAGATGCCTACCGGGGTTTTGTAAAAACTACCAAGAGAACTCGTTTCTGGCACCTTCCCTGGTGGAGATGCGCATGGGGTGTGTTTGGAACATTTTGTCACCAGCCGAGTCCAAAATTCAGCGATTCCCCACCTCAGCCCAGAAAGCAGGCAGAACATCTTTTGTGGTGCCTTTCAGCTGCCTACCGGCGTAGTGTAAAGAATTACCAAGAAAACTCCTTTCTGGCACCTTCCCTGGTGGAGCTGCGCATGGGGTGTGTTTGGAGCATTTTGTCACCGGCCGACTCTAAAATTCATCGTTTCCCCATCTCAGCCCAGAAAGCAGGTAGAACAAATTTTATGGTGCCTTTCAGATGCCTACCGGGGTTTTGTAAAAACTACCAAGAGAACTCGTTTCTGGCACCTTCCCTGGTGGAGATGCATATGCGGTGTGTTTGGAACATTTTGTCACCAGCCGAGTCCAAAATTCAGCGATTCCCCACCTCAGCCCAGAAAGCAGGTAGAACAACTTTTGTGGTGCCTTGCAGCTGCCTACCGGACCAATGTAAAAACTGCCAACAGAACTCCTTTCTGGCACCTTCCCTGGTGGAGCTGCGCATGGGGTGTGTTTGGAGCATTTTGTCACCAGCCAACTCTAAAATTCATCGTTTCCCCATCTCAGCCCAGAAAGCAGGTAGAACAAATTTTATGGTGCCTTTCAGATGCCTACCGGGGTATTGTAAAAACTGCCAACAGAACTCGTTTCTGGCACCTTCCCTGGTGGAGTTGTGCATGGGGTGTGTTTGGAACATTTTGTCACCAGCCGAGTCCAAAATTCAGCGATTCCCCATCTCAGCCCAGAAAGCAGGTAGAACAACTTTTGTGGTGCCTTGCAGCTGCCTACCGGACCAATGTAAAAACTGCCAACAGAACTCGTTTCTGGCACCTTCCCTGGTGGAGCTGCGCATGGGGTGTGTTTGGAACATTTTGTCACCAGCCGAGTCCAAAATTCAGCGATTCCCCACCTCAACCCAGAAAGCAGGTAGAACATCTTTTGTGGTGCCTTTCAGCTGCCTACCGGCGTAGTGTAAAGAATTACCAAGAAAACTCCTTTCTGGCACCTTCCCTGGTGGAGCTGCGCATGTTGTGTTTTGAGCATTTTGTCACCGGCCGACGCTAAAATTCATCGTTTCCCCATCTCAGCCCAGAAAGCAGGTAGAACAAATTTTATGGTGCCTTTCACCTGCCTACCGGGGTAGTGTAAAAACTAACAACAGAACTCGATTCTGGCGCCTTCCCCGGTGGAGTTGTGCATGGGGTGTGTTTGGAACATTTTGTCACCAGCCGAGTCCAAAATTCAGCGATTCCCCACCTCAGCCCAGAAAGCAGGTAGAACAACTTTTGTGGTGCCTTTCAGCTGCCTACCGGACCAATGTAAAAACTGCCAACAGAACTCCTTTCTGGCACCTTCCCTGGTGGAGCTGCGCATGGGGTGTGTTTGGAGCATTTTGTCACCGGCCGACTCTAAAATTCATCGTTTCCCCATCTCAGCCCAGAAAGCAGGTAGAACAAGTTTTGTGGTGCCTTTCAGATGCCTACCGGACCAATGTAAAAACTGCCAACAGAACTCCTTTCTGGCACCTTCCCTGGTGGAGCTGCGCATGGGGTGTGTTTGGAGCATTTTGTCACCGGCCGACTCTAAAATTCATCGTTTCCCCACCTCAGCCCAGAAAGCAGGTAGAACAACTTTTGTGGTGCCTTGCAGCTGCCTACCGGACCAATGTAAAAACTGCCAACAGAACTCGTTTCTGGCACCTTCCCTGGTGGAGCTGCGCATGGGGTGTGTTTGGAGCATTTTGTCACCGGCCAACTCTAAAATTCATCGTTTCCCCATCTCAGCCCAGAAAGCAGGTAGAACAAATTTTATGGTGCCTTTCAGATGCCTACCGGGGTATTGTAAAAACTAACAACAGAACTCGTTTCTGGCACCTTCCCTGGTGGAGTTGTGCATGGGGTGTGTTTGGAACATTTTGTCACCAGCCGAGTCCAAAATTCAGCGATTCCCCACCTCAGCCCAGAAAGCAGGTAGAACAACTTTTGTGGTGCCTTTCAGCTGCCTACCGGACCAATGTAAAAACTGCCAACAGAACTCCTTTCTGGCACCTTCCCTGGTGGAGCTGCGCATGGGGTGTGTTTGGAGCATTTTGTCACCGGCCGACTCTAAAATTCATCGTTTCCCCATCTCAGCCCAGAAAGCAGGTAGAACAAGTTTTGTGGTGCCTTTCAGATGCCTACCGGACCAATGTAAAAACTGCCAACAGAACTCCTTTCTGGCACCTTCCCTGGTGGAGCTGCGCATGGGGTGTGTTTGGAGCATTTTGTCACCGGCCGACTCTAAAATTCATCGTTTCCCCACCTCAGCCCAGAAAGCAGGTAGAACAACTTTTGTGGTGCCTTGCAGCTGCCTACCGGACCAATGTAAAAACTGCCATCAGAACTCCTTTCTGGCACCTTCCCTGGTGGAGCTGCGCATGGGGTGTGTTTGGAGCATTTTGTCACCGGCCGACTCTAAAATTCATCGTTTCCCCATCTCAGCCCAGAAAGCAGGTAGAACAAATTTTATGGTGCCTTTCAGATGCCTACCGGGGTATTGTAAAAACTAACAACAGAACTCGTTTCTGGCACCTTCCCTGGTGGAGTTGTGCATGGGGTGTGTTTGGAACATTTTGTCACCAGCCGAGTCCAAAATTCAGCGATTCCCCACCTCAGCCCAGAAAGCAGGTAGAACAACTTTTGTGGTGCCTTTCAGATGCCTACCGGCGTAGTGTAAAGAATTACCAAGAAAACTCCTTTCTGGCACCTTCCCCGGTGGAGCTGCGCATGGGGTGTGTTTGGAGCATTTTGTCACCGGCCGACTCTAAAATTCATCGTTTCCCCATCTCAGCCCAGAAAGCAGGTAGAACAAATTTTATGGTGCCTTTCAGATGCCTACCGGGGTTTTGTAAAAACTACCAAGAGACCTCGTTTCTGGCACCTTTCCTGGTGGAGATGCGCATGGGGTGTGTTTGGAACATTTTGTCACCAGCCGAGTCCAAAATTCAGCGATTCCCCACCTCAGCCCAGAAAGCAGGTAGAACAACTTTTGTGGTGCCTTGAAGCTGCCTACCGGACCAATGTAAAAACTGCCAACGGAACTCCTTTCTGGCACCTTCCCTGGTGGAGCTGCGCATGGGGTGTGTTTGGAGCATTTTGTCACCAGCCAACTCTAAAATTCATCGTTTCCCCATCTCAGCCCAGAAAGCAGGTAGAACAACTTTTGTGGTGCCTTGCAGATGCCTACCGGCGTAGTGTAAAGAATTACCAAGTAAACTCCTTTCTGGCACCTTCCCTGGTGGAGCTGCGCATGTTGTGTTTTGAGGATTTTGTCACCGGCCGAGGCTAAAATTCATCGTTTCCCCATCTCAGCCCAGAAAGCAGGTAGAACAAATTTTATGGTGCCTTTCACCTGCCTACCGGGGTAGTGTAAAAACTAACAACAGAACTCGTTTCTGGCACCTTCCCCGGTGGAGTTGTGCATGGGGTGTGTTTGGAACATTTTGTCACCAGCCGAGTCCAAAATTCAGCGATTCCCCACCTCAGCCCAGAAAGCAGGTAGAACAACTTTTGTGGTGCCTTTCAGATGCCTACCGGACCAATGTAAAAACTGCCAACAGAACTCCTTTCTGGCACCTTCCCCGGTGGAGCTGCGCATGGGGTGTGTTTGGAGCATTTTGTCACCGGCCGACTCTAAAATTCATCGTTTCCCCATCACAGCCCAGAAAGCAGGTAGAACAAGTTTTGTGGTGCCTTTCAGATGCCTACCGGACCAATGTAAAAACTGCCAACAGAACTCGTTTCTGGCACCTTCCCTGGTGGAGATGCGCATGGGGTGTGTTTGGAGCATTTTGTCACCGGCCGACTCTAAAATTCATCGTTTCCCCACCTCAGCCCAGAAAGCAGGTAGAACAACTTTTGTGGTGCCTTGCAGCTGCCTACCGGACCAATGTAAAAACTGCCAACAGAACTCCTTTCTGGCACCTTCCCTGGTGGAGCTGCGCATGGGGTGTGTTTGGAGCATTTTGTCACCGGCCAACTCTAAAATTCATCGTTTCCCCATCTCAGCCCAGAAAGCAGGTAGAACAAATTTTATGGTGCCTTTCAGATGCCTACCGGGGTATTGTAAAAACTAACAACAGAACTCGTTTCTGGCACCTTCCCTGGTGGAGTTGTGCATGGGGTGTGTTTGGAACATTTTGTCACCAGCCGAGTCCAAAATTCAGCGATTCCCCACCTCAGCCCAGAAAGCAGGAAGAACAAATTTTATGGTGCCTTTCAGATGCCTACCGGCGTAGTGTAAAGAATTACCAAGAGAACTCCTTTCTGGCACCTTCCCCGGTGGAGTTGTGCATGGGGTGTGTTTGGAACATTTTGTCACCGGCCGACGCTAAAATTCATCGTTTCCCCATCTCAGCCCAGAAAGCAGGTAGAACAAATTTTATGGTGCCTTTCACCTGCCTACCGGGGTAGTGTAAAAACTAACAACAGAACTCGTTTCTGGCGCCTTCCCCGGTGGAGTTGTGCATGGGGTGTGTTTGGAACATTTTGTCACCAGCCGAGTCCAAAATTCAGCGATTCCCCACCTCAGCCCAGAAAGCAGGTAGAACAACTTTTGTGGTGCCTTTCAGCTGCCTACCGGACCAATGTAAAAACTGCCAACAGAACTCCTTTCTGGCACCTTCCCTGGTGGAGCTGCGCATGGGGTGTGTTTGGAGCATTTTGTCACCGGCCGACTCTAAAATTCATCGTTTCCCCACCTCAGCCCAGAAAGCAGGTAGAACAACTTTTGTGGTGCCTTGCAGCTGCCTACCGGGGTTTTGTAAAAACTACCAAGAGAACTCGTTTCTGGCACCTTCCCTGGTGGAGTTGTGCATGGGGTGTGTTTGGAGCATTTTGTCACCAGCCAACTCTAAAATTCATCGTTTCCCCATCTCAGCCCAGAAAGCAGGTAGAACAAATTTTATGGTGCCTTTCAGATGCCTACCGGGGTATTGTAAAAACTAACAACAGAACTCGTTTCTGGCACCTTCCCTGGTGGAGTTGTGCATGGGGTGTGTTTGGAACATTTTGTCACCAGCCGAGTCCAAAATTCAGCGATTCCCCATCTCAGCCCAGAAAGCAGGTAGAACAACTTTTGTGGTGCCTTTCAGCTGCCTACCGGACCAATGTAAAAACTAACAACAGAACTCCTTTCTGGCACCTTCCCTGGTGGAGCTGCGCATGGGGTGTGTTTGGAGCATTTTGTCACCGGCCGACTCTAAAATTCATCGTTTCCCCACCTCAGCCCAGAAAGCAGGTAGAACAACTTTTGTGGTGCCTTGCAGCTGCCTACCGGACCAATGTAAAAACTGCCAACAGAACTCCTTGCTGGCACCTTCCCTGGTGGAGCTGCGCATGGGGTGTGTTTGGAGCATTTTGTCACCAGCCAACTCTAAAATTCATCGTTTCCCCATCTCAGCCCAGAAAGCAGGTAGAACAAATTTTATGGTGCCTTTCAGATGCCTACCGGGGTATTGTAAAAACTAACAACAGAACTCGTTTCTGGCACCTTCCCTGGTGGAGTTGTGCATGGGGTGTGTTTGGAACATTTTGTCACCAGCCGAGTCCAAAATTCTGCGATTCCCCATCTCAGCCCAGAAAGCAGGTAGAACAACTTTTGTGGTGCCTTGCAGCTGCCTACCGGACCAATGTAAAAACTGCCAAGAGAACTCCTTTCTGGCACCTTCCCTGGTGGAGCTGCGCATGGGGTGTGTTTGGAGCATTTTGTCACCGGCCGACTCTAAAATTCATCGTTTCCCCATCTCAGCCCAGAAAGCAGGTAGAACAAATTTTATGGTGCCTTTCAGATGCCTACCGAGGTAGTGTAAAAACTACCAACAGAACTCGTTTCTGGCACCTTCCCCGGTGGAGTTGTGCATGGGGTGTGTTTGGAACATTTTGTCACCAGCCGAGTCCAAAATTCAGCGATTCCCCACCTCAGCCCAGAAAGCAGGTAGAACAACTTTTGTGGTGCCTTTCAGATGCCTACCGGCGTAGTGTAAAAACTACCAAAAGAACTCGTTTCTGGCACCTTCCCCGGTGGAGTTCTGCATGGGGTGTGTTTGGAACATTTTGTCACCGGCCGACGCTAAAATTCATCGTTTCCCCATCTCAGCCCAGAAAGCAGGTAGAACAAATTTTATGGTGCCTTTCAGCTGCCTACCGGACCAATGTAAAAACTGCCAAGAGAACTCGTTTCTGGCACCTTCCCCGGTGGAGCTGCGCATGGGGTGTGTTTGGAGCATTTTGTCACCGGCCGACTCTAAAATTCATCGTTTCCCCATCTCAGCCCAGAAAGCAGGTAGAACAAATTTTATGGTACCTTTCAGATGCCTACCGGACCAATGTAAAAACTGCCAACAGAACTCGTTTCTGGCACCTTCCCCGGTGGAGCTGCGCATGGGGTGTGTTTGGAGCATTTTGTCACCGGCCGACTCTAAAATTCAGCGATTCCCCATCTCAGCCCAGAAAGCAGGTAGAACAAATTTTATGATGCCTTGCAGCTGCCTACCGGAGCAATGTAAAAACTTTCAATAGAACTCCTTTCTGGCACCTTCCCCGGTGGAGCTGCGCATGGGGTGTTTTTGGAACATTTTGTCACCAGCCGAGACCAAAATTCAGCCATTCCCCATCTCAGCCCAGAAAGCAGGTAGAACAACTTTTGTGGTGCCTTTCAGCTGCCTACCGGACCAATGTAAAAACTGCCATCAGAACTCCTTTCTGGCACCTTCCCTGGTGGAGCTGCGCATGGGGTGTGTTTGGAGAATTTTGTCACCGGCCAACTCTAAAATTCATCGTTTCCCCACATCAGCCCAGAAAGCAGGTAGAACAACTTTTGTGGTGCCTTGCAGCTGCCTACCGGGGTTTTGTAAAAACTACCAAGAGAACTCGTTTCTGGCACCTTCCCTGGTGGAGCTGCGCTTGGGGTGTGTTTGGAGCATTTTGTCACCAGCCAACTCTAAAATTCATCGTTTCCCCATCTCAGCCCAGAAAGCAGGTAGAACAAATTTTATGGTGCCTTTCAGATGCCTACCGGGGTATTGTAAAAACTAACAACAGAACTCGTTTCTGGCACCTTCCCTGGTGGAGTTGTGCATGGGGTGTGTTTGGAACATTTTGTCACCAGCCGAGTCCAAAATTCAGCGATTCCCCATCTCAGCCTAGAAAGCAGGTAGAGCAACTTTTGTGGTGCCTTGCAGCTGCCTACCGGACCAATGTAAAAACTGCCAACAGAACTCGTTTCTGGCACCTTCCCCGGTGGAGCTGCGCATGGGGTGTGTTTGGAGCATTTTGTCACCAGCCAACTCTAAAATTCATCGTTTCCCCATCTCAGCCCAGAAAGCAGGTAGAACAAATTTTATGGTGCCTTTCAGATGCCTACCGGGGTATTGTAAAAACTACCCAGAGAACTCGTTTCTGGCACCTTCCCTGGTGGAGATGCGCATGGGGTGTGTTTGGAACATTTTGTCACCAGCCGAGTCCAAAATTCAGCGATTCCCCATCTCAGCCCAGAAAGCAGGTAGAACAAATTTTATGGTGCCTTTCACCTGCCTACCGGGGTAGTGTAAAAACTAACAACAGAACTCGTTTCTGGCGCCTTCCCCGGTGGAGTTGTGCATGGGGTGTGTTTGGAACATTTTGTCACCAGCCGAGTCCAAAATTCAGCGATTCCCCACCTCAGCCCAGAAAGCAGGTAGAACAACTTTTGTGGTGCCTTTCAGCTGCCTACCGGACCAATGTAAAAACTGCCAACAGAACTCCTTTCTGGCACCTTCCCTGGTGGAGCTGCGCATGGGGTGTGTTTGGAGCATTTTGTCACCGGCCGACTCTAAAATTCATCGTTTCCCCATCTCAGCCCAGAAAGCAGGTAGAACAACTTTTGTGGTGCCTTTCAGATGCCTACCGGCGTAGTGTAAAGAATTACCAAGAAAACTCCTTTCTGGCACCTTCCCTGGTGGAGCTGTGCATGGGGTGTGTTTGGAGCATTTTGTCACCGGCCGACTCTAAAATTCATCGTTTCGCCATCTCAGCCCAGAAAGCAGGTAGAACAAATTTTATGGTGCCTTTCAGATGCCTACCGGGGTATTGTAAAAACTAACAACAGAACTCGTTTCTGGCACCTTCCCCGGTGGAGTTGTGCATGGGGTGTGTTTGGAACATTTTGTCACCAGCCGAGTCCAAAATTCAGCGATTCCCCACCTCAGCCCAGAAAGCAGGTAGAACAAATTTTATGGTGCCTTTCAGATGCCTACCGGACCAATGTAAAAACTGCCAAGAGAACTCCTTTCTGGCACCTTCCCCGGTGGAGCTGCGCATGGGGTGTGTTTGGAGCATTTTGTCACCGGCCGACTCTAAAATTCATCGTTTCCCCATCTCAGCCCAGAAAGCAGGTAGAACAAATTTTATGGTACCTTTCAGATGCCTACCGGGGTATTGTAAAAACTAACAACAGAACTCGTTTCTGGCACCTTCCCCGGTGGAGTTGTGCATGGGGTGTGTTTGGAACATTTTGTCACCAGCCGAGTCCAAAATTCAGCGATTCCCCACCTCAGCCCAGAAAGCAGGTAGAACAACTTTTGTGGTGCCTTTCAGCTGCCTACCGGACCAATGTAAAAACTGCCAACAGAACTCCTTTCTGGCACCTTCCCCGGTGGAGCTGCCCATGGGGTGTGTTTGGAGCACTTTGTCACCGGCCGACTCTAAAATTCATCGTTTCCCCATCTCAGCCCAGAAAGCAGGTAGAACAAGTTTTGTGGTGCCTTTCAGATGCCTACCGGACCAATGTAAAAACTGCCAAGAGAACTCGTTTCTGGCACCTTCCCCGGTGGAGCTGCGCATGGGGTGTGTTTGGAGCATTTTGTCACCGGCCGAGTCTAAAATTCAGCGATTCCCCATCTCAGCCCAGAAAGCAGGTAGAACAAATTTTATGGTGCCTTTCAGATGCCTACCGGGGTATTGTAAAAACTAACAACAGAACTCGTTTCTGGCACCTTCCCTGGTGGAGTTGTGCATGGGGTGTGTTTGGAACATTTTGTCACCAGCCGAGTCCAAAATTCAGCGATTCCCCATCTCAGCCCAGAAAGCAGGTAGAACAAATTTTATGGTGCCTTTCAGCTGCCTACCGGACCAATGTAAAAACTGCCAACAGAACTCCTTTCTGGCACCTTCCCTGGTGGAGCTGCGCATGGGGTGTGTTTGGAGCATTTTGTCACCGGCCGACTCTAAAATTCATCGTTTCCCCATCTCAGCCCAGAAAGCAGGTAGAACAAGTTTTGTGGTGCCTTTCAGATGCCTACCGGACCAATGTAAAAACTGCCAACAGAACTCCTTTCTGGCACCTTCCCCGGTGGAGCTGCGCATCGGGTGTGTTTGGAGCATTTTGTCACCGGCCGACTCTAAAATTCATCGTTTCCCCACCTCAGCCCAGAAAGCAGGTAGAACAACTTTTGTGGTGCCTTGCAGCTGCCTACCGGACCAATGTAAAAACTGCCAACAGAACTCGTTTCTGGCACCTTCCCTGGTGGAGCTGCGCATGGGGTGTGTTTGGAGCATTTTGTCACCAGCCGACTCTAAAATTCATCGTTTCCCCATCTCAGCCCAGAAAGCAGGTAGAACAAATTTTATGGTGCCTTTCAGATGCCTACCGGGGTAGTGTAAAAACTACCAAAAGAACTCGTTTCTGGCACCTTCCCCGGTGGAGTTGTGCATGGGGTGTGTTTGGAACATTTTGTCACCGGCCGACGCTAAAATTCATCGTTTCCCCATCTCAGCCCAGAAAGCAGGTAGAACAAATTTTATGGTGCCTTTCAGATGCCTACCGGACCAATGTAAAAACTGCCAACAGAACTCCTTTCTGGCACCTTCCCCGGTGGAGCTGCGCATGGGGTGTGTTTGGAGCATTTTGTCACCGGCCGACTCTAAAATTCATCGTTTCCCCATCGCAGCCCAGAAAGCAGGTAGAACAAGTTTTGTGGTGCCTTTCAGATGCCTACCGGACCAATGTAAAAACTGCCAAGAGAACTCCTTTCTGGCACCTTCCCCGGTGGAGCTGCGCATGGGGTGTGTTTGGAGTATTTTGTCACCGGCCGAGTCTAAAATTCAGCGATTCCCCATCTCAGCCCAGAAAGCAGGTAGAACAAATTTTATGATGCCTTGCAGCTGCCTACCGGAGCAATGTAAAAACTTTCAATAGAACTCGTTTCTGGCACCTTCCCTGGTATAGCTGCGCATGGGGTGTGTTTGGAACATTTTGTCACCAGCCGAGACCAAAATTCAGCCATTCCCCATCTCAGCCCAGAAAGCAGGTAGAACAACTTTTGTGGTGCCTTTCAGCTGCCTACCGGACCAATGTAAAAACTGCCAACAGAACTCCTTTCTGGCACCTTCCCCGGTGGAGCTGCGCATGGGGTGTGTTTGGAGCATTTTGTCACCAGCCGAGTCCAAAATTCATCGTTTCCCCATCTCAGCCCAGAAAGCAGGTAGAACAACTTTTGTGGTGCCTTTCAGATGCCTACCGGGGTAGTGTAAAAAGTACCTACAGAACTCGTTTCTGGCACTTTCCCCAGCGGAGTTGTGCATGGGGTGTGTTTGGAGCATTTTGTCACCGGCCGACTCTAAAATTCATCGTTTCCCCATCTCAGCCCAGAAAGCAGGTAGAACAAATTTTATGGTGCCTTTCAGATGCCTACCGGGGTATTGTAAAAACTAACAACAGAACTCGTTTCTGGCACCTTCCCTGGTGGAGCTGCGCATGGGGTGTGTTTGGAGCAATTTGTCACCGGCCGACTCTAAAATTCATCGTTTCCCCATCTCAGCCCAGAAAGCAGGTAGAACAAATTTTATGGTACCTTTCCGATGCCTACCGGGGTATTGGAAAAACTAACAACAGAACTCCTTTCTGGCACCTTCTCCGGTGGAGTTGTGCATGGGGTGTGTTTGGAACATTTTGTCACCGGCCGACGCTAAAATTCATCGTTTCCCCATCTCAGCCCAGAAAGCAGGTAGAACAAATTTTATGGTGCCTTTCAGATGCCTACCGGACCAATGTAAAAACTGCCAACAGAACTCCTTTCTGGCACCTTCCCCGGTGGAGCTGCGCATGGGGTGTGTTTGGAGCATTTTGTCACCGGCCGACTCTAAAATTCAGCGATTCCACATCTCAGCCCAGAAAGCAGGTAGAACAAATTTTATGGTACATTTCAGATGCCTACCAGGGTATTGTAAAAACTAACAACAGAACTCGTTTCTGGCACCTTCCCCGGTGGAGTTGTGCATGGGGTGTGTTTGGAACATTTTGTCACCAGCCGAGTCCAAAATTCAGCGATTCCCCACCTCAGCCCAGAAAGCAGGTAGAACAACTTTTGTGGTGCCTTTCAGCTGCCTACCGGACCAATGTAAAAAACTGCCAACAGAACTCCTTTCTGGCACCTTCCCCGGTGGAGCTGCGCATGGGGTGTGTTTGGAGCATTTTGTCACCGGCCGACTCTAAAATTCATCGTTTCCCCATCGCAGCCCAGAAAGCAGGTAGAACAAGTTTTGTGGTGCCTTTCAGATGCCTACCGGACCAATGTAAAAACTGCCAAGAGAACTCGTTTCTGGCACCTTCCCCGGTGGAGCTGCGCATGGGGTGTGTTTGGAGTATTTTGTCACCGGCCGAGTCTAAAATTCAGCGATTCCCCATCTCAGCCCAGAAAGCAGGTAGAACAAATTTTATGATGCCTTGCAGCTGCCTACCGGAGCAATGTAAAAACTTTCAATAGAACTCGTTTCTGGCACCTTCCCTGGTATAGCTGCGCATGGGGTGTGTTTGGAACATTTTGTCACCAGCCGAGACCAAAATTCAGCCATTCCCCATCTCAGCCCAGAAAGCAGGTAGAACAACTTTTGTGGTGCCTTTCAGCTGCCTACCGGACCAATGTAAAAACTGCCAACAGAACTCCTTTCTGGCACCTTCCCCGGTGGAGCTGCGCATGGGGTGTGTTTGGAGCATTTTGTCACCAGCCGAGTCCAAAATTCATCGTTTCCCCATCTCAGCCCAGAAAGCAGGTAGAACAACTTTTGTGGTGCCTTTCAGATGCCTACCGGGGTAGTGTAAAAAGTACCTACAGAACTCGTTTCTGGCACTTTCCCCAGTGGAGTTGTGCATGGGGTGTGTTTGGAGCATTTTGTCACCGGCCGACTCTAAAATTCATCGTTTCCCCATCTCAGCCCAGAAAGCAGGTAGAACAAATTTTATGGTGCCTTTCAGATGCCTACCGGGGTATTGTAAAAACTAACAACAGAACTCGTTTCTGGCACCTTCCCTGGTGGAGCTGCGCATGGGGTGTGTTTGGAGCAATTTGTCACCGGCCGACTCTAAAATTCATCGTTTCCCCATCTCAGCCCAGAAAGCAGGTAGAACAAATTTTATGGTACCTTTCCGATGCCTACCGGGGTATTGGAAAAACTAACAACAGAACTCCTTTCTGGCACCTTCTCCGGTGGAGTTGTGCATGGGGTGTGTTTGGAACATTTTGTCACCGGCCGACGCTAAAATTCATCGTTTCCCCATCTCAGCCCAGAAAGCAGGTAGAACAAGTTTTGTGGTGCCTTTCAGATGCCTACCGGACCAATGTAAAAACTGCCAACAGAACTCGTTTCTGGCACCTTCCCTGGTGGAGCTGCGCATGGGGTGTGTTTGGAGCATTTTGTCACCGGCCAACTCTAAAATTCATCGTTTCCCCACATCAGCCCAGAAAGCAGGTAGAACAACTTTTGTGGTGCCTTGCAGCTGCCTACCGGGGTTTTGTAAAAACTACCAAGAGAACTCGTTTCTGGCACCTTCCCTGGTGGAGCTGCGCATGGGGTGTGTTTGGAGCATTTTGTCACCAGCCAACTCTAAAATTCATCGTTTCCCCATCTCAGCCCAGAAAGCAGGTAGAACAAATTTTATGGTGCCTTTCAGATGCCTACCGGGGTATTGTAAAAACTAACAACAGAACTCCTTTCTGGCACCTTCTCCGGTGGAGTTGTGCATGGGGTGTGTTTGGAACATTTTGTCACCAGCCGAGTCCAAAATTCAGCGATTCCCCATCTCAGCCCAGAAAGCAGGTAGAACAACTTTTGTGGTGCCTTTCAGCTGCCTACCGGACCAATGTAAAAACTGCCAACAGAAATCGTTTCTGGCACCTTCCCTGGTGGAGCTGCGCATGGGGTGTGTTTGGAGCATTTTGTCACCGGCCGACTCTAAAATTCATCGTTTCCCCATCTCAGCCCAGAAAGCAGGTAGAACAACTTTTGTGGTGCCTTTCAGATGCCTACCGGGGTAGTGTAAAAACTACCAAGAGAAGTCGTTTCTGGCACCTTCCGCGGTGGAGTTGTGCATGGGGTGTGTTTGGAACATTTTGTCACCAGCCGAGTCCAAAATTCAGCGATTCCGCATCTCAGCCCAGAAAGCAGGTAGAACAACTTTTGTGGTGCCTTTCAGCTGTCTACCGGGGTAGTGTAAAAACTACTAACAGAACTCGTTTCTGGCACCTTCCCCGGTGGAGTTGTGCATGGGGTGTGTTTGGAACATTTTGTCACCAGCTGAGACCAAAATTCAGCGATTCCCCATCTCAGCCCAGAAAGCAGGTAGAACAACTTTTGTGGTGCCTTGCAGCTGCCTACCGGGGTAGTGTAAAAAGTACCTACAGAACTCGTTTCTGGCACTTTCCCCGGTGGAGTTGTGCATGGGGTGTGTTTGGAGCATTTTGTCACCGGCCGACTCTAAAATTCATCGTTTCCCCATCTCAGCCCAGAAAGCAGGTAGAACAAATTTTATGGTGCCTTTCAGATGCCTACCGGGGTATTGTAAAAACTAACAACAGAACTCGTTTCTGGCACCTTCCCTGGTGGAGCTGCGCATGGGGTGTGTTTGGAGCAATTTGTCACCGGCCGACTCTAAAATTCATCGTTTCCCCATCTCAGCCCAGAAAGCAGGTAGAACAAATTTTATGGTACCTTTCCGATGCCTACCGGGGTATTGCAAAAACTAACAACAGAACTCCTTTCTGGCACCTTCTCCGGTGGAGTTGTGCATGGGGTGTGTTTGGAACATTTTGTCACCGGCCGACGCTAAAATTCATCGTTTCCCCATCTCAGCCCAGAAAGCAGGTAGAACAAGTTTTGTGGTGCCTTTCAGATGCCTACCGGACCAATGTAAAAACTGCCAACAGAACTCGTTTCTGGCACCTTCCCCGGTGGAGCTGCGCATGGGGTGTGTTTGGAGCATTTTGTCACCGGCCGACTCTAAAATTCATCGTTTCCCCATCTCAGCCCAGAAAGCAGGTAGAACAAATTTTATGGTGCCTTGCAGCTGCCTACCGAGCAATGTAAAAACTGTCAATAGAACTCGTTTCTGGCATCTTCCCTGGTATAGCTGCGCATGGGGTGTGTTTGGAACATTTTGTCACCAGCCGAGACCAAAATTCAGCGATTCCCCATCTCAGCCCAGAAAACAGGTAGAACAAATTTTGTGGTGCCTTTCAGCTGCCTACCGGACCAATGTAAAAACTGCCAACAGAACTCGTTTCTGGCACCTTCCCCGGTGGAGTTGTGCATGGGGTGTGTTTGGAACATTTTGTCACTGGCCGACGCTAAAATTCATCGTTTCCCCATCTCAGCCCAGAAAGCAGGTAGAACAAATTTTATGGTGCCTTTCACCTGCCTACCGGGGTAGTGTAAAAACTAACAACAGAACTCGTTTCTGGCGCCTTCCCCGGTGGAGTTGTGCATGGGGTGTGTTTGGAACATTTTGTCACCAGCCGAGTCCAAAATTCAGCGATTCCCCACCTCAGCCCAGAAAGCAGGTAGAACAAGTTTTGTGGTGCCTTTCAGCTGCCTACCGGACCAATGTAAAAACTGCCAACAGAACTCCTTTCTGGCACCTTCCCTGGTGGAGCTGCGCATGGGGTGTTTTTGGAGCATTTTGTCACCGGCCGACTCTAAAATTCATCGTTTCCCCACCTCAGCCCAGAAAGCAGGTAGAACAACTTTTGTGGTGCCTTGCAGCTGCCTACCGGGGTATTGTAAAAACTAACAACAGAACTCGTTTCTGGCACCTTCCCTGGTGGAGATGCGCATGGGGTGTGTTTGGAACATTTTGTCACCAGCCGAGTCCAAAATTCAGCGATTCCCCATCTCAGCCCAGAAAGCAGGTAGAGCAACTTTTGTGGTGCCTTGCAGCTGCCTACCGGACCAATGTAAAAACTGCCAACAGAACTCGTTTCTGGCACCTTCCCTGGTGGAGCTGCGCATGGGGTGTGTTTGGAGCATTTTGTCACCAGCCAACTCTAAAATTCATCGTTTCCCCATCTCAGCCCAGAAAGCAGGTAGAACAAATTTTATGGTGCCTTTCAGATGCCTACCGGGGTAGTGTAAAAACTAACAACAGAACTCGTTTCTGGCACCTTCCCTGGTGGAGTTGTGCATGGGGTGTGTTTGGAACATTTTGTCACCAGCCGAGTCCAAAATTCAGCGATTCCCCATCTCAGCCCAGAAAGCAGGTAGAACAAATTTTATGGTGCCTTTCACCTGCCTACCAGGGTAGTGTAAAAACTAACAACAGAACTCGTTTCTGGCGCCTTCCCTGGTGGAGTTGTGCATGGGGTGTGTTTGGAACATTTTGTCACCAGCCGAGTCCAAAATTCAGCGATTCCGCATCTCAGCCCAGAAAGCAGGTAGAACAACTTTTGTGGTGCCTTTCAGCTGTCTACCGGGGTAGTGTAAAAACTACTAACAGAACTCGTTTCTGGCACCTTCCCCGGTGGAGTTGTGCATGGGGTGTGTTTGGAACATTTTGTCACCAGCTGAGACCAAAATTCAGCGATTCCCCATCTCAGCCCAGAAAGCAGGTAGAACAACTTTTGTGGTGCCTTGCAGCTGCCTACCGGGGTAGTGTAAAAAGTACCTACAGAACTCGTTTCTGGCACTTTCCCCGGTGGAGTTGTGCATGGGGTGTGTTTGGAGCATTTTGTCACCGGCCGACTCTAAAATTCATCGTTTCCCCATCTCAGCCCAGAAAGCAGGTAGAACAAATTTTATGGTGCCTTTCAGATGCCTACCGGGGTATTGTAAAAACTAACAACAGAACTCGTTTCTGGCACCTTCCCTGGTGGAGCTGCGCATGGGGTGTGTTTGGAGCAATTTGTCACCGGCCGACTCTAAAATTCATCGTTTCCCCATCTCAGCCCAGAAAGCAGGTAGAACAAATTTTATGGTACCTTTCCGATGCCTACCGGGGTATTGCAAAAACTAACAACAGAACTCCTTTCTGGCACCTTCTCCGGTGGAGTTGTGCATGGGGTGTGTTTGGAACATTTTGTCACCGGCCGACGCTAAAATTCATCGTTTCCCCATCTCAGCCCAGAAAGCAGGTAGAACAAGTTTTGTGGTGCCTTTCAGATGCCTACCGGACCAATGTAAAAACTGCCAACAGAACTCGTTTCTGGCACCTTCCCCGGTGGAGCTGCGCATGGGGTGTGTTTGGAGCATTTTGTCACCGGCCGACTCTAAAATTCATCGTTTCCCCATCTCAGCCCAGAAAGCAGGTAGAACAAATTTTATGGTGCCTTGCAGCTGCCTACCGAGCAATGTAAAAACTGTCAATAGAACTCGTTTCTGGCATCTTCCCTGGTATAGCTGCGCATGGGGTGTGTTTGGAACATTTTGTCACCAGCCGAGACCAAAATTCAGCGATTCCCCATCTCAGCCCAGAAAACAGGTAGAACAAATTTTGTGGTGCCTTTCAGCTGCCTACCGGACCAATGTAAAAACTGCCAACAGAACTCGTTTCTGGCACCTTCCCCGGTGGAGTTGTGCATGGGGTGTGTTTGGAACATTTTGTCACTGGCCGACGCTAAAATTCATCGTTTCCCCATCTCAGCCCAGAAAGCAGGTAGAACAAATTTTATGGTGCCTTTCACCTGCCTACCGGGGTAGTGTAAAAACTAACAACAGAACTCGTTTCTGGCGCCTTCCCCGGTGGAGTTGTGCATGGGGTGTGTTTGGAACATTTTGTCACCAGCCGAGTCCAAAATTCAGCGATTCCCCACCTCAGCCCAGAAAGCAGGTAGAACAAGTTTTGTGGTGCCTTTCAGCTGCCTACCGGACCAATGTAAAAACTGCCAACAGAACTCCTTTCTGGCACCTTCCCTGGTGGAGCTGCGCATGGGGTGTTTTTGGAGCATTTTGTCACCGGCCGACTCTAAAATTCATCGTTTCCCCACCTCAGCCCAGAAAGCAGGTAGAACAACTTTTGTGGTGCCTTGCAGCTGCCTACCGGGGTATTGTAAAAACTAACAACAGAACTCGTTTCTGGCACCTTCCCTGGTGGAGATGCGCATGGGGTGTGTTTGGAACATTTTGTCACCAGCCGAGTCCAAAATTCAGCGATTCCCCATCTCAGCCCAGAAAGCAGGTAGAGCAACTTTTGTGGTGCCTTGCAGCTGCCTACCGGACCAATGTAAAAACTGCCAACAGAACTCGTTTCTGGCACCTTCCCTGGTGGAGCTGCGCATGGGGTGTGTTTGGAGCATTTTGTCACCAGCCAACTCTAAAATTCATCGTTTCCCCATCTCAGCCCAGAAAGCAGGTAGAACAAATTTTATGGTGCCTTTCAGATGCCTACCGGGGTAGTGTAAAAACTAACAACAGAACTCGTTTCTGGCACCTTCCCTGGTGGAGTTGTGCATGGGGTGTGTTTGGAACATTTTGTCACCAGCCGAGTCCAAAATTCAGCGATTCCCCATCTCAGCCCAGAAAGCAGGTAGAACAAATTTTATGGTGCCTTTCACCTGCCTACCGGGGTAGTGTAAAAACTAACAACAGAACTCGTTTCTGGCGCCTTCCCTGGTGGAGTTGTGCATGGGGTGTGTTTGGAACATTTTGTCACCAGCCGAGTCCAAAATTCAGCGATTCCCCACCTCAGCCCAGAAAGCAGGTAGAACAAATTTTATGGTGCCTTTCACCTGCCTACCGGGGTAGTGTAAAAACTAACAACAGAACTCGTTTCTGGCGCCTTCCCTGGTGGAGTTGTGCATGGGGTGTGTTTGGAACATTTTGTCACCAGCCGAGTCCAAAATTCAGCGATTCCCCACCTCAGCCCAGAAAGCAGGTAGAACAACTTTTGTGGTGCCTTTCAGCTGCCTACCGGACCAATGTAAAAACTGCCAACAGAACTCGTTTCTGGCACCTTCCCTGGTGGAGCTGCGCATGGGGTGTGTTTGGAGCATTTTGTCACCGGCCGACTCTAAAATTCATCGTTTCCCCATCTCAGCCCAGAAAGCAGGTAGAACAACTTTTGTGGTGCCTTTCAGATGCCTACCGGCGTTGTGTAAAGAATTACCAAGAAAACTCCTTTCTGGCACCTTCCCTGGTGGAGCTGCGCATGGGGTGTGTTTGGAGCATTTTGTCACCGGCCGACTCTAAAATTCATCGTTTCGCCATCTCAGCCCAGAAAGCAGGTAGAACAAATTTTATGGTGCCTTTCAGATGCCTACCGGGGTAGTGTAAAAACTACCAAAAGAACTCGTTTCTGGCACCTTCCCCGGTGGAGTTGTGCATGGGGTGTGTTTGGAACATTTTGTCACCGGCCGACGCTAAAATTCATCGTTACCCCATCTCAGCCCAGAAAGCAGGTAGAACAAATTTTATGGTGCCTTTCAGATGCCTACCGGACCAATGTAAAAACTGCCAACAGAACTCCTTTCTGGCACCTTCCCCGGTGGAGCTGCGCATGGGGTGTGTTTGGAGCATTTTGTCACCGGCCGACTCTAAAATTCATCGTTTCCCCATCTCAGCCCAGAAAGCAGGTAGAACAAATTTTATGGTACCTTTCAGATGCCTACCGGGGTATTGTAAAAACTAACAACAGAACTCGTTTCTGGCACCTTCCCCGGTGGAGTTGTGCATGGGGTGTGTTTGGAACATTTTGTCACCAGCCGAGTCCAAAATTCAGCGATTCCCCACCTCAGCCCAGAAAGCAGGTAGAACAAGTTTTGTGGTGCCTTTCAGATGCCTACCGGACCAATGTAAAAACTGCCAACAGAACTCGTTTCTGGCACCTTCCCCGGTGGAGCTGCGCATGGGGTGTGTTTGGAGCATTTTGTCACCGGCCGACTCTAAAATTCATCGTTTCCCCATCTCAGCCCAGAAAGCAGGTAGAACAAATTTTATGGTGCCTTGCAGCTGCCTACCGAGCAATGTAAAAACTGTCAATAGAACTCGTTTCTGGCACCTTCCCCGGTGGAGCTGCGCATGGGGTGTGTTTGGAACATTTTGTCACCAGCCGAGACCAAAATTCAGCGATTCCCCATCTCAGCCCAGAAAACAGGTAGAACAAATTTTGTGGTGCCTTTCAGCTGCCTACCGGACCAATGTAAAAACTGCCAACAGAACTCGTTTCTGGCACCTTCCCCGGTGGAGTTGTGCATGGGGTGTGTTTGGAACATTTTGTCACTGGCCGACGCTAAAATTCATCGTTTCCCCATCTCAGCCCAGAAAGCAGGTAGAACAAATTTTATGGTGCCTTTCACCTGCCTACCGGGGTAGTGTAAAAACTAACAACAGAACTCGTTTCTGGCGCCTTCCCCGGTGGAGTTGTGCATGGGGTGTGTTTGGAACATTTTGTCACCAGCCGAGTCCAAAATTCAGCGATTCCCCACCTCAGCCCAGAAAGCAGGTAGAACAAGTTTTGTGGTGCCTTTCAGCTGCCTACCGGACCAATGTAAAAACTGCCAACAGAACTCCTTTCTGGCACCTTCCCTGGTGGAGCTGCGCATGGGGTGTTTTTGGAGCATTTTGTCACCGGCCGACTCTAAAATTCATCGTTTCCCCACCTCAGCCCAGAAAGCAGGTAGAACAACTTTTGTGGTGCCTTGCAGCTGCCTACCGGGGTATTGTAAAAACTAACAACAGAACTCGTTTCTGGCACCTTCCCTGGTGGAGATGCGCATGGGGTGTGTTTGGAACATTTTGTCACCAGCCGAGTCCAAAATTCAGCGATTCCCCATCTCAGCCCAGAAAGCAGGTAGAGCAACTTTTGTGGTGCCTTGCAGCTGCCTACCGGACCAATGTAAAAACTGCCAACAGAACTCGTTTCTGGCACCTTCCCTGGTGGAGCTGCGCATGGGGTGTGTTTGGAGCATTTTGTCACCAGCCAACTCTAAAATTCATCGTTTCCCCATCTCAGCCCAGAAAGCAGGTAGAACAAATTTTATGGTGCCTTTCAGATGCCTACCGGGGTAGTGTAAAAACTAACAACAGAACTCGTTTCTGGCACCTTCCCTGGTGGAGTTGTGCATGGGGTGTGTTTGGAACATTTTGTCACCAGCCGAGTCCAAAATTCAGCGATTCCCCATCTCAGCCCAGAAAGCAGGTAGAACAAATTTTATGGTGCCTTTCACCTGCCTACCGGGGTAGAGTAAAAACTAACAACAGAACTCGTTTCTGGCGCCTTCCCTGGTGGAGTTGTGCATGGGGTGTGTTTGGAACATTTTGTCACCAGCCGAGTCCAAAATTCAGCGGTTCCCCATCTCAGCCCAGAAAGCAGGTAGAACAACTTTTGTGTTCCTTTCTGCTGCCTACCGGGGTACTGTAACAACTACCAACAGAACTCGTTTCTGGCACCTTCCGCGGTGGAGTTGTGCATGGGGTGTGTTTGGAACATTTTGTCACCAGCCGAGACCAAAATTCAGCGATTCCCCAGCTCAGCCCAGAAAGCAGGTAGAACAACTTTTGTGGTGCCTTGCAGCTGCCTACCGGACCAATGTAAAAACTGCCAACAGAACTCCTTTCTGGCACCTTCCCCGGTGGAGCTGCGCATGGGGTGTGTTTGGAGCATTTTGTCACCGGCCGACTCTAAAATTCATCGTTTCCCCATCTCAGCCCAGAAAGCAGATAGAACAAATTTTATGGTGCCTTTCAGATGCCTACCGGGGTATTGTAAAAACTAACAACAGAACTCGTTTCTGGCACCTTCCCTGGTGGAGTTGTGCATGGGGTGTGTTTGGAACATTTTGTCACCAGCCGAGTCCAAAATTCATCGTTTCCCCATCTCAGCCCAGAAAGCAGGTAGAACAAATTTTATGGTGCCTTTCAGCTGCCTACCGGGGTAGTGTAAAAACTAACAACAGAACTCGTTTCTGGCGCCTTCCCCGGTGGAGTTGTGCATGGGGTGTGTTTGGAACATTTTGTCACCAGCCGAGTCCAAAATTCAGCGATTCCCCACCTCAGCCCAGAAAGCAGGTAGAACAAGTTTTGTGGTGCCTTTCAGCTGCCTACCGGACCAATGTAAAAACTGCCAACAGAACTCCTTTCTGGCACCTTCCCTGGTGGAGCTGCGCATGGGGTGTGTTTGGAGCATTTTGTCACCGGCCGACTCTAAAATTCATCGTTTCCCCATCTCAGCCCAGAAAGCAGGTAGAACAAGTTTTGTGGTGCCTTTCAGCTGCCTACCGGACCAATGTAAAAACTGCCAACAGAACTCCTTTCTGGCACCTTCCCCGGTGGAGCTGCGCATGGGGTGTGTTTGGAGCATTTTGTCACCGGCCGACTCTAAAATTCAGCCATTCCCCACCTCAGCCCAGAAAGCAGGTAGAACAACTTTTGTGGTGCCTTTCAGCTGCCTACCGGACCAATGTAAAAACTGCCAACAGAACTCGTTTCTGGCACCTTCCCTGGTGGAGCTGCGCATGGGGTGTGTTTGGAGCATTTTGTCACCAGCCAACTCTAAAATTCATCGTTTCCCCATCTCAGCCCAGAAAGCAGGTAGAACAAATTTTATGGTGCCTTTCAGATGCCTACCGGGGTATTGTAAAAACTAACAACAGAACTCGTTTCTGGCACCTTCCCTGGTGGAGTTGTGCATGGGGTGTGTTTGGAACATTTTGTCACCAGCCGAGTCCAAAATTCAGCGATTCCCCATCTCAGCCCAGAAAGCAGGTAGAACAACTTTTGTGGTGCCTTTCAGATGCCTACCGGCGTAGTGTAAAGAATTACCAAGTAAACTCCTTTCTGGCACCTTCCCTGGTGGAGCTGCGCATGGGGTGTGTTTGGAGCATTTTGTCACCGGCCGACTCTAAAATTCATCGTTTCGCCATCTCAGCCCAGAAAGCAGGTAGAACAAATTTTATGGTGCCTTTCAGATGCCTACCGGGGTAGTGTAAAAACTACCAAAAGAACTCGTTTCTGGCACCTTCCCCGGTGGAGTTGTGCATGGGGTGTGTTTGGAACATTTTGTCACCGGCCGACGCTAAAATTCATCGTTTCCCCATCTCAGCCCAGAAAGCAGGTAGAACAAATTTTATGGTGCCTTTCAGATGCCTACCGGACCAATGTAAAAACTGCCAACAGAACTCCTTTCTGGCACCTTCCCCGGTGGAGCTGCGCATGGGGTGTGTTTGGAGCATTTTGTTACCGGCCGACTCTAAAATTCAGCGATTCCCCATCTCAGCCCAGAAAGCAGGTAGAACAAATTTTATGATGCCTTGCAGCTGCCTACCGGAGCAATGTAAAAACTTTCAATAGAACTCCTTTCTGGCACCTTCCCCGGTGGAGCTGCGCATGGGGTGTGTTTGGAACATTTTGTCACCAGCCGAGACCAAAATTCAGCCATTCCCCATCTCAGCCCAGAAAGCAGGTAGAACAACTTTTGTGGTGCCTTTCAGCTGCCTACCGGACCAATGTAAAAACTGCCATCAGAACTCCTTTCTGGCACCTTCCCTGGTGGAGCTGCGCATGGGGTGTGTTTGGAGCATTTTGTCACCGGCCAACTCTAAAATTCATCGTTTCCCCACATCAGCCCAGAAAGCAGGTAGAACAACTTTTGTGGTGCCTTTCAGATGCCTACCGGGGTTTTGTAAAAACTACCAAGAGAACTCGTTTCTGGCACCTTCCCTGGTGGAGTTGTGCATGGGGTGTGTTTGGAACATTTTGTCACCAGCCGAGTCCAAAATTCAGCGATTCCCCATCTCAGCCCAGAAAGCAGGTAGAACAACTTTTGTGGTGCCTTGCAGCTGCCTACCGGACCAATGTAAAAACTGCCAACAGAACTCGTTTCTGGCACCTTCCCTGGTGGAGCTGCGCATGGGGTGTGTTTGGAGCATTTTGTCACCGGCCGACTCTAAAATTCATCATTTCCCCATCTCAGCCCAGAAAGCAGGTAGAACAACTTTTGTGGTGCCTTTCAGATGCCTACCGGGGTAGTGTAAAAACTACCAAGAGAAGTCGTTTCTGGCACCTTCCGCGGTGGAGTTGTGCATGGGGTGTGTTTGGAACATTTTGTCACCAGCCGAGTCCAAAATTCAGCGATTCCGCATCTCAGCCCAGAAAGCAGGTAGAACAACTTTTGTGGTGCCTTTCAGCTGTCTACCGGGGTAGTGTAAAAACTACTAACAGAACTCGTTTCTGGCACCTTCCCCGGTGGAGTTGTGCATGGGGTGTGTTTGGAACATTTTGTCACCAGCCGAGTCCAAAATTCAGCGATTCCCCACCTCAGCCCAGAAAGCAGGTAGAACAACTTTTGTGGTGCCTTGCAGCTGCCTACCGGGGTAGTGTAAAAAGTACCTACAGAACTCGTTTCTGGCACTTTCCCCGGTGGAGTTGTGCATGGGGTGTGTTTGGAGCATTTTGTCACCGGCCGACTCTAAAATTCATCGTTTCCCCATCTCAGCCCAGAAAGCAGGTAGAACAAATTTTATGGTGCCTTTCAGATGCCTACCGGGGTATTGTAAAAACTAACAACAGAACTCGTTTCTGGCACCTTCCCCGGTGGAGCTGCGCATGGGGTGTGTTTGGAGCAATTTGTCACCGGCCGACTCTAAAATTCATCGTTTCCCCATCTCAGCCCAGAAAGCAGGTAGAACAAATTTTATGGTACCTTTCCGATGCCTACCGGGGTATTGCAAAAACTAACAACAGAACTCCTTTCTGGCACCTTCTCCGGTGGAGTTGTGCATGGGGTGTGTTTGGAACATTTTGTCACCGGCCGACGCTAAAATTCATCGTTTCCCCATCTCAGCCCAGAAAGCAGGTAGAACAAGTTTTGTGGTGCCTTTCAGATGCCTACCGGACCAATGTAAAAACTGCCAACAGAACTCGTTTCTGGCACCTTCCCTGGTGGAGCTGCGCATGGGGTGTGTTTGGAGCATTTTGTCACCAGCCAACTCTAAAATTCATCGTTTCCCCACATCAGCCCAGAAAGCAGGTAGAACAACTTTTGTGGTGCCTTGCAGCTGCCTACCGGGGTTTTGTAAAAACTACCAAGAGAACTCGTTTCTGGCACCTTCCCTGGTGGAGCTGCGCATGGGGTGTGTTTGGAGCATTTTGTCACCAGCCAACTCTAAAATTCATCGTTTCCCCATCTCAGCCCAGAAAGCAGGTAGAACAAATTTTATGGTGCCTTTCAGATGCCTACCGGGGTATTGTAAAAACTAACAACAGAACTCGTTTCTGGCACCTTCCCTGGTGGAGTTGTGCATGGGGTGTGTTTGGAACATTTTGTCACCAGCCGAGTCCAAAATTCAGCGATTCCCCATCTCAGCCCAGAAAGCAGGTAGAACAACTTTTGTGGTGCCTTGCAGCTGCCTACCGGACCAATGTAAAAACTGCCAACAGAAATCGTTTCTGGCACCTTCCCTGGTGGAGCTGCACATGGGGTGTGTTTGGAGCATTTTGTCACCGGCCGACTCTAAAATTCATCGTTTCCCCATCTCAGCCCAGAAAGCAGGTAGAACAACTTTTGTGGTGCCTTTCAGATGCCTACCGGGGTATTGTAAAAACTACCAAGAGAAGTCGTTTCTGGCACCTTCCGCGGTGGAGTTGTGCATGGGGTGTGTTTGGAACATTTTGTCACCAGCCGAGTCCAAAATTCAGCGATTCCGCATCTCAGCCCAGAAAGCAGGTAGAACAACTTTTGTGGTGCCTTGCAGCTGCCTACCGGACCAATGTAAAAACTGCCAACAGAAATCGTTTCTGGCACCTTCCCTGGTGGAGCTGCACATGGGGTGTGTTTGGAGCATTTTGTCACCGGCCGACTCTAAAATTCATCGTTTCCCCATCTCAGCCCAGAAAGCAGGTAGAACAACTTTTGTGGTGCCTTTCAGATGCCTACCGGGGTATTGTAAAAACTACCAAGAGAAGTCGTTTCTGGCACCTTCCGCGGTGGAGTTGTGCATGGGGTGTGTTTGGAACATTTTGTCACCAGCCGAGTCCAAAATTCAGCGATTCCGCATCTCAGCCCAGAAAGCAGGTAGAACAACTTTTGTGGTGCCTTTCAGCTGTCTACCGGGGTAGTGTAAAAACTACTAACAGAACTCGTTTCTGGCACCTTCCGCGGTGGAGTTGTGCATGGGGTGTGTTTGGAACATTTTGTCACCAGCTGAGACCAAAATTCAGCGATTCCCCATCTCAGCCCAGAAAGCAGGTAGAACAACTTTTGTGGTGCCTTGCAGCTGCCTACCGGGGTAGTGTAAAAAGTACCTACAGAACTCGTTTCTGGCACTTTCCCCGGTGGAGTTGTGCATGGGGTGTGTTTGGAGCATTTTGTCACCGGCCGACTCTAAAATTCATCGTTTCCCCATCTCAGCCCAGAAAGCAGGTAGAACAAATTTTATGGTGCCTTTCAGATGCCTACCGGGGTATTGTAAAAACTAACAACAGAACTCGTTTCTGGCACCTTCCCCGGTGGAGCTGCGCATGGGGTGTGTTTGGAGCAATTTGTCACCGGCCGACTCTAAAATTCATCGTTTCCCCATCTCAGCCCAGAAAGCAGGTAGAACAAATTTTATGGTACCTTTCCGATGCCTACCGGGGTATTGCAAAAACTAACAACAGAACTCCTTTCTGGCACCTTCTCCGGTGGAGTTGTGCATGGGGTGTGTTTGGAACATTTTGTCACCGGCCGACGCTAAAATTCATCGTTTCCCCATCTCAGCCCAGAAAGCAGGTAGAACAAGTTTTGTGGTGCCTTTCAGATGCCTACCGGACCAATGTAAAAACTGCCAACAGAACTCCTTTCTGGCACCTTCCCCGGTGGAGCTGCGCATGGGGTGTGTTTGGAGCATTTTGTCACCGGCCGACTCTAAAATTCATCGTTTCCCCATCTCAGCCCAGAAAGCAGGAAGAACAAATTTTATGGTGCCTTGCAGCTGCCTATCGAGCAATGTAAAAACTGTCAATAGAACTCGTTTCTGGCACCTTCCCCGGTGGAGCTGCGCATGGGGTGTGTTTGGAACATTTTGTCACCAGCCGAGACCAAAATTCAGCGATTCCCCATCTCAGCCCAGAAAACAGGTAGAACAAATTTTGTGGTGCCTTTCAGCTGCCTACCGGACCAATGTAAAAACTGCCAACAGAACTCGTTTCTGGCACCTTCCCCGGTGGAGTTGTGCATGGGGTGTGTTTGGAACATTTTGTCACTGGCCGACGCTAAAATTCATCGTTTCCCCATCTCAGCCCAGAAAGCAGGTAGAACAAATTTTATGGTGCCTTTCACCTGCCTACCGGGGTAGTGTAAAAACTAACAACAGAACTCGTTCCTGGCGCCTTCCCCGGTGGAGTTGTGCATGGGGTGTGTTTGGAACATTTTGTCACCAGCCGAGTCCAAAATTCAGCGATTCCCCACCTCAGCCCAGAAAGCAGGTAGAACAAGTTTTGTGGTGCCTTGCAGATGCCTACCGGACCAATGTAAAAACTGCCAACAGAACTCCTTTCTGGCACCTTCCCTGGTGGAGCTGCGCATGGGGTGTGTTTGGAGCATTTTGTCACCGGCCGACTCTAAAATTCATCGTTTCCCCATCTCAGCCCAGAAAGCAGGTAGAACAACTTTTGTGGTGCCTTTCAGATGCCTACCGGCGTAGTGTAAAGAATTACCAAGAAAACTCCTTTCTGGCACCTTCCCTGGTGGAGATGCGCATGGGGTGTGTTTGGAGCATTTTGTCACCGGCCGACTCTAAAATTCATCGTTTCGCCATCTCAGCCCAGAAAGCAGGTAGAACAAATTTTATGGTGCCTTTCAGATGCCTACCGGGGTAGTGTAAAAACTACCAAAAGAACTCGTTTCTGGCACCTTCCCCGGTGGAGTTGTGCATGGGGTGTGTTTGGAACATTTTGTCACCGGCCGACGCTAAAATTCATCGTTTCCCCATCTCAGCCCAGAATGCAGGTAGAACAAATTTTATGGTGCCTTTCAGATGCCTACCGGACCAATGTAAAAACTGCCAAGAGAACTCCTTTCTGGCACCTTCCCCGGTGGAGCTGCGCATGGGGTGTGTTTGGAGCATTTTGTCACCGGCCGACTCTAAAATTCATCGTTTCCCCATCTCAGCCCAGAAAGCAGGTAGAACAAATTTTATGGTACCTTTCAGATGCCTACCGGGGTATTGTAAAAACTAACAACAGAACTCGTTTCTGGCACCTTCCCCGGTGGAGTTGTGCATGGGGTGTGTTTGGAACATTTTGTCACCAGCCGAGTCCAAAATTCAGCGATTCCCCACCTCAGCCCAGAAAGCAGGTAGAACAACTTTTGTGGTGCCTTTCAGATGCCTACCGGACCAATGTAAAAACTGCCAACAGAACTCCTTTCTGGCACCTTCCCCGGTGGAGCTGCGCATGGGGTGTGTTTGGAGCATTTTGTCACCGGCCGAATCTAAAATTCATCGTTTCCCCATCTCAGCCCAGAAAGCAGGTAGAACAAGTTTTGTGGTGCCTTTCAGATGCCTACCGGACCAATGTAAAAACTGCCAAGAGAACTCGTTTCTGGCACCTTCCCCGGTGGAGCTGCGCATGGGGTGTGTTTGGAGCATTTTGTCACCGGCCGAGTCTAAAATTCAGCGATTCCCCATCTCAGCCCAGAAAGCAGGTAGAACAAATTTTATGGTACCTTTCAGATGCCTACCGGGGTAGTGTAAAAACTACCAAGAGAAGTCATTTCTGGCACCTTCCGCGGTGGAGTTGTGCATGGGGTGTGTTTGGAACATTTTGTCACCAGCCGAGACCAAAATTCAGCGATTCCCCACCTCAGCCCAGAAAGCAGGTAGAACAAGTTTTGTGGTGCCTTTCAGCTGCCTACCGGGGTAGTGTAAAAAGTACCTACAGAACTCGTTTCTGGCACTTTCCCCGGTGGAGTTGTGCATGGGGTGTGTTTGGAACATTTTGTCACCGGCCGACTCTAAAATTCATCGTTTCCCCATCTCAGCCCAGAAAGCAGGTAGAACAAATTTTATGGTGCCTTTCAGATGCCTACCGGGGTATTGTAAAAACTAACAACAGAACTCGTTTCTGGCACCTTCCCTGGTGGAGCTGCGCATGGGGTGTGTTTGGAGCAATTTGTCACCGGCCGACTCTAAAATTCATCGTTTCCCCATCTCAGCCCAGAAAGCAGGTAGAACAAATTTTATGGTACCTTTCCGATGCCTACCGGGGTATTGCAAAAACTAACAACAGAACTCCTTTCTGGCACCTTCTCCGGTGGAGTTGTGCATGGGGTGTGTTTGGAACATTTTGTCACCGGCCGACGCTAAAATTCATCGTTTCCCCATCTCAGCCCAGAAAGCAGGTAGAACAAGTTTTGTGGTGCCTTTCAGATGCCTACCGGACCAATGTAAAAACTGCCAACAGAACTCGTTTCTGGCACCTTCCCTGGTGGAGCTGCGCATGGGGTGTGTTTGGAGCATTTTGTCACCGGCCGACTCTAAAATTCATCGTTTCCCCACATCAGCCCAGAAAGCAGGTAGAACAACTTTTGTGGTGCCTTTCAGATGCCTACCGGGGTTTTGTAAAAACTACCAAGAGAACTCGTTTCTGGCACCTTCCCTGGTGGAGCTGCGCATGGGGTGTGTTTGGAACATTTTGTCACCAGCCAACTCTAAAATTCATCGTTTCCCCATCTCAGCCCAGAAAGCAGGTAGAACAAATTTTATGGTGCCTTTCAGATGCCTACCGGGGTATTGTAAAAACTGCCAACAGAACTCGTTTCTGGCACCTTCCCTGGTGGAGTTGTGCATGGGGTGTGTTTGGAACATTTTGTCACCAGCCGAGTCCAAAATTCAGCGATTCCCCACCTCAGCCCAGAAAGCAGGTAGAACAACTTTTGTGGTGCCTTGCAGCTGCCTACCGGACCAATGTAAAAACTGCCAACAGAAATCGTTTCTGGCACCTTCCCTGGTGGAGCTGCGCATGGGGTGTGTTTGGAGCATTTTGTCACCGGCCAACTCTAAAATTCATCGTTTCCCCATCTCAGCCCAGAAAGCAGGTAGAACAACTTTTGTGGTGCCTTTCAGATGCCTACCGGGGTAGTGTAAAAACTACCAAGAGAAGTCGTTTCTGGCACCTTCCGCGGTGGAGTTGTGCATGGGGTGTGTTTGGAGCATTTTGTCACCAGCCGAGTCCAAAATTCAGCGATTCCGCATCTCAGCCCAGAAAGCAGGTAGAACAACTTTTGTGGTGCCTTTCAGCTGTCTACCGGGGTAGTGTAAAAACTACTAACAGAACTCGTTTCTGGCACCTTCCCCGGTGGAGTTGTGCATGGGGTGTGTTTGGAACATTTTGTCACCAGCTGAGACCAAAATTCAGCGATTCCCCATCTCAGCCCAGAAAGCAGGTAGAACAACTTTTGTGGTGCCTTGCAGCTGCCTACCGGGGTAGTGTAAAAAGTACCTACAGAACTCGTTTCTGGCACTTTCCCCGGTGGAGTTGTGCATGGGGTGTGTTTGGAGCATTTTGTCACCGGCCGACTCTAAAATTCATCGTTTCCCCATCTCAGCCCAGAAAGCAGGTAGAACAAATTTTATGGTGCCTTTCAGATGCCTACCGGGGTATTGTAAAAACTAACAACAGAACTCGTTTCTGGCACCTTCCCTGGTGGAGCTGCGCATGGGGTGTGTTTGGAGCAATTTGTCACCGGCCGACTCTAAAATTCATCGTTTCCCCATCTCAGCCCAGAAAGCAGGTAGAACAAATTTTATGGTACCTTTCCGATGCCTACCGGGGTATTGCAAAAACTAACAACAGAACTCCTTTCTGGCACCTTCTCCGGTGGAGTTGTGCATGGGGTGTGTTTGGAACATTTTGTCACCGGCCGACGCTAAAATTCATCGTTTCCCCATCTCAGCCCAGAAAGCAGGTAGAACAAGTTTTGTGGTGCCTTTCAGATGCCTACCGGACCAATGTAAAAACTGCCAACAGAACTCCTTTCTGGCACCTTCCCCGGTGGAGCTGCGCATGGGGTGTGTTTGGAGCATTTTGTCACCGGCCGACTCTAAAATTCATCGTTTCCCCATCTCAGCCCAGAAAGCAGGAAGAACAAATTTTGTGGTGCCTTGCAGCTGCCTACCGGACCAATGTAAAAACTGTCAATAGAACTCGTTTCTGGCATCTTCCCTGGTATAGCTGCGCATGGGGTGTGTTTGGAACATTTTGTCACCAGCCGAGACCAAAATTCAGCGATTCCCCATCTCAGCCCAGAAAACAGGTAGAACAAATTTTGTGGTGCCTTTCAGCTGCCTACCGGACCAATGTAAAAACTGCCAACAGAACTCGTTTCTGGCACCTTCCCCGGTGGAGTTGTGCATGGGGTGTGTTTGGAACATTTTGTCACTGGCCGACGCTAAAATTCATCGTTTCCCCATCTCAGCCCAGAAAGCAGGTAGAACAAATTTTATGGTGCCTTTCACCTGCCTACCGGGGTAGTGTAAAAACTAACAACAGAACTCGTTTCTGGCGCCTTCCCCGGTGGAGTTGTGCATGGGGTGTGTTTGGAACATTTTGTCACCAGCCGAGTCCAAAATTCAGCGATTCCCCACCTCAGCCCAGAAAGCAGGTAGAACAACTTTTGTGGTGCCTTTCAGCTGCCTACCGGACCAATGTAAAAACTGCCAACAGAACTCCTTTCTGGCACCTTCCCCGGTGGAGCTGCGCATGGGGTGTGTTTGGAGCATTTTGTCACCGGCCGACTCTAAAATTCATCGTTTCCCCACCTCAGCCCAGAAAGCAGGTAGAACAACTTTTGTGGTGCCTTGCAGCTGCCTACCGGGGTATTGTAAAAACTAACAACAGAACTCGTTTCTGGCACCTTCCCTGGTGGAGATGCGCATGGGGTGTGTTTGGAACATTTTGTCACCAGCCGAGTCCAAAATTCAGCGATTCCCCATCTCAGCCCAGAAAGCAGGTAGAGCAACTTTTGTGGTGCCTTGCAGCTGCCTACTGGACCAATGTAAAAACTGCCAACAGAACTCGTTTCTGGCACCTTCCCTGGTGGAGCTGCGCATGGGGTGTGTTTGGAGCATTTTGTCACCAGCCAACTCTAAAATTCATCGTTTCCCCATCTCAGCCCAGAAAGCAGGTAGAACAAATTTTATGGTGCCTTTCAGATGCCTACCGGGGTATTGTAAAAACTAACAACAGAACTCGTTTCTGGCACCTTCCCTGGTGGAGTTGTGCATGGGGTGTGTTTGGAACATTTTGTCACCAGCCGAGTCCAAAATTCAGCGATTCCCCATCTCAGCCCAGAAAGCAGGTAGAACAAATTTTATGGTGCCTTTCACCTGCCTACCGGGGTAGTGTAAAAACTAACAACAGAACTCGTTTCTGGCGCCTTCCCCGGTGGAGTTGTGCATGGGGTGTGTTTGGAACATTTTGTCACCAGCCGAGTCCAAAATTCAGCGATTCCGCATCTCAGCCCAGAAAGCAGGTAGAACAACTTTTGTGGTGCCTTTCAGCTGTCTACCGGGGTAGTGTAAAAACTACTAACAGAACTCGTTTCTGGCACCTTCCGCGGTGGAGTTGTGCATGGGGTGTGTTTGGAACATTTAGTCACCAGCTGAGACCAAAATTCAGCGATTCCCCATCTCAGCCCAGAAAGCAGGTAGAACAACTTTTGTGGTGCCTTGCAGCTGCCTACCGGGGTATTGTAAAAACTAACAACAGAACTCGTTTCTGGCACCTTCCCTGGTGGAGCTGCGCATGGGGTGTGTTTGGAGCATTTTGTCACCGGCCAACTCTAAAATTCATCGTTTCCCCACATCAGCCCAGAAAGCAGGTAGAACAACTTTTGTGGTGCCTTGCAGCTGCCTACCGGGGTTTTGTAAAAACTACCAAGAGAACTCGTTTCTGGCACCTTCCCTGGTGGAGCTGCGCATGGGGTGTGTTTGGAGCATTTTGTCACCAGCCAACTCTAAAATTCATCGTTTCCCCATCTCAGCCCAGAAAGCAGGTAGAACAAATTTTATGGTGCCTTTCAGATGCCTACCGGGGTATTGTAAAAACTACCAAAAGAACTCGTTTCTGGCACCTTCCCTGGTGGAGTTGTGCATGGGGTGTGTTTGGAACATTTTGTCACCAGCCGAGTCCAAAATTCAGCGATTCCCCATCTCAGCCCAGAAAGCAGGTAGAACAAATTTTATGGTGCCTTTCACCTGCCTACCGGGGTAGTGTAAAAACTAACAACAGAACTCGTTTCTGGCGCCTTCCCCGGTGGAGTTGTGCATGGGGTGTGTTTGGAACATTTTGTCACCAGCCGAGTCCAAAATTCAGCGATTCCCCACCTCAGCCCAGAAAGCAGGTAGAACAAGTTTTGTGGTGCCTTTCAGCTGCCTACCGGACCAATGTAAAAACTGCCAACAGAACTCGTTTCTGGCACCTTCCCTGGTGGAGCTGCGCATGGGGTGTGTTTGGAGCATTTTGTCACTGGCCGACTCTAAAATTCATCGTTTCCCCATCTCAGCCCAGAAAGCAGGTAGAACAACTTTTGTGGTGCCTTTCAGATGCCTACCGGCGTAGTGTAAAGAATTACCAAGAAAACTCCTTTCTGGCACCTTCCCTGGTGGAGCTGCGCATGGGGTGTGTTTGGAGCATTTTGTCACCGGCCGACTCTAAAATTCATCGTTTCGCCATCTCAGCCCAGAAAGCAGGTAGAACAAATTTTATGGTGCCTTTCAGATGCCTACCGGGGTAGTGTAAAAACTACCAAAAGAACTCGTTTCTGGCACCTTCCCCGGTGGAGCTGCGCATGGGGTGTGTTTGGAGCATTTTGTCACCGGCCGACTCTAAAATTCAGCGATTCCCCATCTCAGCCCAGAAAGCAGGTAGAACAACTTTTGTGATGCCTTTCAGATGCCTACCGGGGTAGTGTAAAAACTAACAACAGAACTCGTTTCTGGCACCTTCCCCGGTGGAGTTGTGCATGGGGTGTGTTTGGAACATTTTGTCACCAGCCGAGTCCAAAATTCAGCGATTCCCCACCTCAGCCCAGAAAGCAGGTAGAACAACTTTTGTGGTGCCTTTCAGCTGCCTACCGGACCAATGTAAAAACTGCCAACAGAACTCCTTTCTGGCACCTTCCCCGGTGGAGCTGCGCATGGGGTGTGTTTGGAGCATTTTGTCACCGGCCGACGCTAAAATTCATCGTTTCCCCATCTCAGCCCAGAAAGCAGGTAGAACAAGTTTTGTGGTGCCTTTCAGATGCCTACCGGACCAATGTAAAAACTGCCAAGAGAACTCCTTTCTGGCACCTTCCCCGGTGGAGCTGCGCATGGGGTGTGTTTGGAGCATTTTGTCACCGGCCGAGTCTAAAATTCAGCGATTCCCCATCTCAGCCCAGAAAGCAGGTAGAACAAATTTTATGGTACCTTTCAGATGCCTACCGGGGTAGTGTAAAAACTACCAAGAGAAGTCGTTTCTGGCACCTTCCGCGGTGGAGTTGTGCATGGGGTGTGTTTGGAACATTTTGTCACCAGCCGAGACCAAAATTCAGCGATTCCCCACCTCAGCCCAGAAAGCAGGTAGAACAACTTTTGTGGTGCCTTGCAGCTGCCTACCGGACCAATGTAAAAACTGCCAACAGAACTCCTTTCTGGCACCTTCCCCGGTGGAGCTGCGCATGGGGTGTGTTTGGAGCATTTTGTCACCGGCCGACTCTAAAATTCATCGTTTCCCCATCTCAGCCCAGAAAGCAGGTAGAACAAATTTTATGGTGCCTTTCAGATGCCTACCGGGGTATTGTAAAAACTAACAACAGAACTCGTTTCTGGCACCTTCCCTGGTGGAGTTGTGCATGGGGTGTGTTTGGAACATTTTGTCACCAGCCGAGTCCAAAATTCAGCGATTCCCCATCTCAGCCCAGAAAGCAGGTAGAACAAATTTTATGGTGCCTTTCACCTGCCTACCGGGGTAGTGTAAAAACTAACAACAGAACTCGTTTCTGGCGCCTTCCCCGGTGGAGTTGTGCATGGGGTGTGTTTGGAACATTTTGTCACCAGCCGAGTCCAAAATTCAGCGATTCCCCACCTCAGCCCAGAAAGCAGGTAGAACAAGTTTTGTGGTGCCTTTCAGCTGCCTACCGGACCAATGTAAAAACTGCCAACAGAACTCGTTTCTGGCACCTTCCCTGGTGGAGCTGCGCATGGGGTGTGTTTGGAGCATTTTGTCACCGGCCGACTCTAAAATTCATCGTTTCCCCATCTCAGCCCAGAAAGCAGGTAGAACAACTTTTGTGGTGCCTTTCAGATGCCTACCGGCGTAGTGTAAAGAATTACCAAGAAAACTCCTTTCTGGCACCTTCCCTGGTGGAGATGCGCATGGGGTGTGTTTGGAGCATTTTGTCACCGGCCGACTCTAAAATTCATCGTTTCGCCATCTCAGCCCAGAAAGCAGGTAGAACAAATTTTATGGTGCCTTTCAGATGCCTACCGGGGTAGTGTAAAAACTACCAAAAGAACTCGTTTCTGGCACCTTCCCCGGTGGAGTTGTGCATGGGGTGTGTTTGGAACATTTTGTCACCGGCCGACGCTAAAATTCATCGTTTCCCCATCTCAGCCCAGAATGCAGGTAGAACAAATTTTATGGTGCCTTTCAGATGCCTACCGGACCAATGTAAAAACTGCCAAGAGAACTACTTTCTGGCACCTTCCCCGGTGGAGCTGCGCATGGGGTGTGTTTGGAGCATTTTGTCACCGGCCGACTCTAAAATTCATCGTTTCCCCATCTCAGCCCAGAAAGCAGGTAGAACAAATTTTATGGTACCTTTCAGATGCCTACCGGGGTATTGTAAAAACTAACAACAGAACTCGTTTCTGGCACCTTCCCCGGTGGAGTTGTGCATGGGGTGTGTTTGGAACATTTTGTCACCAGCCGAGTCCAAAATTCAGCGATTCCCCACCTCAGCCCAGAAAGCAGGTAGAACAACTTTTGTGGTGCCTTTCAGATGCCTACCGGACCAATGTAAAAACTGCCAACAGAACTCCTTTCTGGCACCTTCCCCGGTGGAGCTGCGCATGGGGTGTGTTTGGAGCATTTTGTCACCGGCCGAATCTAAAATTCATCGTTTCCCCATCTCAGCCCAGAAAGCAGGTAGAACAAGTTTTGTGGTGCCTTTCAGATGCCTACCGGACCAATGTAAAAACTGCCAAGAGAACTCGTTTCTGGCACCTTCCCCGGTGGAGCTGCGCATGGGGTGTGTTTGGAGCATTTTGTCACCGGCCGAGTCTAAAATTCAGCGATTCCCCATCTCAGCCCAGAAAGCAGGTAGAACAAATTTTATGGTACCTTTCAGATGCCTACCGGGGTAGTGTAAAAACTACCAAGAGAAGTCGTTTCTGGCACCTTCCGCGGTGGAGTTGTGCATGGGGTGTGTTTGGAACATTTTGTCACCAGCCGAGACCAAAATTCAGCGATTCCCCACCTCAGCCCAGAAAGCAGGTAGAACAACTTTTGTGGTGCCTTGCAGCTGCCTACCGGGGTAGTGTAAAAAGTACCTACAGAACTCGTTTCTGGCACTTTCCCCGGTGGAGTTGTGCATGGGGTGTGTTTGGAACATTTTGTCACCGGCCGACTCTAAAATTCATCGTTTCCCCATCTCAGCCCAGAAAGCAGGTAGAACAAATTTTATGGTGCCTTTCAGATGCCTACCGGGGTATTGTAAAAACTAACAACAGAACTCGTTTCTGGCACCTTCCCCGGTGGAGCTGCGCATGGGGTGTGTTTGGAGCAATTTGTCACCGGCCGACTCTAAAATTCATCGTTTCCCCATCTCAGCCCAGAAAGCAGGTAGAACAAATTTTATGGTACCTTTCCGATGCCTACCGGGGTATTGCAAAAACTAACAACAGAACTCCTTTCTGGCACCTTCTCCGGTGGAGTTGTGCATGGGGTGTGTTTGGAACATTTTGTCACCGGCCGACGCTAAAATTCATCGTTTCCCCATCTCAGCCCAGAAAGCAGGTAGAACAAGTTTTGTGGTGCCTTTCAGATGCCTACCGGACCAATGTAAAAACTGCCAACAGAACTCCTTTCTGGCACCTTCCCTGGTGGAGCTGCGCATGGGGTGTGTTTGGAGCATTTTGTCACCGGCCGACTCTAAAATTCATCGTTTCCCCACATCAGCCCAGAAAGCAGGTAGAACAACTTTTGTGGTGCCTTGCAGCTGCCTACCGGGGTTTTGTAAAAACTACCAAGAGAACTCGTTTCTGGCACCTTCCCTGGTGGAGCTGCGCATGGGGTGTGTTTGGAACATTTTGTCACCAGCCAACTCTAAAATTCATCGTTTCCCCATCTCAGCCCAGAAAGCAGGTAGAACAAATTTTATGGTGCCTTTCAGATGCCTACCGGGGTATTGTAAAAACTGCCAACAGAACTCGTTTCTGGCACCTTCCCTGGTGGAGTTGTGCATGGGGTGTGTTTGGAACATTTTGTCACCAGCCGAGTCCAAAATTCAGCGATTCCCCACCTCAGCCCAGAAAGCAGGTAGAACAACTTTTGTGGTGCCTTGCAGCTGCCTACCGGACCAATGTAAAAACTGCCAACAGAAATCGTTTCTGGCACCTTCCCTGGTGGAGCTGCGCATGGGGTGTGTTTGGAGCATTTTGTCACCGGCCAACTCTAAAATTCATCGTTTCCCCATCTCAGCCCAGAAAGCAGGTAGAACAACTTTTGTGGTGCCTTTCAGATGCCTACCGGGGTAGTGTAAAAACTACCAAGAGAAGTCGTTTCTGGCACCTTCCGCGGTGGAGTTGTGCATGGGGTGTGTTTGGAACATTTTGTCACCAGCTGAGACCAAAATTCAGCGATTCCGCATCTCAGCCCAGAAAGCAGGTAGAACAACTTTTGTGGTGCCTTTCAGCTGTCTACCGGGGTAGTGTAAAAACTACTAACAGAACTCGTTTCTGGCACCTTCCCCGGTGGAGTTGTGCATGGGGTGTGTTTGGAACATTTTGTCACCAGCTGAGACCAAAATTCAGCGATTCCCCATCTCAGCCCAGAAAGCAGGTAGAACAACTTTTGTGGTGCCTTGCAGCTGCCTACCGGGGTAGTGTAAAAAGTACCTACAGAACTCGTTTCTGGCACTTTCCCCGGTGGAGTTGTGCATGGGGTGTGTTTGGAGCATTTTGTCACCGGCCGACTCTAAAATTCATCGTTTCCCCATCTCAGCCCAGAAAGCAGGTAGAACAAATTTTATGGTGCCTTTCAGATGCCTACCGGGGTATTGTAAAAACTAACAACAGAACTCGTTTCTGGCACCTTCCCTGGTGGAGCTGCGCATGGGGTGTGTTTGGAGCAATTTGTCACCGGCCGACTCTAAAATTCATCGTTTCCCCATCTCAGCCCAGAAAGCAGGTAGAACAAATTTTATGGTACCTTTCCGATGCCTACCGGGGTATTGCAAAAACTAACAACAGAACTCCTTTCTGGCACCTTCTCCGGTGGAGTTGTGCATGGGGTGTGTTTGGAACATTTTGTCACCGGCCGACGCTAAAATTCATCGTTTCCCCATCTCAGCCCAGAAAGCAGGTAGAACAAGTTTTGTGGTGCCTTTCAGATGCCTACCGGACCAATGTAAAAACTGCCAACAGAACTCCTTTCTGGCACCTTCCCCGGTGGAGCTGCGCATGGGGTGTGTTTGGAGCATTTTGTCACCGGCCGACTCTAAAATTCATCGTTTCCCCACCTCAGCCCAGAAAGCAGGAAGAACAAATTTTATGGTGCCTTGCAGCTGCCTACCGAGCAATGTAAAAACTGTCAATAGAACTCGTTTCTGGCATCTTCCCTGGTATAGCTGCGCATGGGGTGTGTTTGGAACATTTTGTCACCAGCCGAGACCAAAATTCAGCGATTCCCCATCTCAGCCCAGAAAACAGGTAGAACAAATTTTGTGGTGCCTTTCAGCTGCCTACCGGACCAATGTAAAAACTGCCAACAGAACTCGTTTCTGGCACCTTCCCCGGTGGAGTTGTGCATGGGGTGTGTTTGGAACATTTTGTCACTGGCCGACGCTAAAATTCATCGTTTCCCCATCTCAGCCCAGAAAGCAGGTAGAACAAATTTTATGGTGCCTTTCACCTGCCTACCGGGGTAGTGTAAAAACTAACAACAGAACTCGTTTCTGGCGCCTTCCCCGGTGGAGTTGTGCATGGGGTGTGTTTGGAACATTTTGTCACCAGCCGAGTCCAAAATTCAGCGATTCCCCACCTCAGCCCAGAAAGCAGGTAGAACAACTTTTGTGGTGCCTTTCAGCTGCCTACCGGACCAATGTAAAAACTGCCAACAGAACTCCTTTCTGGCACCTTCCCCGGTGGAGCTGCGCATGGGGTGTGTTTGGAGCATTTTGTCACCGGCCGACTCTAAAATTCATCGTTTCCCCACCTCAGCCCAGAAAGCAGGTAGAACAACTTTTGTGGTGCCTTGCAGCTGCCTACCGGGGTATTGTAAAAACTAACAACAGAACTCGTTTCTGGCACCTTCCCTGGTGGAGATGCGCATGGGGTGTGTTTGGAACATTTTGTCACCAGCCGAGTCCAAAATTCAGCGATTCCCCATCTCAGCCCAGAAAGCAGGTAGAGCAACTTTTGTGGTGCCTTGCAGCTGCCTACCGGACCAATGTAAAAACTGCCAACAGAACTCGTTTCTGGCACCTTCCCTGGTGGAGCTGCGCATGGGGTGTGTTTGGAGCATTTTGTCACCAGCCAACTCTAAAATTCATCGTTTCCCCATCTCAGCCCAGAAAGCAGGTAGAACAAATTTTATGGTGCCTTTCAGATGCCTACCGGGGTATTGTAAAAACTAACAACAGAACTCGTTTCTGGCACCTTCCCTGGTGGAGTTGTGCATGGGGTGTGTTTGGAACATTTTGTCACCAGCCGAGTCCAAAATTCAGCGATTCCCCATCTCAGCCCAGAAAGCAGGTAGAACAAATTTTATGGTGCCTTTCACCTGCCTACCGGGGTAGTGTAAAAACTAACAACAGAACTCGTTTCTGGCGCCTTCCCCGGTGGAGTTGTGCATGGGGTGTGTTTGGAACATTTTGTCACCAGCCGAGTCCAAAATTCAGCGATTCCCCACCTCAGCCCAGAAAGCAGGTAGAACAAGTTTTGTGGTGCCTTTCAGCTGCCTACCGGACCAATGTAAAAACTGCCAACAGAACTCGTTTCTGGCACCTTCCCTGGTGGAGCTGCGCATGGGGTGTGTTTGGAGCATTTTGTCACTGGCCGACTCTAAAATTCATCGTTTCCCCATCTCAGCCCAGAAAGCAGGTAGAACAACTTTTGTGGTGCCTTTCAGATGCCTACCGGCGTAGTGTAAAGAATTACCAAGAAAACTCCTTTCTGGCACCTTCCCTGGTGGAGCTGCGCATGGGGTGTGTTTGGAGCATTTTGTCACCGGCCGACTCTAAAATTCATCGTTTCGCCATCTCAGCCCAGAAAGCAGGTAGAACAAATTTTATGGTGCCTTTCAGATGCCTACCGGGGTAGTGTAAAAACTACCAAAACAACTCGTTTCTGGCACCTTCCCCGGTGGAGCTGCGCATGGGGTGTGTTTGGAGCATTTTGTCACCGGCCGACTCTAAAATTCATCGTTTCCCCATCTCAGCCCAGAAAGCAGGTAGAACAACTTTTGTGATGCCTTTCAGATGCCTACCGGGGTAGTGTAAAAACTACCAAAAGAACTCGTTTCTGGCACCTTCCCCGGTGGAGTTGTGCATGGGGTGTGTTTGGAACATTTTGTCACCAGCCGAGTCCAAAATTCAGCGATTCCCCACCTCAGCCCAGAAAGCAGGTAGAACAACTTTTGTGGTGCCTTTCAGCTGCCTACCGGACCAATGTAAAAACTGCCAACAGAACTCCTTTCTGGCACCTTCCCCGGTGGAGCTGCGCATGGGGTGTGTTTGGAGCATTTTGTCACCGGCCGACGCTAAAATTCATCGTTTCCCCATCTCAGCCCAGAAAGCAGGTAGAACAAGTTTTGTGGTGCCTTTCAGATGCCTACCGGACCAATGTAAAAACTGCCAAGAGAACTCCTTTCTGGCACCTTCCCCGGTGGAGCTGCGCATGGGGTGTGTTTGGAGCATTTTGTCACCGGCCGAGTCTAAAATTCAGCGATTCCCCATCTCAGCCCAGAAAGCAGGTAGAACAAATTTTATGGTACCTTTCAGATGCCTACCGGGGTAGTGTAAAAACTACCAAGAGAAGTCGTTTCTGGCACCTTCCGCGGTGGAGTTGTGCATGGGGTGTGTTTGGAACATTTTGTCACCAGCCGAGACCAAAATTCAGCGATTCCCCACCTCAGCCCAGAAAGCAGGTAGAACAACTTTTGTGGTGCCTTGCAGCTGCCTACCGGACCAATGTAAAAACTGCCAACAGAACTCCTTTCTGGCACCTTCCCCGGTGGAGCTGCGCATGGGGTGTGTTTGGAGCATTTTGTCACCGGCCGACTCTAAAATTCATCGTTTCCCCATCTCAGCCCAGAAAGCAGGTAGAACAAATTTTATGGTGCCTTTCAGATGCCTACCGGGGTATTGTAAAAACTAACAACAGAACTCGTTTCTGGCACCTTCCCTGGTGGAGTTGTGCATGGGGTGTGTTTGGAACATTTTGTCACCAGCCGAGTCCAAAATTCAGCGATTCCCCATCTCAGCCCAGAAAGCAGGTAGAACAAATTTTATGGTGCCTTTCACCTGCCTACCGGGGTAATGTAAAAACTAACAACAGAACTCGTTTCTGGCGCCTTCCCCGGTGGAGTTGTGCATGGGGTGTGTTTGGAACATTTTGTCACCAGCCGAGTCCAAAATTCAGCGATTCCCCACCTCAGCCCAGAAAGCAGGTAGAACAAGTTTTGTGGTGCCTTTCAGATGCCTACCGGACCAATGTAAAAACTGCCAACAGAACTCCTTTCTGGCACCTTCCCTGGTGGAGGTGCATGGGGTGTGTTTGGAGCATTTTGTCACCGGCCGACTCTAAAATTCATCGTTTCCCCATCTCAGCCCAGAAAGCAGGTAGAACAGGTTTTGTGGTGCCTTTCAGATGCCTACCGGACCAATGTAAAAACTGCCAACAGAACTCCTTTCTGGCACCTTCCCCGGTGGAGCTGCGCATCGGGTGTGTTTGGAGCATTTTGTCACCGGCCGACTCTAAAATTCATCGTTTCCCCACCTCAGCCCAGAAAGCAGGTAGAACAACTTTTGTGGTGCCTTGCAGCTGCCTACCGGACCAATGTAAAAACTGCCAACAGAACTCGTTTCTGGCACCTTCCCTGGTGGAGCTGCGCATGGGGTGTGTTTGGAGCATTTTGTCACCAGCCAACTCTAAAATTCATCGTTTCCCCATCTCAGCCCAGAAAGCAGGTAGAACAAATTTTATGGTGCCTTTCAGATGCCTACCGGGGTATTGTAAAAACTAACAACAGAACTCGTTTCTGGCACCTTCCCCGGTGGAGTTGTGCATGGGGTGTGTTTGGAACATTTTGTCACCAGCCGAGTCCAAAATTCAGCGATTCCCCATCTCAGCCCAGAAAGCAGGTAGAACAACTTTTGTGGTGCCTTTCAGATGCCTACCGGCGTAGTGTAAAGAATTACCAAGTAAACTCCTTTCTGGCACCTTCCGCGGTGGAGTTGTGCATGGGGTGTGTTTGGAACATTTTGTCACCAGCCGAGTCCAAAATTCAGCGATTCCCCACCTCAGCCCAGAAAGCAGGTAGAACAACTTTTGTGGTGCCTTGCAGCTGCCTACCGGACCAATGTAAAAACTGCCAACAGAACTCCTTTCTGGCACCTTCCCCGGTGGAGCTGCGCATGGGGTGTGTTTGGAGCATTTTGTCACCGGCCGACTCTAAAATTCATCGTTTCCCCATCTCAGCCCAGAAAGCAGGTAGAACAACTTTTGTGGTGCCTTGCAGCTGCCTACCGGGGTTTTGTAAAAACTAACAACAGAACTCGTTTCTGGCACCTTCCCTGGTGGAGCTGCGCATGGGGTGTGTTTGGAGCATTTTGTCACCGGCAGACGCTAAAATTCATCGTTTCCCCATCTCAGCCCAGAAAGCAGGTAGAACAAGTTTTGTGGTGCCTTTCAGATGCCTACCGGACCAATGTAAAAACTGCCAAGAGAACTCGTTTCTGGCACCTTCCCCGGTGGAGCTGCGCATGGGGTGTGTTTGGAGCATTTTGTCACCGGCCGAGTCTAAAATTCAGCGATTCCCCATCTCAGCCCAGAAAGCAGGTAGAACAAATTTTATGGTACCTTTCAGATGCCTACCGGGGTAGTGTAAAAACTACCAAGAGAAGTCGTTTCTGGCACCTTCCGCGGTGGAGTTGTGCATGGGGTGTGTTTGGAACATTTTGTCACCAGCCGAGACCAAAATTCAGCGATTCCCCATCTCAGCCCAGAAAGCAGGTAGAACAACTTTTGTGGTGCCTTTCAGCTGCCTACCGGACCAATGTAAAAACTGCCAACAGAACTCCTTTCTGGCACCTTCCCCGGTGGAGCTGCGCATGGGGTGTGTTTGGAGCATTTTGTCACCGGCCGACTCTAAAATTCATCGTTTCCCCATCTCAGCCCAGAAAGCAGGTAGAACAAGTTTTGTGGTGCCTTTCAGATGCCTACCGGACCAATGTAAAAACTGCCAACAGAACTCCTTTCTGGCACCTTCCCCGGTGGAGCTGCGCATCGGGTGTGTTTGGAGCATTTTGTCACCGGCCGACTCTAAAATTCATCGTTTCCCCACCTCAGCCCAGAAAGCAGGTAGAACAAGTTTTGTGGTGCCTTTCAGCTGCCTACCGGACCAATGTAAAAACTGCCAACAGAACTCGTTTCTGGCACCTTCCCTGGTGGAGCTGCGCATGGGGTGTGTTTGGAGCATTTTGTCACCGGCCGACTCTAAAATTCATCGTTTCCCCACCTCAGCCCAGAAAGCAGGTAGAACAAGTTTTGTGGTGCCTTTCAGCTGCCTACCGGACCAATGTAAAAACTGCCAACAGAACTCGTTTCTGGCACCTTCCCTGGTGGAGCTGCGCATGGGGTGTGTTTGGAGCATTTTGTCACCAGCCAACTCTAAAATTCATCGTTTCCCCATCTCAGCCCAGAAAGCAGGTAGAACAAATTTTATGGTGCCTTTCAGATGCCTACCCGGGTATTGTAAAAACTAACAACAGAACTCGTTTCTGGCACCTTCCCTGGTGGAGTTGTGCATGGGGTGTGTTTGGAACATTTTGTCACCAGCCGAGTCCAAAATTCAGCGATTCCCCATCTCAGCCCAGAAAGCAGGTAGAACAACTTTTGTGGTGCCTTTCAGATGCCTACCGGCGTAGTGTAAAGAATTACCAAGTAAACTCCTTTCTGGCACCTTCCGCGGTGGAGTTGTGCATGGGGTGTGTTTGGAACATTTTGTCACCAGCCGAGTCCAAAATTCAGCGATTCCCCACCTCAGCCCAGAAAGCAGGTAGAACAACTTTTGTGGTGCCTTGCAGCTGCCTACCGGACCAATGTAAAAACTGCCAACAGAACTCCTTTCTGGCACCTTCCCCGGTGGAGCTGCGCATGGGGTGTGTTTGGAGCATTTTGTCACCGGCCGACTCTAAAATTCATCGTTTCCCCATCTCAGCCCAGAAAGCAGGTAGAACAACTTTTGTGGTGCCTTGCAGCTGCCTACCGGGGTTTTGTAAAAACTAACAACAGAACTCGTTTCTGGCACCTTCCCTGGTGGAGCTGCGCATGGGGTGTGTTTGGAGCATTTTGTCACCGGCAGACGCTAAAATTCATCGTTTCCCCATCTCAGCCCAGAAAGCAGGTAGAACAAATTTTATGGTGCCTTTCAGATGCCTACCGGACCAATGTAAAAACTGCCAACAGAACTCCTTTCTGGCACCTTCCCCGGTGGAGCTGCGCACGGGGTGTGTTTGGAGCATTTTGTCACCGGCCGACTCTAAAATTCATCGTTTCCCCATCTCAGCCCAGAAAGCAGGTAGAACAACTTTTGTGGTGCCTTTCAGATGCCTACCGGGGTAGTGTAAAAACTACCAAGAGAACTCGTTTCTGGCACCTTCCCTGGTGGAGTTGTGCATGGGGTGTGTTTGGAACATTTTGTCACCGGCCGACGCTAAAATTCATCGTTTCCCCATCTCAGCCCAGAAAGCAGGTAGAACAAATTTTATGGTGCCTTTCAGATGCCTACCGGACCAATGTAAAAACTGCCAAGAGAACTCCTTTCTGGCACCTTCCCCGGTGGAGCTGCGCATGGGGTGTGTTTGGAGCATTTTGTCACCGGCCGACTCTAAAATTCATCGTTTCCCCATCTCAGCCCAGAAAGCAGGTAGAACAAATTTTATGGTACCTTTCAGATGCCTACCGGGGTATTGTAAAAACTAACAACAGAACTCGTTTCTGGCCCCTTCCCCGGTGGAGTTGTGCATGGGGTGTGTTTGGAACATTTTGTCACCAGCCGAGTCCAAAATTCAGCGATTCCCCACCTCAGCCCAGAAAGCAGGTAGAACAACTTTTGTGGTGCCTTTCAGCTGCCTACCGGACCAATGTAAAAACTGCCAACAGAACTCCTTTCTGGCACCTTCCCCGGTGGAGCTGCGCATGGGGTGTGTTTGGAGCATTTTGTCACCGGCCGACTCTAAAATTCATCGTTTCCCCATCTCAGCCCAGAAAGCAGGTAGAACAAGTTTTGTGGTGCCTTTCAGATGCCTACCGGACCAATGTAAAAACTGCCAAGAGAACTCGTTTCTGGCACCTTCCCCGGTGGTGCTGCGCATGGGGTGTGTTTGGAGCATTTTGTCACCGGCCGAGTCTAAAATTCAGCGATTCCCCATCTCAGCCCAGAAAGCAGGTAGAACAAATTTTATGGTACCTTTCAGATGCCTACCGGGGTAGTGTAAAAACTAACAACAGAACTCGTTCTGGCACCTTCCCCGGTGGAGTTGTGCATGGGGTGTGTTTGGAACATTTTGTCACCAGCCGAGTCCAAAATTCAGCGATTCCCCACCTCAGCCCAGAAAGCAGGTAGAACAACTTTTGTGGTGCCTTTCAGCTGCCTACCGGACCAATGTAAAAACTGCCAACAGAACTCCTTTCTGGCACCTTCCCCGGTGGAGCTGCGCATGGGGTGTGTTTGGAGCATTTTGTCACAGGCCGACTCTAAATTTCATCGTTTCCCCATCTCAGCCCAGAAAGCAGGAAGAACAAATTTTATGGTGCCTTGCAGCTGCCTACCGAGCAATGTAAAAACTGTCAATAGAACTCCTTTCTGGCACCTTCCCTGGTATAGCTGCGCATGGGGTGTGTTTGGAACATTTTGTCACCAGCCGAGACCAAAATTCAGCGATTCCCCACCTCAGCCCAGAAAGCAGGTAGAACAACTTTTGTGGTGCCTTTCAGCTGCCTACCGGACCAATGTAAAAACTGCCAACAGAACTCCTTTCTGGCACCTTCCCTGGTGGAGCTGCGCATGGGGTGTGTTTGGAGCATTTTGTCACCGGCCGACTCTAAAATTCATCGTTTCCCCATCTCAGCCCAGAAAGCAGGTAGAACAACTTTTGTGGTGCCTTTCAGCTGCCTACGGGACCAATGTAAAAACTGCCAACAGAACTCGTTTCTGGCATCTTCCCTGGTGGAGCTGCGCATGGGGTGTGTTTGGAGCATTTTGTCACCAGCCAACTCTAAAATTCATCGTTTCCCCATCTCAGCCCAGAAAGCAGGTAGAACAACTTTTATGGTGCCTTTCAGATGCCTACCGGGGTATTGTAAAAACTAACAACAGAACTCGTTTCTGGCACCTTCCCCGGTGGAGTTGTGCATGGGGTGTGTTTGGAACATTTTGTCACCAGCCGAGTCCAAAACTCATCGTTTCCCCACCTCAGCCCAGAAAGCAGGTAGAACAACTTTTGTGGTGCCTTTCAGATGCCTACCGGGGTATTGTAAAAACTAACAACAGAACTCGTTTCTGGCGCCTTCCCCGGTGGAGTTGTGCATGGGGTGTGTTTGGAACATTTTGTCACCAGCCAACTCTAAAATTCATCGTTTCCCCATCTCAGCCCAGAAAGCAGGTAGAACAAATTTTATGGTGCCTTTCAGATGCCTACCGGGGTATTGTAAAAACTAACAACAGAACTCGTTTCTGGCACCTTCCCCGGTGGAGTTGTGCATGGGGTGTGTTTGGAGCATTTTGTCACCACCCAACTCTAAAATTCATCGTTTCCCCATCTCAGCCCAGAAAGCAGGTAGAACAAATTTTATGGTGCCTTTCAGATGCCTACCGGGGTAGTGTAAAAACTACCAAGAGAACTCGTTTCTGGCACCTTCCGCGGTGGAGTTGTGCATGGGGTGTGTTTGGAACATTTTGTCACCAGCCGAGTCCAAAATTCAGCGATTCCGCATCTCAGCCCAGAAAGCAGGTAGAACAACTTTTGTGGTGCCTTGCAGCTGCCTACCGGGGTTTTGTAAAAACTACCAAGAGAACTCGTTTCTGGCACCTTCCCTGGTGGAGTTGTGCATGGGGTGTGTTTGGAACATTTTGTCACCAGCCGAGTCCAAAATTCAGCGATTCCCCATCTCAGCCCAGAAAGCAGGTAGAACAACTTTTGTGCTGCCTTGCAGCTGCCTACCGGACCAATGTAAAAACTGCCAACAGAACTCGTTTCTGGCACCTTCCCTGGTGGAGCTGCGCATGGGGTGTGTTTGGAGCATTTTGTCACCAGCCAACTCTAAAATTCATCGTTTCGCCATCTCAGCCCAGAAAGCAGGTAGAACAAATTTTATGGCGCCTTTCAGATGCCTACCGGGGTATTGTAAAAACTAACAACAGAACTCGTTCTGGCACCTTCCCCGGTGGAGTTGTGCATGGGGTGTGTTTGGAACATTTTGTCACCAGCCGAGTCCAAAATTCAGCGATTCCCCACCTCAGCCCAGAAAGCAGGTAGAACAACTTTTGTGGTGCCTTTCAGATGCCTACCGGGGTATTGTAAAAACTAACAACAGAACTCGTTTCTGGCGCCTTCCCCGGTGGAGTTGTGCATGGGGTGTGTTTGGAACATTTTGTCACCAGCCGAGTCCAAAATTCAGCGAGTCCCCACCTCAGCCCAGAAAGCAGGTAGAACAACTTTTGTGGTGCCTTTCAGCTGCCTACCGGACCAATGTAAAAACTGCCAACAGAACTCCTTTCTGGCACCTTCCCCGGTGGAGCTGCGCATGGGGTGTGTTTGGAGCATTTTGTCACCGGCCGACTCTAAAATTCATCGTTTCCCCATCTCAGCCCAGAAAGCAGGAAGAACAAATTTTATGGTGCCTTGCAGCTGCCTACCGAGCAATGTAAAAACTGTCAATAGAACTCCTTTCTGGCACCTTCCCTGGTATAGCTGCGCATGGGGTGTGTTTGGAACATTTTGTCACCAGCCGAGACCAAAATTCAGCGATTCCCCACCTCAGCCCAGAAAGCAGGTAGAACAACTTTTGTGGTGCCTTTCAGCTGCCTACCGGACCAATGTAAAAACTGCCAACAGAACTCCTTTCTGGCACCTTCCCTGGTGGAGCTGCGCATGGGGTGTGTTTGGAGCATTTTGTCACCGGCCGACTCTAAAATTCATCGTTTCCCCATCTCAGCCCAGAAAGCAGGTAGAACAAGTTTTGTGGTGCCTTTCAGATGCCTACGGGACCAATGTAAAAACTGCCAAGAGAACTCGTTTCTGGCGCCTTCCCCGGTGGAGTTGTGCATGGGGTGTGTTTGGAACATTTTGTCACCAGCCAACTCTAAAATTCATCGTTTCCCCACATCAGCCCAGAAAGCAGGTAGAACAAATTTTATGATGCCTTGCAGCTGCCTACCGGAGCAATGTAAAAACTTTCAATAGAACTCCTTTCTGGCACCTTCCCTGGTATAGCTGCGCATGGGGTGTGTTTGGAACATTTTGTCACCAGCCGAGACCAAAATTCAGCCATTCCCCACCTCAGCCCAGAAAGCAGGTAGAACAACTTTTGTGGTGCCTTTCAGCTGCCTACCGGACCAATGTAAAAACTGCCATCAGAACTCCTTTCTGGCACCTTCCCTGGTGGAGCTGCGCATGGGGTGTGTTTGGAGCATTTTGTCACCGGCCGACTCTAAAATTCATCGTTTCCCCATCTCAGCCCAGAAAGCAGGTAGAACAACTTTTGTGGTGGCTTACAGATGCCTACCGGGGTAGTGTAAAAACTACCAAAAGAACTCGTTTCTGGCACCTTCCCCGGTGGAGTTGTGCATGGGGTGTGTTTGGAACATTTTGTCACCAGCTGAGACCAAAATTCAGCGATTCCCCACCTCAGCCCAGAAAGCAGGTAGAACAACTTTTGTGGTGCCTTGCAGCTGCCTACCGGGGTAGTGTAAAAAGTACCTACAGAACTCGTTTCTGGCACTTTCCCCGGTGGAGTTGTGCATGGGGTGTGTTTGGAGCATTTTGTCACCGGCCGACTCTAAAATTCATCGTTTCCCCATCTCAGCCCAGAAAGCAGGTAGAACAAATTTTATGGTGCCTTGCAGCTGCCTACCGGGGTATTGTAAAAACTAACAACAGAACTCGTTTCTGGCACCTTCCCTGGTGGAGCTGCGCATGGGGTGTGTTTGGAGCATTTTGTCACCAGCCAACTCTAAAATTCATCGTTTCCCCATCTCAGCCCAGAAAGCAGGTAGAACAAATTTTATGGTGCCTTTCAGATGCCTACCGGGGTAGTGTAAAAACTACCAAGAGAACTCGTTTCTGGCACCTTCCGCGGTGGAGTTGTGCATGGGGTGTGTTTGGAACATTTTGTCACCAGCCGAGTCCAAAATTCAGCGATTCCGCATCTCAGCCCAGAAAGCAGGTAGAACAACTTTTGTGGTGCCTTTCAGCTGCCTACCGGGGTAGTGTAAAAACTACCAAGAGAACTCGTTTCTGGCACCTTCCCTGGTGGAGTTGTGCATGGGGTGTGTTTGGAACATTTTGTCACCGGCCGAGTCCAAAATTCATCGTTTCCCCACCTCAGCCCAGAAAGCAGGTAGAACAAATTTTATGATGCCTTGCAGCTGCCTACCGGAGCAATGTAAAAACTTTCAATAGAACTCCTTTCTGGCACCTTCCCCGGTGGAGCTGCGCATGGGGTGTGTTTGGAGCATTTTGTCACCGGCCAACTCTAAAATTCATCGTTTCCCCACATCAGCCCAGAAAGCAGGTAGAACAACTTTTGTGGTGCCTTGCAGCTGCCTACCGGGGTTTTGTAAAAACTACCAAGAGAACTCGTTTCTGGCACCTTCCCTGGTGGAGCTGCGCATGGGGTGTGTTTGGAGCATTTTGTCACCAGCCAACTCTAAAATTCATCGTTTCGCCATCTCAGCCCAGAAAGCAGGTAGAACAAATTTTATGGTGCCTTTCAGATGCCTACCGGGGTATTGTAAAAACTAACAACAGAACTCGTTTCTGGCACCTTCCCCGGTGGAGTTGTGCATGGGGTGTGTTTGGAACATTTTGTCACCAGCCGAGTCCAAAATTCAGCGATTCCCCACCTCAGCCCAGAAAGCAGGTAGAACAACTTTTGTGCTGCCTTTCAGCTGCCTACCGGACCAATGTAAAAACTGCCAACAGAACTCCTTTCTGGCACCTTCCCCGGTGGAGCTGCGCATGGGGTGTGTTTGGAGCATTTTGTCACCGGCCGACTCTAAAATTCATCGTTTCCCCATCTCAGCCCAGAAAGCAGGTAGAACAAGTTTTGTGGTGCCTTTCAGATGCCTACCGGACCAATGTAAAAACTGCCAAGAGAACTCCTTTCTGGCACCTTCCCTGGTATAGCTGCGCATGGGGTGTGTTTGGAACATTTTGTCACCAGCCGAGTCCAAAATTCAGCGATTCCCCACCTCAGCCCAGAAAGCAGGTAGAACAACTTTTGTGGTGCCTTTCAGCTGCCTACCGGACCAATGTAAAAACTGCCAACAGAACTCGTTTCTGGCACCTTCCCTGGTGGAGCTGCGCATGGGGTGTGTTTGGAGCATTTTGTCACCAGCCAACTCTAAAATTCATCGTTTCCCCATCTCAGCCCAGAAAGCAGGTAGAACAAATTTTATGGTGCCTTTCAGATGCCTACCGGGGTATTGTAAAAACTAACAACAGAACTCGTTTCTGGCACCTTCCCTGTTATAGCTGCGCATGGGGTGTGTTTGGAACATTTTGTCACCAGCCGAGACCAAAATTCAGCGATTCCCCACCTCAGCCCAGAAAGCAGGTAGAACAACTTTTGTGGTGCCTTGCAGCTGCCTACCGGACCAATGTAAAAACTGCCAACAGAACTCGTTTCTGGCACCTTCCCTGGTGGAGCTGCGCATGGGGTGTGTTTGGAGCATTTTGTCACCGGCCGACTCTAAAATTCATCGTTTCCCCATCTCAGCCCAGAAAGCAGGTAGAAGAAGTTTTGTGGTGCCTTTCAGATGCCTACGGGACCAATGTAAAAACTGCCAAGAGAACTCGTTCCTGGCGCCTTCCCCGGTGGAGTTGTGCATGGGGTGTGTTTGGAACATTTTGTCACCAGCCAACTCTAAAATTCATCGTTTCCCCACATCAGCCCAGAAAGCAGGTAGAACAAATTTTATGATGCCTTGCAGCTGCCTACCGGAGCAATGTAAAAACTTTCAATAGAACTCCTTTCTGGCACCTTCCCTGGTATAGCTGCGCATGGGGTGTGTTTGGAACATTTTGTCACCAGCCGAGACCAAAAATCAGCCATTCCCCATCTCAGCCCAGAAAGCAGGTAAAACAACTTTTGTGGTGCCTTTCAGCTGCCTACCGGACCAATGTAAAAACTGCCAAGAGAACTCGTTTCTGGCACCTTCTCCGGTGGAGCTGCGCATGGGGTGTGTTTGGAGCATTTTGTCACCGGCCGACTCTAAAATTCAGCCATTCCCCATCTCAGCCCAGAAAGCAGGTAGAACAAATTTTATGATGCCTTGCAGCTGCCTACCGGAGCAATGTAAAAACTTTCAATAGAACTCCTTTCTGGCACCTTCCCCGGTGGAGCTGCGCATGGGGTGTGTTTGGAGCATTTTGTCACCGGCCAACTCTAAAATTCATCGTTTCCCCACATCAGCCCAGAAAGCAGGTAGAACAACTTTTGTGGTGCCTTGCAGCTGCCTACCGGGGTTTTGTAAAAACTACCAAGAGAACTCGTTTCTGGCACCTTCCCCGGTGGAGCTGCGCATGGGGTGTGTTTGGAGCATTTTGTCACCAGCCAACTCTAAAATTCATCGTTTCGCCATCTCAGCCCAGAAAGCAGGTAGAACAAATTTTATGGTGCCTTTCAGATGCCTACCGGGGTATTGTAAAAACTAACAACAGAACTCGTTTCTGGCACCTTCCCCGGTGGAGTTGTGCATGGGGTGTGTTTGGAACATTTTGTCACCAGCCGAGTCCAAAATTCAGCGATTCCCCACCTCAGCCCAGAAAGCAGGTAGAACAAGTTTTGTGGTGCCTTTCAGCTGCCTACCGGACCAATGTAAAAACTGCCAACAGAACTCCTTTCTGGCACCTTCCCCGGTGGAGCTGCGCATGGGGTGTGTTTGGAGCATTTTGTCACCGGCCGACTCTAAAATTCATCGTTTCCCCATCTCAGCCCAGAAAGCAGGTAGAACAAGTTTTGTGGTGCCTTTCAGATGCCTACCGGACCAATGTAAAAACTGCCAACAGAACTCCTTTCTGGCACCTTCCCTGGTATAGCTGCGCATGGGGTGTGTTTGGAACATTTTGTCACCAGCCGAGTCCAAAATTCAGCGATTCCCCACCTCAGCCCAGAAAGCAGGTAGAATAACTTTTGTGGTGTCTTGCAGCTGCCTACCGGACCAATGTAAAATCTGCCAACAGAACTCGTTTCTGGCACCTTCCCTGGTGGAGCTGCGCATGGGGTGTGTTTGGAGCATTTTGTCACCAGCCAACTCTAAAATTCATCGTTTCCCCATCTCAGCCCAGAAAGCAGGTAGAACAAATTTTATGGTGCCTTTCAGATGCCTACCGGGGTATTGTAAAAACTAACAACAGAACTCGTTTCTGGCACCTTCCCTGGTGGAGTTGTGCATGGGGTGTGTTTGGAACATTTTGTCACCAGCCGAGTCCAAAATTCAGCGATTCCCCATCTCAGCCCAGAAAGCAGGTAGAACAACTTTTGTGGTGCCTTGCAGCTGCCTACCGGACCAATGTAAAAACTGCCAACAGAACTCCTTTCTGGCACCTTCCCTGGTGGAGCTGCGCATGGGGTGTGTTTGGAGCATTTTGTCACCAGCCAACTCTAAAATTCATCGTTTCCCCATCTCAGCCCAGAAAGCAGGTAGAACAACTTTTATGGTGCCTTTCAGATGCCTACCGGGGTAGTGTAAAAACTACCAACAGAACTCGTTTCTGGCACCTTCCCTGGTGGAGTTGTGCATGGGGTGTGTTTGGAACATTTTGTCACCAGCCGAGTCCAAAATCCAGCGATTCCCCATCTCAGCCCAGAAAGCAGGTAGAACAACTTTTGTGGTGCCTTGCAGCTGCCTACCGGACCAATGTAAAAACTGCCAAGAGAACTCGTTTCTGGCACCTTCCCTGGTGGAGCTGCGCATGGGGTGTGTTTGGAGCATTTTGTCACCAGCCAACTCTAAAATTCATCGTTTCGCCATCTCAGCCCAGAAAGCAGGTAGAACAAATTTTATGGTGCCTTTCAGATGCCTACCGGGGTATTGTAAAAACTAACAACAGAACTCGTTTCTGGCACCTTCCCCGGTGGAGTTGTGCATGGGGTGTGTTTGGAACATTTTGTCACCAGCCGAGTCCAAAATTCAGCGATTCCCCACCTCAGCCCAGAAAGCAGGTAGAACAACTTTTGTGCTGCCTTTCAGCTGCCTACCGGACCAATGTAAAAACTGCCAACAGAACTCCTTTCTGGCACCTTCCCCGGTGGAGCTGCGCATGGGGTGTGTTTGGAGCATTTTGTCACCGGCCGACTCTAAAATTCATCGTTTCCCCATCTCAGCCCAGAAAGCAGGTAGAACAAGTTTTGTGGTGCCTTTCAGATGCCTACCGGACCAATGTAAAAACTGCCAAGAGAACTCGTTTCTGGCACCTTCCCCGGTGGAGCTGCGCATGGGGTGTGTTTGGAGCATTTTGTCACCGGCCGACTCTAAAATTCAGCGATTCCCCATCTCAGCCCAGAAAGCAGGTAGAACAAATTTTATGGTACCTTTCAGATGCCTACCGGGGTATTGCAAAAACTAACAACAGAACTCCTTTCTGGCACCTTCTCCGGTGGAGTTGTGCATGGGGTGTGTTTGGAACATTTTGTCACCAGCCGAGTCCAAAATTCAGCGATTCCCCACCTCAGCCCAGAAAGCAGGTAGAACAACTTTTGTGGTGCCTTTCAGCTGCCTACCGGACCAATGTAAAAACTGCCAACAGAACTCCTTTCTGGCACCTTCCCCGGTGGAGCTGCGCATGGGGTGTGTTTGGAGCATTTTGTCACCGGCCGACTCTAAAATTCATCGTTTCCCCATCTCAGCCCAGAAAGCAGGAAGAACAAATTTTATGGTGCCTTGCAGCTGCCTACCGAGCAATGTAAAAACTGTCAATAGAACTCCTTTCTGGCACCTTCCCTGGTATAGCTGCGCATGGGGTGTGTTTGGAACATTTTGTCACCAGCCGAGACCAAAATTCAGCGATTCCCCATCTCAGCCCAGAAAACAGGTAGAACAAATTTTGTGGTGCCTTTCAGCTGCCTACCGGACCAATGTAAAAACTGCCAACAGAACTCCTTTCTGGCACCTTCCCTGGTGGAGCTGCGCATGGGGTGTGTTTGGAGCATTTTGTCACCGGCCAACTCTAAAATTCAGCGAGTCCCCACCTCAGCCCAGAAAGCAGGTAGAACAACTTTTGTGGTGCCTTGCAGCTGCCTACCGGAGCAATGTAAAAACTACCAAGAGAACTCGTTTCTGGCACCTTCCCTGGTGGAGTTGTGCATGGGGTGTGTTTGGAACATTTTGTCACCAGCCGAGTCCAAAATTCAGCCATTCCCCATCTCAGCCCAGAAAGCAGGTAGAACAACTTTTGTGGTGCCTTTCAGCTGCCTACCGGACCAATGTAAAAACTGCCATCAGAACTCCTTTCTGGCACCTTCCCTGGTGGAGCTGCGCATGGGGTGTGTTTGGAGCATTTTGTCACCGGCCGACTCTAAAATTCATCGTTTCCCCATCTCAGCCCAGAAAGCAGGTAGAACAACTTTTGTGGTGCCTTGCAGCTGCCTACCGGAGCAATGTAAAAACTACCAAGAGAACTCGTTTCTGGCACCTTCCCTGGTGGAGTTGTGCATGGGGTGTGTTTGGAACATTTTGTCACCAGCCGAGTCCAAAATTCAGCCATTCCCCATCTCAGCCCAGAAAGCAGGTAGAACAACTTTTGTGGTGCCTTTCAGCTGCCTACCGGACCAATGTAAAAACTGCCATCAGAACTCCTTTCTGGCACCTTCCCTGGTGGAGCTGCGCATGGGGTGTGTTTGGAGCATTTTGTCACCGGCCGACTCTAAAATTCATCGTTTCCCCATCTCAGCCCAGAAAGCAGGTAGAACAACTTTTGTGGTGGCTTACAGATGCCTACCGGGGTATTGTAAAAACTACCAAGAGAACTCGTTTCTGGCACCTTCCCTGGTGGAGTTGTGCATGGGGTGTGTTTGGAACATTTTGTCACCAGCCGAGTCCAAAATTCAGCGATTCCCCACCTCAGCCCAGAAAGCAGGTAGAACAACTTTTGTGGTGCCTTGCAGCTGCCTACCGGACCAATGTAAAAACTGCCAACAGAACTCCTTTCTGGCACCTTCCCCGGTGGAGCTGCGCATGGGGTGTGTTTGGAGCATTTTGTCACCGGCCGAGTCCAAAATTCATCGTTTCCCCATCTCAGCCCAGAAAGCAGGTAGAACAACTTTTGTGCTGCCTTTCAGATGCCTACCGGACCAATGTAAAAACTGCCATCAGAACTCGTTTCTGGCACCTTCCCCGGTGGAGCTGCGCATGGGGTGTGTTTGGAGCATTTTGTCACCGGCCGACTCTAAAATTCAGCGATTCCCCATCTCAGCCCAGAAAGCAGGTAGAACAAATTTTATGATGCCTTGCAGCTGCCTACCGGAGCAATGTAAAAACTTTCAATAGAACTCCTTTCTGGCACCTTCCCTGGTGGAGCTGCGCATGGGGTGTGTTTGGAGCATTTTGTCACCGGCCAACTCTAAAATTCATCGTTTCCCCACATCAGCCCAGAAAGCAGGTAGAACAACTTTTGTGGTGCCTTGCAGCTGCCTACCGGGGTTTTGTAAAAACTACCAAGAGAACTCGTTTCTGGCACCTTCCCCGGTGGAGCTGCGCATGGGGTGTGTTTGGAGCATTTTGTCACCAGCCAACTCTAAAATTCATCGTTTCGCCATCTCAGCCCAGAAAGCAGGTAGAACAAATTTTATGGTGCCTTTCAGATGCCTACCGGGGTATTGTAAAAACTAACAACAGAACTCGTTTCTGGCACCTTCCCCGGTGGAGTTGTGCATGGGGTGTGTTTGGAACATTTTGTCACCAGCCGAGTCCAAAATTCAGCGATTCCCCACCTCAGCCCAGAAAGCAGGTAGAACAACTTTTGTGCTGCCTTTCAGCTGCCTACCGGACCAATGTAAAAACTGCCAACAGAACTCCTTTCTGGCACCTTCCCCGGTGGAGCTGCGCATGGGGTGTGTTTGGAGCATTTTGTCACCGGCCAACTCTAAAATTCAGCGAGTCCCCATCTCAGCCCAGAAAGCAGGTAGAACAAGTTTTGTGGTGCCTTTCAGATGCCTACCGGACCAATGTAAAAACTGCCAACAGAACTCCTTTCTGGCACCTTCCCTGGTATAGCTGCGCATGGGGTGTGTTTGGAACATTTTGTCACCAGCCGAGTCCAAAATTCAGCGATTCCCCACCTCAGCCCAGAAAGCAGGTAGAACAACTTTTGTGGTGTCTTGCAGCTGCCTACCGGACCAATGTAAAAACTGCCAACAGAACTCGTTTCTGGCACCTTCCCTGGTGGAGCTGCGCATGGGGTGTGTTTGGAGCATTTTGTCACCAGCCAACTCTAAAATTCATCGTTTCCCCATCTCAGCCCAGAAAGCAGGTAGAACAAATTTTATGGTGCCTTTCAGATGCCTACCGGGGTAGTGTAAAAACTAACAACAGAACTCGTTTCTGGCACCTTCCCTGGTGGAGTTGTGCATGGGGTGTGTTTGGAACATTTTGTCACCAGCCGAGTCCAAAATTCAGCGATTCCCCATCTCAGCCCAGAAAGCAGGTAGAACAACTTTTGTGGTGCCTTGCAGCTGCCAACCGGACCAATGTAAAAACTGCCAACAGAACTCGTTTCTGGCACCTTCCCTGGTGGAGCTGCGCATGGGGTGTGTTTGGAGCATTTTGTCACCAGCCAACTCTAAAATTCATCGTTTCCCCGTCTCAGCCCAGAAAGCAGGTAGAACAACTTTTATGGTGCCTTTCAGATGCCTACCGGGGTATTGTAAAAACTACCAACAGAACTCGTTTCTGGCACCTTCCCTGGTGGAGTTGTGCATGGGGTGTGTTTGGAACATTTTGTCACCAGCCGAGTCCAAAATGCAGCGATTCCCCATCTCAGCCCAGAAAGCAGGTAGAACAACTTTTGTGGTGCCTTGCAGCTGCCTACCGGACCAATGTAAAAACTGCCAAGAGAACTCGTTTCTGGCACCTTCCCTGGTGGAGCTGCGCATGGGGTGTGTTTGGAGCATTTTGTCACCAGCCGAGTCCAAAATTCATCGTTTCCCCACATCAGCCCAGAAAGCAGGTAGAACAACTTTTGTGGTGCCTTGCAGCTGCCTACCGGGGTAGTGTAAAAAGTACCTACAGAACTCGTTTCTGGCACCTTCCCTGGTGGAGCTGCGCATGGGGTGTGTTTGGAGCATTTTGTCACCAGCCAACTCTAAAATTCATCGTTTCGCCATCTCAGCCCAGAAAGCAGGTAGAACAAATTTTATGGTGCCTTTCAGATGCCTACCGGGGTATTGTAAAAACTAACAACAGAACTCGTTTCTGGCACCTTCCCTGGTGGAGTTGTGCATGGGGTGTGTTTGGAACATTTTGTCACCAGCCGAGTCCAAAATTCAGCGATTCCCCACCTCAGCCCAGAAAGCAGGTAGAACAACTTTTGTGCTGCCTTTCAGCTGCCTACCGGACCAATGTAAAAACTGCCAACAGAACTCCTTTCTGGCACCTTCCCCGGTGGAGCTGCGCATGGGGTGTGTTTGGAGCATTTTGTCACCAGCCAACTCTAAAATTCATCGTTTCCCCATCTCAGCCCAGAAAGCAGGTAGAACAAATTTTATGGTGCCTTTCAGATGCCTACCGGGGTATTGTAAAAACTAACAACAGAACTCGTTTCTGGCACCTTCCCCGGTGGAGTTGTGCATGGGGTGTGTTTGGAACATTTTGTCACCAGCCGAGTCCAAAATTCAGCGATTCCCCACCTCAGCCCAGAAAGCAGGTAGAACAACTTTTGTGCTGCCTTTCAGCTGCCTACCGGACCAATGTAAAAACTGCCAACAGAACTCCTTTCTGGCACCTTCCCCGGTGGAGCTGCGCATGGGGTGTGTTTGGAGCATTTTGTCACCGGCCGACTCTAAAATTCATCGTTTCCCCATCTCAGCCCAGAAAGCAGGTAGAACAAGTTTTGTGGTGCCTTTCAGATGCCTACCGGACCAATGTAAAAACTGCCAACAGAACTCCTTTCTGGCACCTTCCCTGGTATAGCTGCGCATGGGGTGTGTTTGGAACATTTTGTCACCAGCCGAGTCCAAAATTCAGCGATTCCCCATCTCAGCCCAGAAAGCAGGTAGAACAACTTTTGTGGTGCCTTGCAGCTGCCTACCGGACCAATGTAAAAACTGCCAACAGAACTCGTTTCTGGCACCTTCCCTGGTGGAGCTGCGCATGGGGTGTGTTTGGAGCATTTTGTCACCAGCCAACTCTAAAATTCATCGTTTCCCCATCTCAGCCCAGAAAGCAGGTAGAACAACTTTTATGGTGCCTTTCAGATGCCTACCGGGGTATTGTAAAAACTACCAACAGAACTCGTTTCTGGCACCTTCCCTGGTGGAGTTGTGCATTGGGTGTGTTTGGAACATTTTGTCACCAGCCGAGTCCAAAATCCAGCGATTCCCCATCTCAGCCCAGAAAGCAGGTAGAACAACTTTTGTGGTGCCTTGCAGCTGCCTACCGGACCAATGTAAAAACTGCCAAGAGAACTCGTTTCTGGCACCTTCCCTGGTGGAGCTGCGCATGGGGTGTGTTTGGAGCATTTTGTCACCAGCCGAGTCCAAAATTCAGCGTTTCCCCACATCAGCCCAGAAAGCAGGTAGAACAACTTTTGTGGTGCCTTGCAGCTGCCTACCGGGGTAGTGTAAAAAGTACCTACAGAACTCGTTTCTGGCACCTTCCCTGGTGGAGCTGCGCATGGGGTGTGTTTGGAGCATTTTGTCACCAGCCAAATCTAAAATTCATCGTTTCCCCATCTCAGCCCAGAAAGCAGGTAGAACAACTTTTGTGGTGCCTTGCAGCTGCCTACCGGGGTAGTGTAAAAACTACCAACAGAACTCGTTTCTGGCACCTTCCCTGGTGGAGTTGTGCATGGGGTGTGTTTGGAACATTTTGTCACCAGCAGAGTCCAAAATCCAGCGATTCCCCATCTCAGCCCAGAAAGCAGGTAGAACAACTTTTGTGGTGCCTTGCAGCTGCCTACCGGACCAATGTAAAAACTGCCAAGAGAACTCGTTTCTGGCACCTTCCCTGGTGGAGCTGCGCATGGGGTGTGTTTGGAGCATTTTGTCACCAGCCAACTCTAAAATTCATCGTTTCCCCGTCTCAGCCCAGAAAGCAGGTAGAACAACTTTTATGGTGCCTTTCAGATGCCTACCGGGGTATTGTAAAAACTACCAACAGAACTCGTTTCTGGCACCTTCCCTGGTGGAGTTGTGCATGGGGTGTGTTTGGAACATTTTGTCACCAGCCGAGTCCAAAATGCAGCGATTCCCCATCTCAGCCCAGAAAGCAGGTAGAACAACTTTTGTGGTGCCTTTCAGCTGCCTACCGGACCAATGTAAAAACTGCCAAGAGAACTCGTTTCTGGCACCTTCCCTGGTGGAGCTGCGCATGGGGTGTGTTTGGAGCATTTTGTCACCAGCCGAGTCCAAAATTCATCGTTTCCCCACATCAGCCCAGAAAGCAGGTAGAACAACTTTTGTGGTGCCTTGCAGCTGCCTACCGGGGTAGTGTAAAAAGTACCTACAGAACTCGTTTCTGGCACCTTCCCTGGTGGAGCTGCGCATGGGGTGTGTTTGGAGCATTTTGTCACCAGCCAACTCTAAAATTCATCGTTTCGCCATCTCAGCCCAGAAAGCAGGTAGAACAAATTTTATGGTGCCTTTCAGATGCCTACCGGGGTATTGTAAAAACTAACAACAGAACTCGTTTCTGGCACCTTCCCTGGTGGAGTTGTGCATGGGGTGTGTTTGGAACATTTTGTCACCAGCCGAGTCCAAAATTCAGCGATTCCCCACCTCAGCCCAGAAAGCAGGTAGAACAACTTTTGTGCTGCCTTTCAGCTGCCTACCGGACCAATGTAAAAACTGCCAACAGAACTCCTTTCTGGCACCTTCCCCGGTGGAGCTGCGCATGGGGTGTGTTTGGAGCATTTTGTCACCAGCCAACTCTAAAATTCATCGTTTCCCCATCTCAGCCCAGAAAGCAGGTAGAACAAATTTTATGGTGCCTTTCAGATGCCTACCGGGGTATTGTAAAAACTAACAACAGAACTCGTTTCTGGCACCTTCCCCGGTGGAGTTGTGCATGGGGTGTGTTTGGAACATTTTGTCACCAGCCGAGTCCAAAATTCAGCGATTCCCCACCTCAGCCCAGAAAGCAGGTAGAACAACTTTTGTGCTGCCTTTCAGCTGCCTACCGGACCAATGTAAAAACTGCCAACAGAACTCCTTTCTGGCACCTTCCCCGGTGGAGCTGCGCATGGGGTGTGTTTGGAGCATTTTGTCACCGGCCGACTCTAAAATTCATCGTTTCCCCATCTCAGCCCAGAAAGCAGGTAGAACAAGTTTTGTGGTGCCTTTCAGATGCCTACCGGACCAATGTAAAAACTGCCAACAGAACTCCTTTCTGGCACCTTCCCTGGTATAGCTGCGCATGGGGTGTGTTTGGAACATTTTGTCACCAGCCGAGTCCAAAATTCAGCGATTCCCCACCTCAGCCCAGAAAGCAGGTAGAACAACTTTTGTGGTGTCTTGCAGCTGCCTACCGGACCAATGTAAAATCTGCCAACAGAACTCGTTTCTGGCACCTTCCCTGGTGGAGCTGCGCATGGGGTGTGTTTGGAGCATTTTGTCACCAGCCAACTCTAAAATTCATCGTTTCCCCATCTCAGCCCAGAAAGCAGGTAGAACAAATTTTATGGTGCCTTTCAGATGCCTACCGGGGTATTGTAAAAACTAACAACAGAACTCGTTTCTGGCACCTTCCCTGGTGGAGTTGTGCATGGGGTGTGTTTGGAACATTTTGTCACCAGCCGAGTCCAAAATTCAGCGATTCCCCATCTCAGCCCAGAAAGCAGGTAGAACAACTTTTGTGGTGCCTTGCAGCTGCCTACCGGACCAATGTAAAAACTGCCAACAGAACTCGTTTCTGGCACCTTCCCTGGTGGAGCTGCGCATGGGGTGTGTTTGGAGCATTTTGTCACCAGCCAACTCTAAAATTCATCGTTTCCCCATCTCAGCCCAGAAAGCAGGTAGAACAACTTTTATGGTGCCTTTCAGATGCCTACCGGGGTATTGTAAAAACTACCAACAGAACTCGTTTCTGGCACCTTCCCTGGTGGAGTTGTGCATGGGGTGTGTTTGGAACATTTTGTCACCAGCCGAGTCCAAAATCCAGCGATTCCCCATCTCAGCCCAGAAAGCAGGTAGAACAACTTTTGTGGTGCCTTGCAGCTGCCTACCGGACCAATGTAAAAACTGCCAAGAGAACTCGTTTCTGGCACCTTCCCTGGTGGAGCTGCGCATGGGGTGTGTTTGGAGCATTTTGTCACCAGCCGAGTCCAAAATTCAGCGTTTCCCCACATCAGCCCAGAAAGCAGGTAGAACAACTTTTGTGGTGCCTTGCAGCTGCCTACCGGGGTAGTGTAAAAAGTACCTACAGAACTCGTTTCTGGCACCTTCCCTGGTGGAGCTGCGCATGGGGTGTGTTTGGAGCATTTTGTCACCAGCCAACTCTAAAATTCATCGTTTCCCCATCTCAGCCCAGAAAGCAGGTAGAACAACTTTTGTGGTGCCTTGCAGCTGCCTACCGGGGTAGTGTAAAAACTACCAACAGAACTCGTTTCTGGCACCTTCCCTGGTGGAGTTGTGCATGGGGTGTGTTTGGAACATTTTGTCACCAGCAGAGTCCAAAATCCAGCGATTCCCCATCTCAGCCCAGAAAGCAGGTAGAACAACTTTTGTGGTGCCTTGCAGCTGCCTACCGGACCAATGTAAAAACTGCCAAGAGAACTCGTTTCTGGCACCTTCCCTGGTGGAGCTGCGCATGGGGTGTGTTTGGAGCATTTTGTCACCAGCCGAGTCCAAAATTCAGCGTTTCCCCACATCAGCCCAGAAAGCAGGTAGAACAACTTTTGTGGTGCCTTGCAGCTGCCTACCGGGGTAGTGTAAAAAGTACCTACAGAACTCGTTTCTGGCACCTTCCCTGGTGGAGCTGCGCATGGGGTGTGTTTGGAGCATTTTGTCACCAGCCAACTCTAAAATTCATCGTTTCGCCATCTCAGCCCAGAAAGCAGGTAGAACAAATTTTATGGTGCCTTTCAGATGCCTACCGGGGTATTGTAAAAACTAACAACAGAACTCGTTTCTGGCACCTTCCCCGGTGGAGTTGTGCATGGGGTGTGTTTGGAACATTTTGTCACCAGCCGAGTCCAAAATTCAGCGATTCCCCACCTCAGCCCAGAAAGCAGGTAGAACAACTTTTGTGCTGCCTTTCAGCTGCTTACCGGACCAATGTAAAAACTGCCAACAGAACTCCTTTCTGGCACCTTCCCCGGTGGAGCTGCGCATGGGGTGTGTTTGGAGCATTTTGTCACCGGCCGACTCTAAAATTCATCGTTTCCCCATCTCAGCCCAGAAAGCAGGTAGAACAAGTTTTGTGGTGCCTTTCAGATGCCTACCGGACCAATGTAAAAACTGCCAAGAGAACTCGTTTCTGGCACCTTCCCCGGTGGAGCTGCGCATGGGGTGTGTTTGGAGCATTTTGTCACCGGCCGACTCTAAAATTCAGCGATTCCCCATCTCAGCCCAGAAAGCAGGTAGAACAAATTTTATGGTACCTTTCAGATGCCTACCGGGGTATTGCAAAAACTAACAACAGAACTCCTTTCTGGCACCTTCTCCGGTGGAGTTGTGCATGGGGTGTGTTTGGAACATTTTGTCACCAGCCGAGTCCAAAATTCAGCGATTCCCCACCTCAGCCCAGAAAGCAGGTAGAACAACTTTTGTGGTGCCTTTCAGCTGCCTACCGGACCAATGTAAAAACTGCCAACAGAACTCCTTTCTGGCACCTTCCCCGGTGGAGCTGCGCATGGGGTGTGTTTGGAGCATTTTGTCACCGGCCGACTCTAAAATTCATCGTTTCCCCATCTCAGCCCAGAAAGCAGGAAGAACAAATTTTATGGTGCCTTGCAGCTGCCTACCGAGCAATGTAAAAACTGTCAATAGAACTCCTTTCTGGCACCTTCCCTGGTATAGCTGCGCATGGGGTGTGTTTGGAACATTTTGTCACCAGCCGAGACCAAAATTCAGCGATTCCCCATCTCAGCCCAGAAAACAGGTAGAACAAATTTTGTGGTGCCTTTCAGCTGCCTACCGGACCAATGTAAAAACTGCCAACAGAACTCCTTTCTGGCACCTTCCCTGGTGGAGCTGCGCATGGGGTGTGTTTGGAGCATTTTGTCACCGGCCAACTCTAAAATTCAGCGAGTCCCCACCTCAGCCCAGAAAGCAGGTAGAACAACTTTTGTGGTGCCTTGCAGCTGCCTACCGGAGCAATGTAAAAACTACCAAGAGAACTCGTTTTTGGCACCTTCCCTGGTGGAGTTGTGCATGGGGTGTGTTTGGAACATTTTGTCACCAGCCGAGTCCAAAATTCAGCCATTCCCCATCTCAGCCCAGAAAGCAGGTAGAACAACTTTTGTGGTGCCTTTCAGCTGCCTACCGGACCAATGTAAAAACTGCCATCAGAACTCCTTTCTGGCACCTTCCCTGGTGGAGCTGCGCATGGGGTGTGTTTGGAGCATTTTGTCACCGGCCGACTCTAAAATTCATCGTTTCCCCATCTCAGCCCAGAAAGCAGGTAGAACAACTTTTGTGGTGCCTTTCAGCTGCCTACCGGGGTATTGTAAAAACTACCAAGAGAACTCGTTTCTGGCACCTTCCCTGGTGGAGTTGTGCATGGGGTGTGTTTGGAACATTTTGTCACCAGCCGAGTCCAAAATTCAGCGATTCCCCACCTCAGCCCAGAAAGCAGGTAGAACAACTTTTGTCGTGCCTTGCAGCTGCCTACCGGACCAATGTAAAAACTGCCAACAGAACTCCTTTCTGGCACCTTCCCCGGTGGAGCTGCGCATGGGGTGTGTTTGGAGCATTTTGTCACCGGCCGAGTCCAAAATTCATCGTTTCCCCATCTCAGCCCAGAAAGCAGGTAGAACAACTTTTGTGCTGCCTTTCAGATGCCTACCGGACCAATGTAAAAACTGCCAAGAGAACTCGTTTCTGGCACCTTCCCCGGTGGAGCTGCGCCTGGGGTGTGTTTGGAGCATTTTGTCACCGGCCGACTCTAAAATTCAGCGATTCCCCATCTCAGCCCAGAAAGCAGGTAGAACAAATTTTATGATGCCTTGCAGCTGCCTACCGGAGCAATGTAAAAACTTTCAATAGAACTCCTTTCTGGCACCTTCCCCGGTGGAGCTGCGCATGGGGTGTGTTTGGAGCATTTTGTCACCGGCCAACTCTAAAATTCATCGTTTCCCCACATCAGCCCAGAAAGCAGGTAGAACAACTTTTGTGGTGCCTTGCAGCTGCCTACCGGGGTTTTGTAAAAACTACCAAGAGAACTCGTTTCTGGCACCTTCCCCGGTGGAGCTGCGCATGGGGTGTGTTTGGAGCATTTTGTCACCAGCCAACTCTAAAATTCATCGTTTCGCCATCTCAGCCCAGAAAGCAGGTAGAACAAATTTTATGGTGCCTTTCAGATGCCTACCGGGGTATTGTAAAAACTAACAACAGAACTCGTTTCTGGCACCTTCCCCGGTGGAGTTGTGCATGGGGTGTGTTTGGAACATTTTGTCACCAGCCGAGTCCAAAATTCAGCGATTCCCCACCTCAGCCCAGAAAGCAGGTAGAACAACTTTTGTGCTGCCTTTCAGCTGCCTACCGGACCAATGTAAAAACTGCCAACAGAACTCCTTTCTGGCACCTTCCCCGGTGGAGCTGCGCATGGGGTGTGTTTGGAGCATTTTGTCACCGGCCAACTCTAAAATTCAGCGAGTCCCCATCTCAGCCCAGAAAGCAGGTAGAACAAGTTTTGTGGTGCCTTTCAGATGCCTACCGGACCAATGTAAAAACTGCCAACAGAACTCCTTTCTGGCACCTTCCCTGGTATAGCTGCGCATGGGGTGTGTTTGGAACATTTTGTCACCAGCCGAGTCCAAAATTCAGCGATTCCCCACCTCAGCCCAGAAAGCAGGTAGAACAACTTTTGTGGTGTCTTGCAGCTGCCTACCGGACCAATGTAAAAACTGCCAACAGAACTCGTTTCTGGCACCTTCCCTGGTGGAGCTGCGCATGGGGTGTGTTTGGAGCATTTTGTCACCAGCCAACTCTAAAATTCATCGTTTCCCCATCTCAGCCCAGAAAGCAGGTAGAACAAATTTTATGGTGCCTTTCAGATGCCTACCGGGGTAGTGTAAAAACTAACAACAGAACTCGTTTCTGGCACCTTCCCTGGTGGAGTTGTGCATGGGGTGTGTTTGGAACATTTTGTCACCAGCCGAGTCCAAAATTCAGCGATTCCCCATCTCAGCCCAGAAAGCAGGTAGAACAACTTTTGTGGTGCCTTGCAGCTGCCTACCGGACCAATGTAAAAACTGCCAACAGAACTCGTTTCTGGCACCTTCCCTGGTGGAGCTGCGCATGGGGTGTGTTTGGAGCATTTTGTCACCAGCCAACTCTAAAATTCATCGTTTCCCCGTCTCAGCCCAGAAAGCAGGTAGAACAACTTTTATGGTGCCTTTCAGATGCCTACCGGGGTATTGTAAAAACTACCAACAGAACTCGTTTCTGGCACCTTCCCTGGTGGAGTTGTGCATGGGGTGTGTTTGGAACATTTTGTCACCAGCCGAGTCCAAAATGCAGCGATTCCCCATCTCAGCCCAGAAAGCAGGTAGAACAACTTTTGTGGTGCCTTGCAGCTGCCTACCGGACCAATGTAAAAACTGCCAAGAGAACTCGTTTCTGGCACCTTCCCTGGTGGAGCTGCGTATGGGGTGTGTTTGGAACATTTTGTCACCAGCCGAGTCCAAAATTCATCGTTTCCCCACATCAGCCCAGAAAGCAGGTAGAACATCTTTTGTGGTGCCTTGCAGCTGCCTACCGGGGTAGTGTAAAAAGTACCTACAGAACTCGTTTCTGGCACCTTCCCTGGTGGAGCTGCGCATGGGGTGTGTTTGGAGCATTTTGTCACCAGCCAACTCTAAAATTCATCGTTTCGCCATCTCAGCCCAGAAAGCAGGTAGAACAAATTTTATGGTGCCTTTCAGATGCCTACCGGGGTATTGTAAAAACTAACAACAGAACTCGTTTCTGGCACCTTCCCCGGTGGAGTTGTGCATGGGGTGTGTTTGGAACATTTTGTCACCAGCCGAGTCCAAAATTCAGCGATTCCCCACCTCAGCCCAGAAAGCAGGTAGAACAACTTTTGTGCTGCCTTTCAGCTGCCTACCGGACCAATGTAAAAACTGCCAACAGAACTCCTTTCTGGCACCTTCCCCGGTGGAGCTGCGCATGGGGTGTGTTTGGAGCATTTTGTCACCAGCCAACTCTAAAATTCATCGTTTCCCCATCTCAGCCCAGAAAGCAGGTAGAACAAATTTTATGGTGCCTTTCAGATGCCTACCGGGGTATTGTAAAAACTAACAACAGAACTCGTTTCTGGCACCTTCCCTGGTGGAGTTGTGCATGGGGTGTGTTTGGAACATTTTGTCACCAGCCGAGTCCAAAATTCAGCGATTCCCCATCTCAGCCCAGAAAGCAGGTAGAACAACTTTTGTGGTGCCTTGCAGCTGCCTACCGGACCAATGTAAAAACTGCCAACAGAACTCGTTTCTGGCACCTTCCCTGGTGGAGCTGCGCATGGGGTGTGTTTGGAGCATTTTGTCACCAGCCAACTCTAAAATTCATCGTTTCCCCGTCTCAGCCCAGAAAGCAGGTAGAACAACTTTTATGGTGCCTTTCAGATGCCTACCGGGGTATTGTAAAAACTACCAACAGAACTCGTTTCTGGCACCTTCCCTGGTGGAGTTGTGCATGGGGTGTGTTTGGAACATTTTGTCACCAGCCGAGTCCAAAATCCAGCGATTCCCCATCTCAGCCCAGAAAGCAGGTAGAACAACTTTTGTGGTGCCTTGCAGCTGCCTACCGGACCAATGTAAAAACTGCCAAGAGAACTCGTTTCTGGCACCTTCCCTGGTGGAGCTGCGCATGGGGTGTGTTTGGAGCATTTTGTCACCAGCCGAGTCCAAAATTCATCGTTTCCCCACATCAGCCCAGAAAGCAGGTAGAACAACTTTTGTGGTGCCTTGCAGCTGCCTACCGGGGTAGTGTAAAAAGTACCTACAGAACTCGTTTCTGGCACCTTCCCTGGTGGAGCTGCGCATGGGGTGTGTTTGGAGCATTTTGTCACCAGCCAACTCTAAAATTCATCGTTTCGCCATCTCAGCCCAGAAAGCAGGTAGAACAAATTTTATGGTGCCTTTCAGATGCCTACCGGGGTATTGTAAAAACTAACAACAGAACTCGTTTCTGGCACCTTCCCCGGTGGAGTTGTGCATGGGGTGTGTTTGGAACATTTTGTCACCAGCCGAGTCCAAAATTCAGCGATTCCCCACCTCAGCCCAGAAAGCAGGTAGAACAACTTTTGTGCTGCCTTTCAGCTGCCTACCGGACCAATGTAAAAACTGCCAACAGAACTCCTTTCTGGCACCTTCCCCGGTGGAGCTGCGCATGGGGTGTGTTTGGAGCATTTTGTCACCGGCCGACTCTAAAATTCATCGTTTCCCCATCTCAGCCCAGAAAGCAGGTAGAACAAATTTTGTGGTGCCTTTCAGATGCCTACCGGACCAATGTAAAAACTGCCAAGAGAACTCGTTTCTGGCACCTTCCCCGGTGGAGCTGCGCATGGGGTGTGTTTGGAGCATTTTGTCACCGGCCGACTCTAAAATTCATCGTTTCCCCATCTCAGCCCAGAAAGCAGGTAGAACAAATTTTATGGTACCTTTCAGATGCCTACCGGGGTATTGCAAAAACTAACAACAGAACTCCTTTCTGGCACCTTCTCCGGTGGAGTTGTGCATGGGGTGTGTTTGGAACATTTTGTCACCAGCCGAGTCCAAAATTCAGCGATTCCCCACCTCAGCCCAGAAAGCAGGTAGAACAACTTTTGTGGTGCCTTTCAGCTGCCTACCGGACCAATGTAAAAACTGCCAACAGAACTCCTTTCTGGCACCTTCCCCGGTGGAGCTGCGCATGGGGTGTGTTTGGAGCATTTTGTCACCGGCCGACTCTAAAATTCATCGTTTCCCCATCTCAGCCCAGAAAGCAGGAAGAACAAATTTTATGGTGCCTTGCAGCTGCCTACCGAGCAATGTAAAAACTGTCAATAGAACTCCTTTCTGGCACCTTCCCTGGTATAGCTGCGCATGGGGTGTGTTTGGAACATTTTGTCACCAGCCGAGACCAAAATTCAGCGATTCCCCATCTCAGCCCAGAAAACAGGTAGAACAAATTTTGTGGTGCCTTTCAGCTGCCTACCGGACCAATGTAAAAACTGCCAACAGAACTCCTTTCTGGCACCTTCCCTGGTGGAGCTGCGCATGGGGTGTGTTTGGAGCATTTTGTCACCGGCCAACTCTAAAATTCAGCGAGTCCCCACCTCAGCCCAGAAAGCAGGTAGAACAACTTTTGTGGTGCCTTGCAGCTGCCTACCGGAGCAATGTAAAAACTACCAAGAGAACTCGTTTCTGGCACCTTCCCTGGTGGAGTTGTGCATGGGGTGTGTTTGGAACATTTTGTCACCAGCCGAGTCCAAAATTCAGCGATTCCCCACCTCAGCCCAGAAAGCAGGTAGAACAACTTTTGTGGTGTCTTGCAGCTGCCTACCGGACCAATGTAAAAACTGCCAACAGAACTCGTTTCTGGCACCTTCCCTGGTGGAGCTGCGCATGGGGTGTGTTTGGAGCATTTTGTCACCAGCCAACTCTAAAATTCATCGTTTCGCCATCTCAGCCCAGAAAGCAGGTAGAACAAATTTTATGGTGCCTTTCAGATGCCTACCGGGGTATTGTAAAAACTAACAACAGAACTCGTTTCTGGCACCTTCCCCGGTGGAGTTGTGCATGGGGTGTGTTTGGAACATTTTGTCACCAGCCGAGTCCAAAATTCAGCGATTCCCCACCTCAGCCCAGAAAGCAGGTAGAACAACTTTTGTGCTGCCTTTCAGCTGCCTACCGGACCAATGTAAAAACTGCCAACAGAACTCCTTTCTGGCACCTTCCCCGGTGGAGCTGCGCATGGGGTGTGTTTGGAGCATTTTGTCACCAGCCAACTCTAAAATTCATCGTTTCCCCATCTCAGCCCAGAAAGCAGGTAGAACAAATTTTATGGTGCCTTTCAGATGCCTACCGGGGTATTGTAAAAACTAACAACAGAACTCGTTTCTGGCACCTTCCCTGGTGGAGTTGTGCATGGGGTGTGTTTGGAACATTTTGTCACCAGCCGAGTCCAAAATTCAGCGATTCCCCATCTCAGCCCAGAAAGCAGGTAGAACAACTTTTGTGGTGCCTTGCAGCTGCCTACCGGACCAATGTAAAAACTGCCAACAGAACTCGTTTCTGGCACCTTCCCTGGTGGAGCTGCGCATGGGGTGTGTTTGGAGCATTTTGTCACCAGCCAACTCTAAAATTCATCGTTTCCCCATCTCAGCCCAGAAAGCAGGTAGAACAACTTTTATGGTGCCTTTCAGATGCCTACCGGGGTATTGTAAAAACTACCAACAGAACTCGTTTCTGGCACCTTCCCTGGTGGAGTTGTGCATGGGGTGTGTTTGGAACATTTTGTCACCAGCCGAGTCCAAAATCCAGCGATTCCCCATCTCAGCCCAGAAAGCAGGTAGAACAACTTTTGTGGTGCCTTGCAGCTGCCTACCGGACCAATGTAAAAACTGCCAAGAGAACTCGTTTCTGGCACCTTCCCTGGTGGAGCTGCGCATGGGGTGTGTTTGGAGCATTTTGTCACCAGCCGAGTCCAAAATTCATCGTTTCCCCACATCAGCCCAGAAAGCAGGTAGAACAACTTTTGTGGTGCCTTGCAGCTGCCTACCGGGGTAGTGTAAAAAGTACCTACAGAACTCGTTTCTGGCACCTTCCCTGGTGGAGCTGCGCATGGGGTGTGTTTGGAGCATTTTGTCACCAGCCAACTCTAAAATTCATCGTTTCGCCATCTCAGCCCAGAAAGCAGGTAGAACAAATTTTATGGTGCCTTTCAGATGCCTACCGGGGTATTGTAAAAACTAACAACAGAACTCGTTTCTGGCACCTTCCCCGGTGGAGTTGTGCATGGGGTGTGTTTGGAACATTTTGTCACCAGCCGAGTCCAAAATTCAGCGATTCCCCACCTCAGCCCAGAAAGCAGGTAGAACAACTTTTGTGCTGCCTTTCAGCTGCCTACCGGACCAATGTAAAAACTGCCAACAGAACTCCTTTCTGGCACCTTCCCCGGTGGAGCTGCGCATGGGGTGTGTTTGGAGCATTTTGTCACCGGCCGACTCTAAAATTCATCGTTTCCCCATCTCAGCCCAGAAAGCAGGTAGAACAACTTTTGTGGTGCCTTTCAGATGCCTACCGGACCAATGTAAAAACTGCCAAGAGAACTCGTTTCTGGCACCTTCCCCGGTGGAGCTGCGCATGGGGTGTGTTTGGAGCATTTTGTCACCGGCCGACTCTAAAATTCATCGTTTCCCCATCTCAGCCCAGAAAGCAGGTAGAACAAATTTTATGGTACCTTTCAGATGCCTACCGGGGTATTGCAAAAACTAACAACAGAACTCCTTTCTGGCACCTTCTCCGGTGGAGTTGTGCATGGGGTGTGTTTGGAACATTTTGTCACCAGCCGAGTCCAAAATTCAGCGATTCCCCACCTCAGCCCTGAAAGCAGGTAGAACAACTTTTGTGGTGCCTTTCAGCTGCCTACCGGACCAATGTAAAAACTGCCAACAGAACTCCTTTCTGGCACCTTCCCCGGTGGAGCTGCGCATGGGGTGTGTTTGGAGCATTTTGTCACCGGCCGACTCTAAAATTCATCGTTTCCCCATCTCAGCCCAGAAAGCAGGAAGAACAAATTTTATGGTGCCTTGCAGCTGCCTACCGAGCAATGTAAAAACTGTCAATAGAACTCCTTTCTGGCACCTTCCCTGGTATAGCTGCGCATGGGGTGTGTTTGGAACATTTTGTCACCAGCCGAGACCAAAATTCAGCGATTCCCCATCTCAGCCCAGAAAACAGGTAGAACAAATTTTGTGGTGCCTTTCAGCTGCCTACCGGACCAATGTAAAAACTGCCAACAGAACTCCTTTCTGGCACCTTCCCTGGTGGAGCTGCGCATGGGGTGTGTTTGGAGCATTTTGTCACCGGCCAACTCTAAAATTCAGCGAGTCCCCACCTCAGCCCAGAAAGCAGGTAGAACAACTTTTGTGGTGCCTTGCAGCTGCCTACCGGGGTTTTGTAAAAACTACCAAGAGAACTCGTTTCTGGCACCTTCCCTGGTGGAGTTGTGCATGGGGTGTGTTTGGAACATTTTGTCACCAGCCGAGTCCAAAATTCAGCGATTCCCCACCTCAGCCCAGAAAGCAGGTAGAACAACTTTTGTGGTGTCTTGCAGCTGCCTACCGGACCAATGTAAAAACTGCCAAGAGAACTCCTTTCTGGCACCTTCCCTGGTGGAGCTGCGCATGGGGTGTGTTTGGAGCATTTTGTCACCAGCCAACTCTAAAATTCATCGTTTCCCCGTCTCAGCCCAGAAAGCAGGTAGAACAAATTTTATGGTGCCTTTCAGATGCCTACCGGGGTATTGTAAAAACTAACAACAGAACTCGTTTCTGGCACCTTCCCTGGTGGAGTTGTGCATGGGGTGTGTTAGGAACATTTTGTCACCAGCCGAGTCCAAAATTCAGCGATTCCCCACCTCAGCCCAGAAAGCAGGTAGAACAACTTTTGTGGTGCCTTGCAGCTGCCTACCGGACCAATGTAAAAACTGCCAACAGAACTCGTTTCTGGCACCTTCCCTGGTGGAGCTGCGCATGGGGTGTGTTTGGAGCATTTTGTCACCAGCCAACTCTAAAATTCATCGTTTCCCCATCTCAGCCCAGAAAGCAGGTAGAACAACTTTTATGGTGCCTTTCAGATGCCTACCGGGGTATTGTAAAAACTAACAACAGAACTCGTTTCTGGCACCTTCCCCGGTGGAGTTGTGCATGGGGTGTGTTTGGTACATTTTGTCACCAGCCGAGTCCAAAATTCATCGTTTCCCCACCTCAGCCCAGAAAGCAGGTAGAACAACTTTTGTGGTGCCTTTCAGATGCCTACCGGGGTATTGTAAAAACTAACAACAGAACTCGTTTCTGGCGCCTTCCCTGGTGGAGTTGTGCATGGGTGTGTTTGGAACATTTTGTCACCAGCCAACTCTAAAATTCATCGTTTCCCCATCTCAGCCCAGAAAGCAGGTAGAACAAATTTTATGGTGCCTTTCAGATGCCTACCGGGGTATTGTAAAAACTAACAACAGAACTCGTTTCTGGCACCTTCCCCGGTGGAGTTGTGCATGGGGTGTGTTTGGAACATTTTGTCACCAGCCGAGTCCAAAATTCAGCGATTCCCCACCTCAGCCCAGAAAGCAGGTAGAACAAATTTTGTGCTGCCTTTCAGCTGCCTACCGGACCAATGTAAAAACTTCCAACAGAACTCCTTTCTGGCACCTTCCCCGGTGGAGCTGCGCATGGGGTGTGTTTGGAGCATTTTGTCACCGGCCGACTCTAAAATTCATCGTTTCCCCATCTCAGCCCAGAAAGCAGGTAGAACAAAATTTTATGGTGCCTTTCAGATGCCTACCGGGGTAGTGTAAAAACTACCAAAAGAACTCGTTTCTGGCACCTTCCCCGGTGGAGTTGTGCATGGGGTGTGTTTGGAACATTTTGTCACCAGCCGAGTCCAAAATTCAGCGATTCCCCACCTCAGCCCAGAAAGCAGGTAGAACAACTTTTGTGGTGCCTTTCAGCTGCCTACCGGACCAATGTAAAAACTGCCAACAGAACTCCTTTCTGGCACCTTCCCCGGTGGAGCTGCGCATGGGGTGTGTTTGGAGCATTTTGTCACCGGCCGACTCTAAAATTCATCGTTTCCCCATCTCAGCCCAGAAAGCAGGTAGAACAAGTTTTGTGGTGCCTTTCAGATGCCTACCGGACCAATGTAAAAACTGCCAAGAGAACTCGTTTCTGGCACCTTCCCCGGTGGAGCTGCGCATGGGGTGTGTTTGGAGCATTTTGTCACCGGCCGAGTCCAAAATTCAGCGATTCCCCATCTCAGCCCAGAAAGCAGGTAGAACAAATTTTATGATGCCTTGCAGCTGCCTACCGGAGCAATGTAAAAACTTTCAATAGAACTCCTTTCTGGCACCTTCCCTGGTATAGCTGCGCATGGGGTGTGTTTGGAACATTTTGTCACCAGCCGAGACCAAAATTCAGCCATTCCCCATCTCAGCCCAGAAAACAGGTAGAACAAATTTTGTGGTGCCTTTCAGCTGCCTACCGGACCAATGTAAAAACTGCCATCAGAACTCCTTTCTGGCACCTTCCCTGGTGGAGCTGCGCATGGGGTGTGTTTGGAGCATTTTGTCACCGGCCAACTCTAAAATTCATCGTTTCCCCACATCAGCCCAGAAAGCAGGTAGAACAACTTTTGTGGTGCCTTGCAGCTGCCTACCGGGGTTTTGTAAAAACTACCAAGAGAACTCGTTTCTGGCACCTTCCCTGGTGGAGCTGCGCATGGGGTGTGTTTGGAGCATTTTGTCACCAGCCAACTCTAAAATTCATCGTTTCGCCATCTCAGCCCAGAAAGCAGGTAGAACAAATTTTATGGTGCCTTTCAGATGCCTACCGGGGTATTGTAAAAACTAACAACAGAACTCATTTCTGGCACCTTCCCCGGTGGAGTTGTGCATGGGGTGTGTTTGGAACATTTTGTCACCAGCCGAGTCCAAAATTCAGCGATTCCCCATCTCAGCCCAGAAAGCAGCTAGAACAACTTTTGTGGTGCCTTGCAGCTGCCTACCGGGTTACTGTAAAAAGTACCAGTAGAACTCGTTTCTGGCACTTTCCCCGGTGGAGTTGTGCATGGGGTGTGTTTGGAACATTTTGTCACCAGCCAACTCTAAAATTCATCGTTTCCCCATCTCAGCCCAGAAAGCAGGTAGAACAAATTTTATGGTGCCTTTCAGATGCCTACCGGGGTATTGTAAAAACTAACAACAGAACTCGTTTCTGGCACCTTCCCCGGTGGAGTTGTGCATGGGGTGTGTTTGGTACATTTTGTCACCAGCCGAGTCCAAAATTCATCGTTTCCCCACCTCAGCCCAGAAAGCAGGTAGAACAACTTTTGTGGTGCCTTTCAGATGCCTACCGGGGTATTGTAAAAACTAACAACAGAACTCGTTTCTGGCGCCTTCCCTGGTGGAGTTGTGCATGGGGTGTGTTTGGAACATTTTGTCACCAGCCAACTCTAAAATTCATCGTTTCCCCATCTCAGCCCAGAAAGCAGGTAGAACAAATTTTATGGTGCCTTTCAGATGCCTACCGGGGTATTGTAAAAACTAACAACAGAACTCCTTTCTGGCACCTTCCCTGGTATAGCTGCGCATGGGGTGTGTTTGGAACATTTTGTCACCAGCCGAGACCAAAATTCAGCCATTCCCCATCTCAGCCCAGAAAACAGGTAGAACAAATTTTGTGGTGCCTTTCAGCTGCCTACCGGACCAATGTAAAAACTGCCATCAGAACTCCTTTCTGGCACCTTCCCTGGTGGAGCTGCGCATGAGGTGTGTTTGGAGCATTTTGTCACCGGCCAACTCTAAAATTCATCGTTTCCCCATCTCAGCCCAGAAAGCAGGTAGAACAAATTTTATGGTGCCTTTCAGATGCCTACCGGGGTAGTGTAAAAACTACCAAAAGAACTCGTTTCTGGCACCTTCCCCGGTGGAGTTGTGCATGGGGTGTGTTTGGAACATTTTGTCACCAGCCGAGTCCAAAATTCAGCGATTCCCCACCTCAGCCCAGAAAGCAGGTAGAACAACTTTTGTGGTGCCTTTCAGCTGCCTACCGGACCAATGTAAAAACTGCCAACAGAACTCCTTTCTGGCACCTTCCCCGGTGGAGCTGCGCATGGGGTGTGTTTGGAGCATTTTGTCACCGGCCGACTCTAAAATTCATCGTTTCCCCATCTCAGCCCAGAAAGCAGGTAGAACAAGTTTTGTGGTGCCTTTCAGATGCCTACCGGACCAATGTAAAAACTGCCAAGAGAACTCGTTTCTGGCACCTTCCCCGGTGGAGCTGCGCATGGGGTGTGTTTGGAGCATTTTGTCACCGGCCGAGTCCAAAATTCAGCGATTCCCCATCTCAGCCCAGAAAGCAGGTAGAACAAATTTTATGATGCCTTGCAGCTGCCTACCGGAGCAATGTAAAAACTTTCAATAGAACTCCTTCCTGGCACCTTCCCTGGTATAGCTGCGCATGGGGTGTGTTTGGAACATTTTGTCACCAGCCGAGACCAAAATTCAGCCATTCCCCATCTCAGCCCAGAAAACAGGTAGAACAAATTTTGTGGTGCCTTTCAGCTGCCTACCGGACCAATGTAAAAACTGCCATCAGAACTCCTTTCTGGCACCTTCCCTGGTGGAGCTGCGCATGGGGTGTGTTTGGAGCATTTTGTCACCGGCCAACTCTAAAATTCATCGTTTCCCCACATCAGCCCAGAAAGCAGGTAGAACAACTTTTGTGGTGCCTTGCAGCTGCCTACCGGGGTTTTGTAAAAACTACCAAGAGAACTCGTTTCTGGCACCTTCCCTGGTGGAGCTGCGCATGGGGTGTGTTTGGAGCATTTTGTCACCAGCCAACTCTAAAATTCATCGTTTCGCCATCTCAGCCCAGAAAGCAGGTAGAACAAATTTTATGGTGCCTTTCAGATGCCTACCGGGGTATTGTAAAAACTAACAACAGAACTCATTTCTGGCACCTTCCCCGGTGGAGTTGTGCATGGGGTGTGTTTGGAACATTTTGTCACCAGCCGAGTCCAAAATTCAGCGATTCCCCATCTCAGCCCAGAAAGCAGCTAGAACAACTTTTGTGGTGCCTTGCAGCTGCCTACCGGGTTACTGTAAAAAGTACCAGTAGAACTCGTTTCTGGCACTTTCCCCGGTGGAGTTGTGCATGGGGTGTGTTTGGAACATTTTGTCACCAGCCAACTCTAAAATTCATCGTTTCCCCATCTCAGCCCAGAAAGCAGGTAGAACAAATTTTATGGTGCCTTTCAGATGCCTACCGGGGTATTGTAAAAACTAACAACAGAACTCGTTTCTGGCACCTTCCGCGGTGGAGTTGTGCATGGGGTGTGTTTGGTACATTTTGTCACCAGCCGAGTCCAAAATTCATCGTTTCCCCACCTCAGCCCAGAAAACAGGTAGAACAAATTTTGTGGTGCCTTTCAGCTGCCTACCGGACCAATGTAAAAACTGCCATCAGAACTCCTTTCTGGCACCTTCCCTGGTGGAGCTGCGCATGGGGTGTGTTTGGAGCATTTTGTCACCGGCCAACTCTAAAATTCATCGTTTCCCCACATCAGCCCAGAAAGCAGGTAGAACAACTTTTGTGGTGCCTTGCAGCTGCCTACCGGGGTTTTGTAAAAACTACCAAGAGAACTCGTTTCTGGCACCTTCCCTGGTGGAGCTGCGCATGGGGTGTGTTTGGAGCATTTTGTCACCAGCCAACTCTAAAATTCATCGTTTCGCCATCTCAGCCCAGAAAGCAGGTAGAACAAATTTTATGGTGCCTTTCAGATGCCTACCGGGGTATTGTAAAAACTAACAACAGAACTCGTTTCTGGCACCTTCCCCGGTGGAGTTGTGCATGGGGTGTGTTTGGAACATTTTGTCACCAGCCGAGTCCAAAATTCAGCCATTCCCCATCTCAGCCCAGAAAGCAGGTAGAACAACTTTTGTGGTGCCTTGCAGCTGCCTACCGGGTTACTGTAAAAAGTACCAGTAGAACTCGTTTCTGGCACTTTCCCCGGTGGAGTTGTGCATGGGGTGTGTTTGGAACATTTTGTCACCAGCCAACTCTAAAATTCATCGTTTCCCCATCTCAGCCCAGAAAGCAGGTAGAACAAATTTTATGGTGCCTTTCAGATGCCTACCGGGGTATTGTAAAAATTACCAAGAGAACTCGTTTCTGGCACCTTCCGCGGTGGAGTTGTGCATGGGGTGTGTTTGGAACATTTTGTCACCAGCCGAGTCCAAAATTCAGCGATTCCCCACCTCAGCCCAGAAAGCAGGTAGAACAACTTTTGTGCTGCCTTTCAGCTGCCTACCGGACCAATGTAAAAACTGCCAACAGAACTCCTTTCTGGCACCTTCCCTGGTGGAGCTGCGCATGGGGTGTATTTGGAGCATTTTGTCACCAGCCGACTCTAAAATTCAGCGATTCCCCATCTCAGCCCAGAAAGCAGGTAGAACAAATTTTATGATGCCTTGCAGCTGCCTACCGGAGCAATGTAAAAGCTTTCAATAGAACTCCTTTCTGGCACCTTCCCCGGTGGAGCTGCGCATGGGGTGTGTTTGGAGCATTTTGTCACCGGCCAACTCTAAAATTCATCGTTTCCCCATCTCAGCCCAGAAAGCAGGTAGAACAACTTTTGTGGTGCCTTGCAGCTGCCTACCGGGGTTTTGTAAAAACTACCAAGAGAACTCGTTTCTGGCACCTTCCCTGGTGGAGCTGCGCATGGGGTGTGTTTGGAGCATTTTGTCACCAGCCAACTCTAAAATTCATCGTTTCGCCATCTCAGCCCAGAAAGCAGGTAGAACAAATTTTATGGTGCCTTTCAGATGCCTACCGGGGTATTGTAAAAACTAACAACAGAACTCCTTTCTGGCACCTTCCCCGGTGGAGTTGTGCATGGGGTGTGTTTGGAGCATTTTGTCACCAGCCGAGTCCAAAATTCAGCGATTCCCCACCTCAGCCCAGAAAGCAGGTAGAACAACTTTTGTGCTGCCTTTCAGCTGCCTACCGGACCAATGTGAAAACTGTCAACAGAACTCCTTTCTGGCACCTTCCCTGGTGGAGCTGCCCATGGGGTGTGTTTGGAGCACTTTGTCACCGGCCGACTCTAAAATTCATCGTTTCCCCATCTCAGCCCAGAAAGCAGGTAGAACAAGTTTTGTGGTGCCTTTCAGATGCCTACCGGACCAATGTAAAAACTGCCAAGAGAACTCGTTTCTGGCACCTTCCCCGGTGGAGCTGCGCATGGGGTGTGTTTGGAGCATTTTGTCACCGGCCGACTCTAAAATTCAGCGATTCCCCATCTCAGCCCAGAAAGCAGGTAGAACAAATTTTATGGTACCTTTCAGATGCCTACCGGGGTATTGCAAAAACTAACAACAGAACTCCTTTCTGGCACCTTCTCCGGTGGAGTTGTGCATGGGGTGTGTTTGGAACATTTTGTCACCGGCCGACTCTAAAATTCATCGTTTCCCCATCTCAGCCCAGAAAGCAGGTAGAACAAATTTTATGGTGCCTTTCAGATGCCTACCGGGGTATTGTAAAAACTAACAACAGAACTCGTTTCTGGCACCTTCCCTGGTGGAGTTGTGCATGGGGTGTGTTTGGAACATTTTGTCACCAGCCGAGTCCAAAATTCAGCGATTCCCCACCTCAGCCCAGAAAGCAGGTAGAACAACTTTTGTGGTGCCTTGCAGCTGCCTACCGGACCAATGTAAAAACTGCCAACAGAACTCGTTTCTGGCACCTTCCCTGGTGGAGCTGCGCATGGGGTGTGTTTGGAGCATTTTGTCACCGGCCGACTCTAAAATTCATCGTTTCCCCATCTCAGCCCAGAAAGCAGGTAGAACAAATTTTATGGTGCCTTTCAGATGCCTACCGGGGTATTGTAAAAACTAACAACAGAACTCGTTTCTGGCACCTTCCCGGTGGAGTTGGGCATGGGGTGTGTTTGGAGCATTTTGTCACCAGCCGAGTCCAAAATTCAGCGATTCCCCACCTCAGCCCAGAAAGCAGGTAGAACAACTTTTGTGCTGCCTTTCAGCTGCCTACCGGACCAATGTAAAAACTGCCAACAGAACTCCTTTCTGGCACCTTCCCTGGTGGAGCTGCCCATGGGGTGTGTTTGGAGCACTTTGTCACCGGCCGACTCTAAAATTCATCGTTTCCCCATCTCAGCCCAGAAAGCAGGTAGAACAAGTTTTGTGGTGCCTTTCAGATGCCTACCGGACCAATGTAAAAACTGCCAAGAGAACTCGTTTCTGGCACCTTCCCCGGTGGAGCTGCGCATGGGGTGTGTTTGGAGCATTTTGTCACCGGCCGACTCTAAAATTCAGCGATTCCCCATCTCAGCCCAGAAAGCAGGTAGAACAAATTTTATGATACCTTTCAGATGCCTACCGGGGTATTGCAAAAACTAACAACAGAACTCCTTTCTGGCACCTTCTCCGGTGGAGTTGTGCATGGGGTGTGTTTGGAACATTTTGTCACCGGCCGACTCTAAAATTCATCGTTTCCCCATCTCAGCCCAGAAAGCAGGTAGAACAAGTTTTGTGGTGCCTTTCAGATGCCTACCGGACCAATGTAAAAACTGCCAACAGAACTCCTTTCTGGCACCTTCCCCGGTGGAGCTGCGCATGGGGTGTGTTTGGAGCATTTTGTCACCGGCCGACTCTAAAATTCATCGTTTCCCCATCTCAGCCCAGAAAGCAGGAAGAACAAATTTTATGGTGCCTTGCAGCTGCCTACCGAGCAATGTAAAAACTGTCAATAGAACTCCTTTCTGGCACCTTCCCTGGTATAGCTGCGCATGGGGTGTGTTTGGAACATTTTGTCACCAGCCGAGTCCAAAATTCAGCGATTCCCCACCTCAGCCCAGAAAGCAGGTAGAACAACTTTTGTGGTGTCTTGCAGCTGCCTACCGGACCAATGTAAAAACTGCCAACAGAACTCGTTTCTGGCACCTTCCCTGGTGGAGCTGCGCATGGGGTGTGTTTGGAGCATTTTGTCACCAGCCAACTCTAAAATTCATCGTTTCCCCATCTCAGCCCAGAAGGCAGGTAGAACAAATTTTATGGTACCTTTCAGATGCCTACCGGGGTATTGTAAAAACTAACAACAGAACTCGTTTCTGGCACCTTCCCTGGTGGAGTTGTGCATGGGGTGTGTTTGGAACATTTTGTCACCAGCCGAGTCCAAAATTCAGCGATTCCCCACCTCAGCCCAGAAAGCAGGTAGAACAACTTTTGTGGTGTCTTGCAGCTGCCTACCGGACCAATGTAAAAACTGCCAACAGAACTCCTTTCTGGCACCTTCCCTGGTGGAGCTGCGCATGGGGTGTGTTTGGAGCATTTTGTCACCGGCCAACTCTAAAATTCATCGTTTCCCCATCTCAGCCCAGAAAGCAGGTAGAACAACTTTTATGGTGCCTTTCAGATGCCTACCGGGGTATTGTAAAAACTAACAACAGAACTCGTTTCTGGCACCTTCCCTGGTGGAGCTGCGCATGGGGTGTGTTTGGAGCATTTTGTCACCGGCCGACTCTAAAATTCAGCGATTCCCCATCTCAGCCCAGAAAGCAGGTAGAACAAATTTTATGATGCCTTGCAGCTGCCTACCGGACCAATGTAAAAGCTTTCAATAGAACTCCTTTCTGGCACCTTCCCCGGTGGAGCTGCGCATGGGGTGTGTTTGGAGCATTTTGTCACCGGCCAACTCTAAAATTCATCGTTTCCCCACATCAGCCCAGAAAGCAGGTAGAACAACTTTTGTGGTGCCTTGCAGCTGCCTACCGGACCAATGTAAAAACTGCCAACAGAACTCCTTTCTGGCACCTTCCCCGGTGGAGCTGCGCATGGGGTGTGTTTGGAGCATTTTGTCACCGGCCGACTCTAAAATTCAGCGATTCCCCATCTCAGCCCAGAAAGCAGGTAGAACAAATTTTAAGATGCCTTGCAGCTGCCTACCGGACCAATGTAAAAACTTTCAATAGAACTCCTTTCTGGCACCTTCCCTGGTATAGCTGCGCATGGGGTGTGTTTGGAACATTTTGTCACCAGCCGAGACCAAAATTCAGCCATTCCCCATCTCAGCCCAGAAAACAGGTAGAACAAATTTTGTGGTGCCTTTCAGATGCCTACCGGACCAATGTAAAAACTGCCATCAGAACTCCTTTCTGGCACCTTCCCTGGTGGAGCTGCGCATGGGGTGTGTTTGGAGCATTTTGTCACCGCCCAACTCTAAAATTCATCGTTTCCCCACATCAGCCCAGAAAGCAGGTAGAACAACTTTTGTGCTGCCTTTCAGCTGCCTACCGGACCAATGTGAAAACTGCCAACAGAACTCCTTTCTGGCACCTTCCCTGGTGGAGCTGCGCATGGGGTGTGTTTGGAGCATTTTGTCACCAGCCAACTCTAAAATTCATCGTTTCGCCATCTCAGCCCAGAAAGCAGGTAGAACAAATTTTATGGTGCCTTTCAGATTCCTACCGGGGTATTGCAAAAACTAACAACAGAACTCCTTTCTGGCACCTTCCCCGGTGGAGTTGTGCATGGGGTGTGTTTGGAGCATTTTGTCACCAGCCGAGTCCAAAATTCAGCGATTCCCCACCTCAGCCCAGAAAGCAGGTAGAACAACTTTTGTGCTGCCTTTCAGCTGCCTACCGGACCAATGTGAAAACTGCCAACAGAACTCCTTTCTGGCACCTTCCCTGGTGGAGCTGCCCATGGGGTGTGTTTGGAGCACTTTGTCACCGGCCGACTCTAAAATTCATCGTTTCCCCATCTCAGCCCAGAAAGCAGGTAGAACAAGTTTTGTGGTGCCTTTCAGATGCCTACCGGACCAATGTAAAAACTGCCAAGAGAACTCCTTTCTGGCACCTTCCCCGGTGGAGCTGCGCATGGGGTGTGTTTGGAGCATTTTGTCACCGGCCGACTCTAAAATTCAGCGATTCCCCATCTCAGCCCAGAAAGCAGGTAGAACAAATTTTATGGTACCTTTCAGATGCCTACCGGGGTATTGCAAAAACTAACAACAGAACTCCTTTCTGGCACCTTCTCCGGTGGAGTTGTGCATGGGGTGTGTTTGGAACATTTTGTCACCGGCCGACTCTAAAATTCATCGTTTCTCCATCTCAGCCCAGAAAGCAGGTAGAACAAGTTTTGTGGTGCCTTTCAGATGCCTACCGGACCAATGTAAAAACTGCCAACAGAACTCCTTTCTGGCACCTTCCCCGGTGGAGCTGCGCATGGGGTGTGTTTGGAGCATTTTGTCACCGGCCGACTCTAAAATTCATCGTTTCCCCATCTCAGCCCAGAAAGCAAGAAGAACAAATTTTATGGTGCCTTGCAGCTGCCTACCGGACCAATGTAAAAACTGCCAACAGAACTCGTTTCTGGCACCTTCCCTGGTATAGCTGCGCATGGGGTGTGTTTGGAACATTTTGTCACCAGCCGAGTCCAAAATTCAGCGATTCCCCACCTCAGCCCAGAAAGCAGGTAGAACAACTTTTGTGGTGCCTTTCAGCTGCCTACCGGACCAATGTAAAAACTGCCAACAGAACTCGTTTCTGGCACCTTCCCTGGTGGAGCTGCCCATGGGGTGTGTTTGGAGCATTTTGTCACAGGCTGAGGCCAAAATTCATCGTTTCCCCATCTCAGCCCAGAAAGCAGGTAGAACAACTTTTGTGGTGTCTTGCAGCTGCCTACCGGACCAATGTAAAAACTGCCAACAGAACTCCTTTCTGGCACCTTCCCCGGTGGAGCTGCGCATGGGGTGTGTTTGGAGCATTTTGTCACCGGCCAACTCTAAAATTCATCGTTTCCCCACATCAGCCCAGAAAGCAGGTAGAACAACTTTTGTGGTGCCTTGCAGCTGCCTACCGGGGTTTTGTAAAAACTACCAAGAGAACTCGTTTCTGGCACCTTCCCTGGTGGAGCTGCGCATGGGGTGTGCTTGGAGCATTTTGTCACCAGCCAACTCTAAAATTCATCGTTTCGCCATCTCAGCCCAGAAAGCAGGTAGAACAAATTTTATGGTGCCTTTCAGAGTCCTACCGGGGTATTGTAAAAACTAACAACAGAACTCGTTTCTGGCACCTTCCCCGGTGGAGTTGTGCATGGGGTGTGTTTGGAACATTTTGTCACCAGCCGAGTCCAAAATTCAGCGATTCCCCACCTCAGCCCAGAAAGCAGGTAGAACAACTTTTGTGCTGCCTTTCAGCTGCCTACCGGACCAATGTAAAAACTGCCAACAGAACTCCTTTCTGGCACCTTCCCCGGTGGAGCTGCGCATGGGGTGTGTTTGGAGCATTTTGTCACCGGCCGACTCTAAAATTCATCGTTTCCCCATCTCAGCCCAGAAAGCAGGTAGAACAAGTTTTGTGGTGCCTTTCAGATGCCTACCGGACCAATGTAAAAACTGCCAAGAGAACTCGTTTCTGGCACCTTCCCCGGTGGAGCTGCGCATGGGGTGTGTTTGGAGCATTTTGTCACCGGCCGACTCTAAAATTCAGCGATTCCCCATCTCAGCCCAGAAAGCAGGTAGAACAAATTTTATGGTACCTTTCAGATTCCTACCGGGGTATTGCAAAAACTAACAACAGAACTCCTTTCTGGCACCTTCTCCGGTGGAGTTGTGCATGGGATGTGTTTGGAACATTTTGTCACCAGCCGAGTCCAAAATTCAGCGATTCCCCACCTCAGCCCAGAAAGCAGGTAGAACAAATTTTGTGCTGCCTTTCAGCTGCCTACCGGACCAATGTAAAAACTGCCAACAGAACTCCTTTCTGGCACCTTCCCCGGTGGAGCTGCGCATGGGGTGTGTTTGGAGCATTTTGTCACCGGCCGACTCTAAAATTCATCGTTTCCCCATCTCAGCCCAGAAAGCAGGAAGAACAAATTTTATGGTGCCTTGCAGCTGCCTACCGAGCAATGTAAAAACTGTCAATAGAACTCCTTTCTGGCACCTTCCCTGGTATAGCTGCGCATGGGGTGTGTTTGGAACATTTTGTCACCAGCCGAGACCAAAATTCAGCGATTCCCCATCTCAGCCCAGAAAACAGGTAGAACAAATTTTGTGGTGCCTTTCAGCTGCCTACCGGACCAATGTAAAAACTGCCAACAGAACTCCTTTCTGGCACCTACCCTGGTGGAGCTGCGCATGGGGTGTGTTTGGAGCATTTTGTCACCGGCCAACTCTAAAATTCAGCGAGTCCCCACCTCAGCCCAGAAAGCAGGTAGAACAACTTTTGTGGTGCCTTGCAGCTGCCTACCGGGGTTTTGTAAAAACTACCAAGAGAACTCGTTTCTGGCACCTTCCCTGGTGGAGTTGTGCATGGGGTGTGTTTGGAACATTTTGTCACCAGCCGAGTCCAAAAATCAGCGATTCCCCACCTCAGCCCAGAAAGCAGGTAGAACAACTTTTGTGGTGTCTTGCAGCTGCCTACCGGACCAATGTAAAAACTGCCAACAGAACTCGCTTCTGGCACCTTCCCTGGTGGAGCTGCGCATGGGGTGTGTTTGGAGCATTTTGTCACCAGCCAACTCTAAAATTCATCGTTTCCCCATCTCAGCCCAGAAAGCAGGTAGAACAAATTTTATGGTGCCTTTCAGATGCCTACCGGGGTATTGTAAAAACTAATAACAGAACTCGTTTCTGGCACCTTCCCCGGTGGAGTTGTGCATGGGGTGTGTTTGGAACATTTTGTCACCAGCCGAGTCCAAAATTCAGCGATTCCCCACCTCAGCCCAGAAAGCAGGTAGAACAAATTTTGTGCTGCCTTTCAGCTGCCTACCGGACCAATGTAAAAACTGCCAAGAGAACTCCTTTCTGGCACCTTCCCCGGTGGAGCTGCGCATGGGGTGTGTTTGGAGCACTTTGTCACCGGCCGACTCTAAAATTCAGCGATTCCCCATCTCAGCCCAGAAAGCAGGTAGAACAAATTTTATGGTACCTTTCAGATGCCTACCGGGGTATTGCAAAAACTAACAACAGAACTCCTTTCTGGCACCTTCTCCGGTGGAGTTGTGCATGGGGTGTGTTTGGAACATTTTGTCACCAGCCGAGTCCAAAATTCATCGTTTCCCCATCTCAGCCCAGAAAGCAGGTAGAACAAGTTTTGTGGTGCCTTTCAGATGCCTACCGGACCAATGTAAAAACTGCCAACAGAACTCCTTTCTGGCACCTTCCCCGGTGGAGCTGCGCATGGGGTGTGTTTGGAGCATTTTGTCACCGGCCGACTCTAAAATTCATCGTTTCCCCATCTCAGCCCAGAAAGCAGGAAGAACAAATTTTATGGTGCCTTGCAGCTGCCTACCGGGGTTTTGTAAAAACTAACAACAGAACTCGTTTCTGGCACCTTCCCCGGTGGAGTTGTGCATGGGGTGTGTTTGGAACATTTTGTCACCAGCCGAGTCCAAAATTCAGCGATTCCCCACCTCAGCCCAGAAAGCAGGTAGAACAACTTTTGTGCTGCCTTTCAGCTGCCTACCGGACCAATGTAAAAACTGCCAACAGAACTCCTTTCTGGCACCTTCCCCGGTGGAGCTGCGCATGGGGTGTGTTTGGAGCATTTTGTCACCGGCCGACTCTAAAATTCATCGTTTCCCCATCTCAGCCCAGAAAGCAGGTAGAACAAGTTTTGTGGTGCCTTTCAGATGCCTACCGGACCAATGTAAAAACTGCCAAGAGAACTCGTTTCTGGCACCTTCCCCGGTGGAGCTGCGCATGGGGTGTGTTTGGAGCATTTTGTCACCGGCCGACTCTAAAATTCAGCGATTCCCCATCTCAGCCCAGAAAGCAGGTAGAACAAATTTTATGGTACCTTTCAGATTCCTACCGGGGTATTGCAAAAACTAACAACAGAACTCCTTTCTGGCACCTTCTCCGGTGGAGTTGTGCATGGGATGTGTTTGGAACATTTTGTCACCAGCCGAGTCCAAAATTCAGCGATTCCCCACCTCAGCCCAGAAAGCAGGTAGAACAAATTTTGTGCTGCCTTTCAGCTGCCTACCGGACCAATGTAAAAACTGCCAACAGAACTCCTTTCTGGCACCTTCCCCGGTGGAGCTGCGCATGGGGTGTGTTTGGAGCATTTTGTCACCGGCCGACTCTAAAATTCATCGTTTCCCCATCTCAGCCCAGAAAGCAGGAAGAACAAATTTTATGGTGCCTTGCAGCTGCCTACCGAGCAATGTAAAAACTGTCAATAGAACTCCTTTCTGGCACCTTCCCTGGTATAGCTGCGCATGGGGTGTGTTTGGAACATTTTGTCACCAGCCGAGACCAAAATTCAGCGATTCCCCATCTCAGCCCAGAAAACAGGTAGAACAAATTTTGTGGTGCCTTTCAGCTGCCTACCGGACCAATGTAAAAACTGCCAACAGAACTCCTTTCTGGCACCTACCCTGGTGGAGCTGCGCATGGGGTGTGTTTGGAGCATTTTGTCACCGGCCAACTCTAAAATTCAGCGAGTCCCCACCTCAGCCCAGAAAGCAGGTAGAACAACTTTTGTGGTGCCTTGCAGCTGCCTACCGGGGTTTTGTAAAAACTACCAAGAGAACTCGTTTCTGGCACCTTCCCTGGTGGAGTTGTGCATGGGGTGTGTTTGGAACATTTTGTCACCAGCCGAGTCCAAAAATCAGCGATTCCCCACCTCAGCCCAGAAAGCAGGTAGAACAACTTTTGTGGTGTCTTGCAGCTGCCTACCGGACCAATGTAAAAACTGCCAACAGAACTCGCTTCTGGCACCTTCCCTGGTGGAGCTGCGCATGGGGTGTGTTTGGAGCATTTTGTCACCAGCCAACTCTAAAATTCATCGTTTCCCCATCTCAGCCCAGAAAGCAGGTAGAACAAATTTTATGGTGCCTTTCAGATGCCTACCGGGGTATTGTAAAAACTAATAACAGAACTCGTTTCTGGCACCTTCCCCGGTGGAGTTGTGCATGGGGTGTGTTTGGAACATTTTGTCACCAGCCGAGTCCAAAATTCAGCGATTCCCCACCTCAGCCCAGAAAGCAGGTAGAACAAATTTTGTGCTGCCTTTCAGCTGCCTACCGGACCAATGTAAAAACTGCCAAGAGAACTCCTTTCTGGCACCTTCCCCGGTGGAGCTGCGCATGGGGTGTGTTTGGAGCACTTTGTCACCGGCCGACTCTAAAATTCAGCGATTCCCCATCTCAGCCCAGAAAGCAGGTAGAACAAATTTTATGGTACCTTTCAGATGCCTACCGGGGTATTGCAAAAACTAACAACAGAACTCCTTTCTGGCACCTTCTCCGGTGGAGTTGTGCATGGGGTGTGTTTGGAACATTTTGTCACCAGCCGAGTCCAAAATTCATCGTTTCCCCATCTCAGCCCAGAAAGCAGGTAGAACAAGTTTTGTGGTGCCTTTCAGATGCCTACCGGACCAATGTAAAAACTGCCAACAGAACTCCTTTCTGGCACCTTCCCCGGTGGAGCTGCGCATGGGGTGTGTTTGGAGCATTTTGTCACCGGCCGACTCTAAAATTCATCGTTTCCCCATCTCAGCCCAGAAAGCAGGAAGAACAAATTTTATGGTGCCTTGCAGCTGCCTACCGGGGTTTTGTAAAAACTGTCAATAGAACTCGTTTCTGGCACCTTCCCTGGTATAGCTTCGCATGGGGTGTGTTTGGAACATTTTGTCACCAGCCGAGTCCAAAATTCAGCGATTCCCCACCTCAGCCCAGAAAGCAGGTAGAACAACTTTTGTGGTGTCTTGCAGCTGCCTACCGGACCAATGTAAAAACTGCCAACAGAACTCGTTTCTGGCACCTTCCCTGGTGGAGCTGCCCATGGGGTGTGTTTGGAGCATTTTGTCACCAGCCAACTCTAAAATTCATCGTTTCCCCATCTCAGCCCAGAAAGCAGGTAGAACAAATTTTATGGTGCCTTTCAGATGCCTACCGGGGTATTGTAAAAACTAACAACAGAACTCGTTTCTGGCACCTTCCCCGGTGGAGTTGTGCATGGGGTGTGTTTGGAGCATTTTGTCACAGGCTGAGGCCAAAATTCATCGTTTCCCCATCTCAGCCCAGAAAGCAGGTAGAACAACTTTTGTGGTGTCTTGCAGCTGCCTACCGGACCAATGTAAAAACTTTCAATAGAACTCCTTTCTGGCACCTTCCCCGGTGGAGCTGCGCATGGGGTGTGTTTGGAGCATTTTGTCACCGGCCAACTCTAAAATTCATCGTTTCCCCACATCAGCCCAGAAAGCAGGTAGAACAACTTTTGTGGTGCCTTGCAGCTGCCTACCGGGGTTTTGTAAAAACTACCAAGAGAACTCGTTTCTGGCACCTTCCCTGGTGGAGCTGCGCATGGGGTGTGTTTGGAACATTTTGTCACCAGCCGAGTCCAAAATTCAGCGATTCCCCATCTCAGCCCAGAAAGCAGGTAGAACAACTTTTGTGGTGCCTTGCAGCTGCCTACCGGACCAATGTAAAAACTGCCAACAGAACTCGTTTCTGGCACCTTCCCTGGTGGAGCTGCGCATGGGGTGTGTTTGGAGCATTTTGTCACCGGCCGACTCTAAAATTCAGCGTTTCCCCATCTCAGCCCAGAAAGCAGGTAGAACAAATTTTATGGTGCCTTTCAGATGCCTACTGGGGTAGTGTAAAAACTACCAAAAGAACTCGTTTCTGGCACCTTCCCCGGTGGAGTTGTGCATGGGGTGTGTTTGGAACATTTTGTCACCGGCCGACGCTAAAATTCATCGTTTCCCCATCTCAGCCCAGAAAGCAGGTAGAACAAATTTTATGGTGCCTTTCACCTGCCTACCGGGGTAGTGTAAAAACTAACAACAGAACTCGTTTCTGGCACCTTCCCCGGTGGAGTTGTGCATGGGGTGTGTTTGGAACATTTTTTCACCAGCCGAGTCCAAAATTCAGCGATTCCCCACCTCAGCCCAGAAAGCAGGTAGAACAACTTTTGTGGTGCCTTGCAGCTGCCTACCGGACCAATGTAAAAACTGCCAACAGAACTCCTTTCTGGCACCTTCCCCGGTGGAGCTGCGCATGGGGTGTGTTTGGAGCATTTTGTCACCGGCCGACTCTAAAATTCAGCGATTCCCCATCTCAGCCCAGAAAGCAGGTAGAACAAATTTTATGATGCCTTGCAGCTGCCTACCGGACCAATGTAAAAACTTTCAATAGAACTCCTTTCTGGCACCTTCCCTGGTATAGCTGCGCATGGGGTGTGTTTGGAACATTTTGTCACCAGCCGAGACCAAAATTCAGCCATTCCCCATCTCAGCCCAGAAAACAGGTAGAACAAATTTTGTGGTGCCTTTCAGATGCCTACTGGACCAATGTAAAAACTGCCATCAGAACTCCTTTCTGGCACCTTCCCTGGTGGAGCTGCGCATGGGGTGTGTTTGGAGCATTTTGTCACCGGCCAACTCTAAAATTCATCGTTTCCCCACATCAGCCCAGAAAGCAGGTAGAACAACTTTTGTGGTGCCTTGCAGCTGCCTACCGGGGTTTTGTAAAAACTACCAAGAGAACTCGTTTCTGGCACCTTCCCTGGTGGAGCTGCGCATGGGGTGTGTTTGGAGCATTTTGTCACCAGCCAACTCTAAAATTCATCGTTTCGCCATCTCAGCCCAGAAAGCAGGTAGAACAAATTTTATGGTGCCTTTCAGATGCCTACCGGGGTATTGTAAAAACTAACAACAGAACTCGTTTCTGGCACCTTCCCCGGTGGAGTTGTGCATGGGGTGTGTTTGGAGCATTTTGTCACCAGCCGAGTCCAAAATTCAGCGATTCCCCACCTCAGCCCAGAAAGCAGGTAGAACAACTTTTGTGCTGCCTTTCAGCTGCCTACCGGACCAATGTGAAAACTGTCAACAGAACTCCTTTCTGGCACCTTCCCTGGTATAGCTGCGCATGGGGTGTGTTTGGAACATTTTGTCACCAGCCGAGTCCAAAATTCAGCGATTCCCCACCTCAGCCCAGAAAGCAGGTAGAACAACTTTTGTGGTGTCTTGCAGCTGCCTACCGGACCAATGTAAAAACTGCCAACAGAACTCGTTTCTGGCACCTTCCCTGGTGGAGCTGCCCATGGGGTGTGTTTGGAGCATTTTGTCACCAGCCAACTCTAAAATTCATCGTTTCCCCATCTCAGCCCAGAAAGCAGGTAGAACAAATTTTATGGTGCCTTTCAGATGCCTACCGGGGTATTGTAAAAACTAACAACAGAACTCGTTTCTGGCACCTTCCCCGGTGGAGTTGTGCATGGGGTGTGTTTGGAGCATTTTGTCACAGGCTGAGGCCAAAATTCATCGTTTCCCCATCTCAGCCCAGAAAGCAGGTAGAACAACTTTTGTGGTGTCTTGCAGCTGCCTACCGGACCAATGTAAAAACTTTCAATAGAACTCCTTTCTGGCACCTTCCCCGGTGGAGCTGCGCATGGGGTGTGTTTGGAGCATTTTGTCACCGGCCAACTCTAAAATTCATCGTTTCCCCACATCAGCCCAGAAAGCAGGTAGAACAACTTTTGTGGTGCCTTGCAGCTGCCTACCGGGGTTTTGTAAAAACTACCAAGAGAACTCGTTTCTGGCACCTTCCCTGGTGGAGCTGCGCATGGGGTGTGCTTGGAGCATTTTGTCACCAGCCAACTCTAAAATTCATCGTTTCGCCATCTCAGCCCAGAAAGCAGGTAGAACAAATTTTATGGTGCCTTTCAGAGTCTTACCGGGGTATTGTAAAAACTAACAACAGAACTCGTTTCTGGCACCTTCCCCGGTGGAGTTGTGCATGGGGTGTGTTTGGAACATTTTGTCACCAGCCGAGTCCAAAATTCAGCGATTCCCCACCTCAGCCCAGAAAGCAGGTAGAACAACTTTTGTGCTGCCTTTCAGCTGCCTACCGGACCAATGTAAAAACTGCCAACAGAACTCCTTTCTGGCACCTTCCCCGGTGGAGCTGCGCATGGGGTGTGTTTGGAGCATTTTGTCACCGGCCGACTCTAAAATTCATCGTTTCCCCATCTCAGCCCAGAAAGCAGGTAGAACAAGTTTTGTGGTGCCTTTCAGATGCCTACCGGACCAATGTAAAAACTGCCAAGAGAACTCGTTTCTGGCACCTTCCCCGGTGGAGCTGCGCATGGGGTGTGTTTGGAGCATTTTGTCACCGGCCGACTCTAAAATTCAGCGATTCCCCATCTCAGCCCAGAAAGCAGGTAGAACAAATTTTATGGTACCTTTCAGATTCCTACCGGGGTATTGCAAAAACTAACAACAGAACTCCTTTCTGGCACCTTCTCCGGTGGAGTTGTGCATGGGATGTGTTTGGAACATTTTGTCACCAGCCGAGTCCAAAATTCAGCGATTCCCCACCTCAGCCCAGAAAGCAGGTAGAACAAATTTTGTGCTGCCTTTCAGCTGCCTACCGGACCAATGTAAAAACTGCCAACAGAACTCCTTTCTGGCACCTTCCCCGGTGGAGCTGCGCATGGGGTGTGTTTGGAGCATTTTGTCACCGGCCGACTCTAAAATTCATCGTTTCCCCATCTCAGCCCAGAAAGCAGGAAGAACAAATTTTATGGTGCCTTGCAGCTGCCTACCGAGCAATGTAAAAACTGTCAATAGAACTCCTTTCTGGCACCTTCCCTGGTATAGCTGCGCATGGGGTGTGTTTGGAACATTTTGTCACCAGCCGAGACCAAAATTCAGCGATTCCCCATCTCAGCCCAGAAAGCAGGTAGAACAAATTTTGTGGTGCCTTTCAGCTGCCTACCGGACCAATGTAAAAACTGCCAACAGAACTCCTTTCTGGCACCTACCCTGGTGGAGCTGCGCATGGGGTGTGTTTGGAGCATTTTGTCACCGGCCAACTCTAAAATTCAGCGAGTCCCCACCTCAGCCCAGAAAGCAGGTAGAACAACTTTTGTGGTGCCTTGCAGCTGCCTACCGGGGTTTTGTAAAAACTACCAAGAGAACTCGTTTCTGGCACCTTCCCTGGTGGAGTTGTGCATGGGGTGTGTTTGGAACATTTTGTCACCAGCCGAGTCCAAAAATCAGCGATTCCCCACCTCAGCCCAGAAAGCAGGTAGAACAACTTTTGTGCTGCCTTTCAGCTGCCTACCGGACCAATGTAAAAACTGCCAACAGAACTCCTTTCTGGCACCTACCCCGGTGGAGCTGCGCATGGGGTGTGTTTGGAGCATTTTGTCACCGGCCGACTCTAAAATTCAGCGATTCCCCATCTCAGCCCAGAAAGCAGGTAGAACAAATTTTATGGTACCTTTCAGATTCCTACCGGGGTATTGCAAAAACTAACAACAGAACTCCTTTCTGGCACCTTCTCCGGTGGAGTTGTGCATGGGATGTGTTTGGAACATTTTGTCACCAGCCGAGTCCAAAATTCAGCGATTCCCCACCTCAGCCCAGAAAGCAGGTAGAACAAATTTTGTGCTGCCTTTCAGCTGCCTACCGGACCAATGTAAAAACTGCCAACAGAACTCCTTTCTGGCACCTTCCCCGGTGGAGCTGCGCATGGGGTGTGTTTGGAGCATTTTGTCACCGGCCGACTCTAAAATTCATCGTTTCCCCATCTCAGCCCAGAAAGCAGGAAGAACAAATTTTATGGTGCCTTGCAGCTGCCTACCGAGCAATGTAAAAACTGTCAATAGAACTCCTTTCTGGCACCTTCCCTGGTATAGCTGCGCATGGGGTGTGTTTGGAACATTTTGTCACCAGCCGAGACCAAAATTCAGCGATTCCCCATCTCAGCCCAGAAAGCAGGTAGAACAAATTTTGTGGTGCCTTTCAGCTGCCTACCGGACCAATGTAAAAACTGCCAACAGAACTCCTTTCTGGCACCTACCCTGGTGGAGCTGCGCATGGGGTGTGTTTGGAGCATTTTGTCACCGGCCAACTCTAAAATTCAGCGAGTCCCCACCTCAGCCCAGAAAGCAGGTAGAACAACTTTTGTGGTGCCTTGCAGCTGCCTACCGGGGTTTTGTAAAAACTACCAAGAGAACTCGTTTCTGGCACCTTCCCTGGTGGAGTTGTGCATGGGGTGTGTTTGGAACATTTTGTCACCAGCCGAGTCCAAAAATCAGCGATTCCCCACCTCAGCCCAGAAAGCAGGTAGAACAACTTTTGTGCTGCCTTTCAGCTGCCTACCGGACCAATGTAAAAACTGCCAACAGAACTCCTTTCTGGCACCTTCCCCGGTGGAGCTGCGCATGGGGTGTGTTTGGAGCATTTTGTCACCAGCCAACTCTAAAATTCATCGTTTCCCCATCTCAGCCCAGAAAGCAGGTAGAACAAATTTTATGGTGCCTTTCAGATGCCTACCGGGGTATTGTAAAAACTAACAACAGAACTCGTTTCTGGCACCTTCCCCGGTGGAGTTGTGCATGGGGTGTGTTTGGAACATTTTGTCACCAGCCGAGTCCAAAATTCAGCGATTCCCCACCTCAGCCCAGAAAGCAGGTAGAACAAATTTTGTGCTGCCTTTCAGCTGCCTACCGGACCAATGTAAAAACTTCCAACAGAACTCCTTTCTGGCACCTTCCCCGGTGGAGCTGCGCATGGGGTGTGTTTGGAGCATTTTGTCACCGGCCGACTCTAAAATTCAGCGATTCCCCATCTCAGCCCAGAAAGCAGGTAGAACAAATTTTATGGTACCTTTCAGATGCCTACCGGGGTATTGCAAAAACTAACAACAGAACTCCTTTCTGGCACCTTCTCCGGTGGAGTTGTGCATGGGGTGTGTTTGGAACATTTTGTCACCAGCCGAGTCCAAAATTCATCGTTTCCCCATCTCAGCCCAGAAAGCAGGTAGAACAAGTTTTGTGGTGCCTTTCAGATGCCTACCGGACCAATGTAAAAACTGCCAACAGAACTCCTTTCTGGCACCTTCCCCGGTGGAGCTGCGCATGGGGTGTGTTTGGAGCATTTTGTCACCGGCCGACTCTAAAATTCATCGTTTCCCCATCTCAGCCCAGAAAGCAGGAAGAACAAATTTTATGGTGCCTTGCAGCTGCCTACCGGGGTTTTGTAAAAACTGTCAATAGAACTCGTTTCTGGCACCTTCCCTGGTATAGCTGCGCATGGGGTGTGTTTGGAACATTTTGTCACCAGCCGAGTCCAAAATTCAGCGATTCCCCACCTCAGCCCAGAAAGCAGGTAGAACAACTTTTGTGGTGTCTTGCAGCTGCCTACCGGACCAATGTAAAAACTGCCAACAGAACTCGTTTCTGGCACCTTCCCTGGTGGAGCTGCCCATGGGGTGTGTTTGGAGCATTTTGTCACCAGCCAACTCTAAAATTCATCGTTTCCCCATCTCAGCCCAGAAAGCAGGTAGAACAAATTTTATGGTGCCTTTCAGATGCCTACCGGGGTATTGTAAAAACTAACAACAGAACTCGTTTCTGGCACCTTCCCCGGTGGAGTTGTGCATGGGGTGTGTTTGGAGCATTTTGTCACAGGCTGAGGCCAAAATTCATCGTTTCCCCATCTCAGCCCAGAAAGCAGGTAGAACAACTTTTGTGGTGTCTTGCAGCTGCCTACCGGACCAATGTAAAAACTTTCAATAGAACTCCTTTCTGGCACCTTCCCCGGTGGAGCTGCGCATGGGGTGTGTTTGGAGCATTTTGTCACCGGCCAACTCTAAAATTCATCGTTTCCCCACATCAGCCCAGAAAGCAGGTAGAACAACTTTTGTGGTGCCTTGCAGCTGCCTACCGGGGTTTTGTAAAAACTACCAAGAGAACTCGTTTCTGGCACCTTCCCTGGTGGAGCTGCGCATGGGGTGTGTTTGGAGCATTTTGTCACCGGCCGACTCTAAAATTCAGCGATTCCCCATCTCAGCCCAGAAAGCAGGTAGAACAAGTTTTGTGGTGCCTTTCAGATGCCTACCGGACCAATGTAAAAACTGCCAAGAGAACTCGTTTCTGGCACCTTCCCCGGTGGAGCTGCGCATGGGGTGTGTTTGGAGCATTTTGTCACCGGCCGACTCTAAAATTCAGCGATTCCCCATCTCAGCCCAGAAAGCAGGTAGAACAAATTTTATGGTACCTTTCAGATTCCTACCGGGGTATTGCAAAAACTAACAACAGAACTCCTTTCTGGCACCTTCTCCGGTGGAGTTGTGCATGGGATGTGTTTGGAACATTTTGTCACCAGCCGAGTCCAAAATTCAGCGATTCCCCACCTCAGCCCAGAAAGCAGGTAGAACAAATTTTGTGCTGCCTTTCAGCTGCCTACCGGACCAATGTAAAAACTGCCAACAGAACTCCTTTCTGGCACCTTCCCCGGTGGAGCTGCGCATGGGGTGTGTTTGGAGCATTTTGTCACCGGCCGACTCTAAAATTCATCGTTTCCCCATCTCAGCCCAGAAAGCAGGAAGAACAAATTTTATGGTGCCTTGCAGCTGCCTACCGAGCAATGTAAAAACTGTCAATAGAACTCCTTTCTGGCACCTTCCCTGGTATAGCTGCGCATGGGGTGTGTTTGGAACATTTTTGTCACCAGCCGAGACCAAAATTCAGCGATTCCCCATCTCAGCCCAGAAAACAGGTAGAACAAATTTTGTGGTGCCTTTCACCTGCCTACCGGACCAATGTAAAAACTGCCAACAGAACTCCTTTCTGGCACCTACCCTGGTGGAGCTGCGCATGGGGTGTGTTTGGAGCATTTTGTCACCGGCCGACTCTAAAATTCAGCGTTTCCCCATCTCAGCCCAGAAAGCAGGTAGAACAAATTTTATGGTGCCTTTCAGATGCCTACTGGGGTAGTGTAAAAACTACCAAAAGAACTCGTTTCTGGCACCTTCCCCGGTGGAGTTGTGCATGGGGTGTGTTTGGAACATTTTGTCACCGGCCGACGCTAAAATTCATCGTTTCCCCATCTCAGCCCAGAAAAGCAGGTAGAACAAATTTTATGGTGCCTTTCACCTGCCTACCGGGGTAGTGTAAAAACTAACAACAGAACTCGTTTCTGGCACCTTCCCCGGTGGAGTTGTGCATGGGGTGTGTTTGGAGCATTTTGTCACAGGCTGAGGCCAAAATTCATCGTTTCCCCATCTCAGCCCAGAAAGCAGGTAGAACAACTTTTGTGGTGTCTTGCAGCTGCCTACCGGACCAATGTAAAAACTTTCAATAGAACTCCTTTCTGGCACCTTCCCCGGTGGAGCTGCGCATGGGGTGTGTTTGGAGCATTTTGTCACCGGCCAACTCTAAAATTCATCGTTTCCCCACATCAGCCCAGAAAGCAGGTAGAACAACTTTTGTGGTGCCTTGCAGCTGCCTACCGGGGTTTTGTAAAAACTACCAAGAGAACTCGTTTCTGGCACCTTCCCTGGTGGAGCTGCGCATGGGGTGTGCTTGGAGCATTTTGTCACCAGCCAACTCTAAAATTCATCGTTTCGCCATCTCAGCCCAGAAAGCAGGTAGAACAAATTTTATGGTGCCTTTCAGAGTCCTACCGGGGTATTGTAAAAACTAACAACAGAACTCGTTTCTGGCACCTTCCCCGGTGGAGTTGTGCATGGGGTGTGTTTGGAACATTTTGTCACCAGCCGAGTCCAAAATTCAGCGATTCCCCACCTCAGCCCAGAAAGCAGGTAGAACAACTTTTGTGCTGCCTTTCAGCTGCCTACCGGACCAATGTAAAAACTGCCAACAGAACTCCTTTCTGGCACCTTCCCCGGTGGAGCTGCGCATGGGGTGTGTTTGGAGCATTTTGTCACCGGCCGACTCTAAAATTCATCGTTTCCCCATCTCAGCCCAGAAAGCAGGTAGAACAAGTTTTGTGGTGCCTTTCAGATGCCTACCGGACCAATGTAAAAACTGCCAAGAGAACTCGTTTCTGGCACCTTCCCCGGTGGAGCTGCGCATGGGGTGTGTTTGGAGCATTTTGTCACCGGCCGACTCTAAAATTCAGCGATTCCCCATCTCAGCCCAGAAAGCAGGTAGAACAAATTTTATGGTACCTTTCAGATTCCTACCGGGGTATTGCAAAAACTAACAACAGAACTCCTTTCTGGCACCTTCTCCGGTGGAGTTGTGCATGGGATGTGTTTGGAACATTTTGTCACCAGCCGAGTCCAAAATTCAGCGATTCCCCACCTCAGCCCAGAAAGCAGGTAGAACAAATTTTGTGCTGCCTTTCAGCTGCCTACCGGACCAATGTAAAAACTGCCAACAGAACTCCTTTCTGGCACCTTCCCCGGTGGAGCTGCGCATGGGGTGTGTTTGGAGCATTTTGTCACCGGCCGACTCTAAAATTCATCGTTTCCCCATCTCAGCCCAGAAAGCAGGAAGAACAAATTTTATGGTGCCTTGCAGCTGCCTACCGAGCAATGTAAAAACTGTCAATAGAACTCCTTTCTGGCACCTTCCCTGGTATAGCTGCGCATGGGGTGTGTTTGGAACATTTTGTCACCAGCCGAGACCAAAATTCAGCGATTCCCCATCTCAGCCCAGAAAGCAGGTAGAACAAATTTTGTGGTGCCTTTCAGCTGCCTACCGGACCAATGTAAAAACTGCCAACAGAACTCCTTTCTGGCACCTTCCCTGGTGGAGCTGCGCATGGGGTGTGTTTGGAGCATTTTGTCACCGGCCGACTCTAAAATTCAGCGAGTCCCCACCTCAGCCCAGAAAGCAGGTAGAACAACTTTTGTGGTGCCTTGCAGCTGCCTACCGGGGTTTTGTAAAAACTACCAAGAGAACTCGTTTCTGGCACCTTCCCTGGTGGAGTTGTGCATGGGGTGTGTTTGGAACATTTTGTCACCAGCCGAGTCCAAAAATCAGCGATTCCCCACCTCAGCCCAGAAAGCAGGTAGAACAACTTTTGTGCTGCCTTTCAGCTGCCTACCGGACCAATGTAAAAACTGCCAACAGAACTCCTTTCTGGCACCTTCCCCGGTGGAGCTGCGCATGGGGTGTGTTTGGAGCATTTTGTCACCAGCCAACTCTAAAATTCATCGTTTCCCCATCTCAGCCCAGAAAGCAGGTAGAACAAATTTTATGGTGCCTTTCAGATGCCTACCGGGGTATTGTAAAAACTAACAACAGAACTCGTTTCTGGCACCTTCCCCGGTGGAGTTGTGCATGGGGTGTGTTTGGAACATTTTGTCACCAGCCGAGTCCAAAATTCAGCGATTCCCCACCTCAGCCCAGAAAGCAGGTAGAACAAATTTTGTGCTGCCTTTCAGCTGCCTACCGGACCAATGTAAAAACTTCCAACAGAACTCCTTTCTGGCACCTTCCCCGGTGGAGCTGCGCATGGGGTGTGTTTGGAGCATTTTGTCACCGGCCGACTCTAAAATTCAGCGATTCCCCATCTCAGCCCAGAAAGCAGGTAGAACAAATTTTATGGTACCTTTCAGATGCCTACCGGGGTATTGCAAAAACTAACAACAGAACTCCTTTCTGGCACCTTCTCCGGTGGAGTTGTGCATGGGGTGTGTTTGGAACATTTTGTCACCAGCCGAGTCCAAAATTCATCGTTTCCCCATCTCAGCCCAGAAAGCAGGTAGAACAAGTTTTGTGGTGCCTTTCAGATGCCTACCGGACCAATGTAAAAACTGCCAACAGAACTCCTTTCTGGCACCTTCCCCGGTGGAGCTGCGCATGGGGTGTGTTTGGAGCATTTTGTCACCGGCCGACTCTAAAATTCATCGTTTCCCCATCTCAGCCCAGAAAGCAGGAAGAACAAATTTTATGGTGCCTTGCAGCTGCCTACCGGGGTTTTGTAAAAACTGTCAATAGAACTCGTTTCTGGCACCTTCCCTGGTATAGCTGCGCATGGGGTGTGTTTGGAACATTTTGTCACCAGCCGAGTCCAAAATTCAGCGATTCCCCACCTCAGCCCAGAAAGCAGGTAGAACAACTTTTGTGGTGTCTTGCAGCTGCCTACCGGACCAATGTAAAAACTGCCAACAGAACTCGTTTCTGGCACCATCCCTGGTGGAGCTGCGCATGGGGTGTGTTTGGAGCATTTTGTCACCAGCCAACTCTAAAATTCATCGTTTCCCCATCTCAGCCCAGAAAGCAGGTAGAACAAATTTTATGGTGCCTTTCAGATGCCTACCGGGGTATTGTAAAAACTAACAACAGAACTCGTTTCTGGCACCTTCCCCGGTGGAGTTGTGCATGGGGTGTGTTTGGAGCATTTTGTCACAGGCTGAGGCCAAAATTCATCGTTTCCCCATCTCAGCCCAGAAAGCAGGTAGAACAACTTTTGTGGTGTCTTGCAGCTGCCTACCGGACCAATGTAAAAACTTTCAATAGAACTCCTTTCTGGCACCTTCCCCGGTGGAGCTGCGCATGGGGTGTGTTTGGAGCATTTTGTCACCGGCCAACTCTAAAATTCATCGTTTCCCCACATCAGCCCAGAAAGCAGGTAGAACAACTTTTGTGGTGCCTTGCAGCTGCCTACCGGGGTTTTGTAAAAACTACCAAGAGAACTCGTTTCTGGCACCTTCCCTGGTGGAGCTGCGCATGGGGTGTGTTTGGAGCATTTTGTCACCGGCCGACTCTAAAATTCAGCGATTCCCCATCTCAGCCCAGAAAGCAGGTAGAACAAGTTTTGTGGTGCCTTTCAGATGCCTACCGGACCAATGTAAAAACTGCCAAGAGAACTCGTTTCTGGCACCTTCCCCGGTGGAGCTGCGCATGGGGTGTGTTTGGAGCATTTTGTCACCGGCCGACTCTAAAATTCAGCGATTCCCCATCTCAGCCCAGAAAGCAGGTAGAACAAATTTTATGGTACCTTTCAGATTCCTACCGGGGTATTGCAAAAACTAACAACAGAACTCCTTTCTGGCACCTTCTCCGGTGGAGTTGTGCATGGGATGTGTTTGGAACATTTTGTCACCAGCCGAGTCCAAAATTCAGCGATTCCCCACCTCAGCCCAGAAAGCAGGTAGAACAAATTTTGTGCTGCCTTTCAGCTGCCTACCGGACCAATGTAAAAACTGCCAACAGAACTCCTTTCTGGCACCTTCCCCGGTGGAGCTGCGCATGGGGTGTGTTTGGAGCATTTTGTCACCGGCCGACTCTAAAATTCATCGTTTCCCCATCTCAGCCCAGAAAGCAGGAAGAACAAATTTTATGGTGCCTTGCAGCTGCCTACCGAGCAATGTAAAAACTGTCAATAGAACTCCTTTCTGGCACCTTCCCTGGTATAGCTGCGCATGGGGTGTGTTTGGAACATTTTGTCACCAGCCGAGACCAAAATTCAGCGATTCCCCATCTCAGCCCAGAAAACAGGTAGAACAAATTTTGTGGTGCCTTTCACCTGCCTACCGGACCAATGTAAAAACTGCCAACAGAACTCCTTTCTGGCACCTACCCTGGTGGAGCTGCGCATGGGGTGTGTTTGGAGCATTTTGTCACCGGCCGACTCTAAAATTCAGCGTTTCCCCATCTCAGCCCAGAAAGCAGGTAGAACAAATTTTATGGTGCCTTTCAGATGCCTACTGGGGTAGTGTAAAAACTACCAAAAGAACTCGTTTCTGGCACCTTCCCCGGTGGAGTTGTGCATGGGGTGTGTTTGGAACATTTTGTCACCGGCCGACGCTAAAATTCATCGTTTCCCCATCTCAGCCCAGAAAGCAGGTAGAACAAATTTTATGGTGCCTTTCACCTGCCTACCGGGGTAGTGTAAAAACTAACAACAGAACTCGTTTCTGGCACCTTCCCCGGTGGAGTTGTGCATGGGGTGTGTTTGGAACATTTTTTCACCAGCCGAGTCCAAAATTCAGCGATTCCCCACCTCAGCCCAGAAAGCAGGTAGAACAACTTTTGTGGTGCCTTGCAGCTGCCTACCGGACCAATGTAAAAACTGCCAACAGAACTCCTTTCTGGCACCTTCCCCGGTGGAGCTGCGCATGGGGTGTGTTTGGAGCATTTTGTCACCGGCCGACTCTAAAATTCAGCGATTCCCCATCTCAGCCCAGAAAGCAGGTAGAACAAATTTTATGATGCCTTGCAGCTGCCTACCGGACCAATGTAAAAACTTTCAATAGAACTCCTTTCTGGCACCTTCCCTGGTATAGCTGCGCATGGGGTGTGTTTGGAACATTTTGTCACCAGCCGAGACCAAAATTCAGCCATTCCCCATCTCAGCCCAGAAAACAGGTAGAACAAATTTTGTGGTGCCTTTCAGATGCCTACTGGACCAATGTAAAAACTGCCATCAGAACTCCTTTCTGGCACCTTCCCTGGTGGAGCTGCGCATGGGGTGTGTTTGGAGCATTTTGTCACCGGCCAACTCTAAAATTCATCGTTTCCCCACATCAGCCCAGAAAGCAGGTAGAACAACTTTTGTGGTGCCTTGCAGCTGCCTACCGGGGTTTTGTAAAAACTACCAAGAGAACTCGTTTCTGGCACCTTCCCTGGTGGAGCTGCGCATGGGGTGTGTTTGGAGCATTTTGTCACCAGCCAACTCTAAAATTCATCGTTTCGCCATCTCAGCCCAGAAAGCAGGTAGAACAAATTTTATGGTGCCTTTCAGATGCCTACCGGGGTATTGTAAAAACTAACAACAGAACTCGTTTCTGGCACCTTCCCCGGTGGAGTTGTGCATGGGGTGTGTTTGGAGCATTTTGTCACCAGCCGAGTCCAAAATTCAGCGATTCCCCACCTCAGCCCAGAAAGCAGGTAGAACAACTTTTGTGCTGCCTTTCAGCTGCCTACCGGACCAATGTGAAAACTGTCAACAGAACTCCTTTCTGGCACCTTCCCTGGTATAGCTGCGCATGGGGTGTGTTTGGAACATTTTGTCACCAGCCGAGTCCAAAATTCAGCGATTCCCCACCTCAGCCCAGAAAGCAGGTAGAACAACTTTTGTGGTGTCTTGCAGCTGCCTACCGGACCAATGTAAAAACTGCCAACAGAACTCGTTTCTGGCACCTTCCCTGGTGGAGCTGCCCATGGGGTGTGTTTGGAGCATTTTGTCACCAGCCAACTCTAAAATTCATCGTTTCCCCATCTCAGCCCAGAAAGCAGGTAGAACAAATTTTATGGTGCCTTTCAGATGCCTACCGGGGTATTGTAAAAACTAACAACAGAACTCGTTTCTGGCACCTTCCCCGGTGGAGTTGTGCATGGGGTGTGTTTGGAGCATTTTGTCACAGGCTGAGGCCAAAATTCATCGTTTCCCCATCTCAGCCCAGAAAGCAGGTAGAACAACTTTTGTGGTGTCTTGCAGCTGCCTACCGGACCAATGTAAAAACTTTCAATAGAACTCCTTTCTGGCACCTTCCCCGGTGGAGCTGCGCATGGGGTGTGTTTGGAGCATTTTGTCACCGGCCAACTCTAAAATTCATCGTTTCCCCACATCAGCCCAGAAAGCAGGTAGAACAACTTTTGTGGTGCCTTGCAGCTGCCTACCGGGGTTTTGTAAAAACTACCAAGAGAACTCGTTTCTGGCACCTTCCCTGGTGGAGCTGCGCATGGGGTGTGCTTGGAGCATTTTGTCACCAGCCAACTCTAAAATTCATCGTTTCGCCATCTCAGCCCAGAAAGCAGGTAGAACAAATTTTATGGTGCCTTTCAGAGTCCTACCGGGGTATTGTAAAAACTAACAACAGAACTCGTTTCTGGCACCTTCCCCGGTGGAGTTGTGCATGGGGTGTGTTTGGAACATTTTGTCACCAGCCGAGTCCAAAATTCAGCGATTCCCCACCTCAGCCCAGAAAGCAGGTAGAACAACTTTTGTGCTGCCTTTCAGCTGCCTACCGGACCAATGTAAAAACTGCCAACAGAACTCCTTTCTGGCACCTTCCCCGGTGGAGCTGCGCATGGGGTGTGTTTGGAGCATTTTGTCACCGGCCGACTCTAAAATTCATCGTTTCCCCATCTCAGCCCAGAAAGCAGGTAGAACAAGTTTTGTGGTGCCTTTCAGATGCCTACCGGACCAATGTAAAAACTGCCAAGAGAACTCGTTTCTGGCACCTTCCCCGGTGGAGCTGCGCATGGGGTGTGTTTGGAGCATTTTGTCACCGGCCGACTCTAAAATTCAGCGATTCCCCATCTCAGCCCAGAAAGCAGGTAGAACAAATTTTATGGTACCTTTCAGATTCCTACCGGGGTATTGCAAAAACTAACAACAGAACTCCTTTCTGGCACCTTCTCCGGTGGAGTTGTGCATGGGATGTGTTTGGAACATTTTGTCACCAGCCGAGTCCAAAATTCAGCGATTCCCCACCTCAGCCCAGAAAGCAGGTAGAACAAATTTTGTGCTGCCTTTCAGCTGCCTACCGGACCAATGTAAAAACTGCCAACAGAACTCCTTTCTGGCACCTTCCCCGGTGGAGCTGCGCATGGGGTGTGTTTGGAGCATTTTGTCACCGGCCGACTCTAAAATTCATCGTTTCCCCATCTCAGCCCAGAAAGCAGGAAGAACAAATTTTATGGTGCCTTGCAGCTGCCTACCGAGCAATGTAAAAACTGTCAATAGAACTCCTTTCTGGCACCTTCCCTGGTATAGCTGCGCATGGGGTGTGTTTGGAACATTTTGTCACCAGCCGAGACCAAAATTCAGCGATTCCCCATCTCAGCCCAGAAAGCAGGTAGAACAAATTTTGTGGTGCCTTTCAGCTGCCTACCGGACCAATGTAAAAACTGCCAACAGAACTCCTTTCTGGCACCTACCCTGGTGGAGCTGCGCATGGGGTGTGTTTGGAGCATTTTGTCACCGGCCAACTCTAAAATTCAGCGAGTCCCCACCTCAGCCCAGAAAGCAGGTAGAACAACTTTTGTGGTGCCTTGCAGCTGCCTACCGGGGTTTTGTAAAAACTACCAAGAGAACTCGTTTCTGGCACCTTCCCTGGTGGAGTTGTGCATGGGGTGTGTTTGGAACATTTTGTCACCAGCCGAGTCCAAAAATCAGCGATTCCCCACCTCAGCCCAGAAAGCAGGTAGAACAACTTTTGTGCTGCCTTTCAGCTGCCTACCGGACCAATGTAAAAACTGCCAACAGAACTCCTTTCTGGCACCTTCCCCGGTGGAGCTGCGCATGGGGTGTGTTTGGAGCATTTTGTCACCAGCCAACTCTAAAATTCATCGTTTCCCCATCTCAGCCCAGAAAGCAGGTAGAACAAATTTTATGGTGCCTTTCAGATGCCTACCGGGGTATTGTAAAAACTAACAACAGAACTCGTTTCTGGCACCTTCCCCGGTGGAGTTGTGCATGGGGTGTGTTTGGAACATTTTGTCACCAGCCGAGTCCAAAATTCAGCGATTCCCCACCTCAGCCCAGAAAGCAGGTAGAACAAATTTTGTGCTGCCTTTCAGCTGCCTACCGGACCAATGTAAAAACTTCCAACAGAACTCCTTTCTGGCACCTTCCCCGGTGGAGCTGCGCATGGGGTGTGTTTGGAGCATTTTGTCACCGGCCGACTCTAAAATTCAGCGATTCCCCATCTCAGCCCAGAAAGCAGGTAGAACAAATTTTATGGTACCTTTCAGATGCCTACCGGGGTATTGCAAAAACTAACAACAGAACTCCTTTCTGGCACCTTCTCCGGTGGAGTTGTGCATGGGGTGTGTTTGGAACATTTTGTCACCAGCCGAGTCCAAAATTCATCGTTTCCCCATCTCAGCCCAGAAAGCAGGTAGAACAAGTTTTGTGGTGCCTTTCAGATGCCTACCGGACCAATGTAAAAACTGCCAACAGAACTCCTTTCTGGCACCTTCCCCGGTGGAGCTGCGCATGGGGTGTGTTTGGAGCATTTTGTCACCGGCCGACTCTAAAATTCATCGTTTCCCCATCTCAGCCCAGAAAGCAGGAAGAACAAATTTTATGGTGCCTTGCAGCTGCCTACCGGGGTTTTGTAAAAACTGTCAATAGAACTCGTTTCTGGCACCTTCCCTGGTATAGCTGCGCATGGGGTGTGTTTGGAACATTTTGTCACCAGCCGAGTCCAAAATTCAGCGATTCCCCACCTCAGCCCAGAAAGCAGGTAGAACAAATTTTGTGGTGCCTTTCACCTGCCTACCGGACCAATGTAAAAACTGCCAACAGAACTCCTTTCTGGCACCTTACCTGGTGGAGCTGCGCATGGGGTGTGTTTGGAGCATTTTGTCACCGGCCAACTCTAAAATTCAGCGAGTCCCCACCTCAGCCCAGAAAGCAGGTAGAACAACTTTTGTGGTGCCTTGCAGCTGCCTACCGGGGTTTTGTAAAAACTACCAAGAGAACTCGTTTCTGGCACCTTCCCTGGTGGAGTTGTGCATGGGGTGTGTTTGGAACATTTTGTCACCAGCCGAGTCCAAAAATCAGCGATTCCCCACCTCAGCCCAGAAAGCAGGTAGAACAACTTTTGTGGTGTCTTGCAGCTGCCTACCGGACCAATGTAAAAACTGCCAACAGAACTCGCTTCTGGCACCTTCCCTGGTGGAGCTGCGCATGGGGTGTGTTTGGAGCATTTTGTCACCAGCCAACTCTAAAATTCATCGTTTCCCCATCTCAGCCCAGAAAGCAGGTAGAACAAATTTTATGGTGCCTTTCAGATGCCTACCGGGGTATTGTAAAAACTAACAACAGAACTCGTTTCTGGCACCTTCCCCGGTGGAGTTGTGCATGGGGTGTGTTTGGAACATTTTGTCACCAGCCGAGTCCAAAATTCAGCGATTCCCCATCTCAGCCCAGAAAGCAGGTAGAACAACTTTTGTGGTGCCTTGCAGCTGCCTACCGGACCAATGTAAAAACTGCCAAGAGAACTCCTTTCTGGCACCTTCCCTGGTGGAGCTGCGCATGGGGTGTGTTTGGAGCATTTTGTCACCAGCCGACTCTAAAATTCATCGTTTCCCCACATCAGCCCAGAAAGCAGGTAGAACAAATTTTATGGTGCCTTTCAGATGCCTACCGGGGTAGTGTAAAAACTACCAAAAGAACTCGTTTCTGGCACCTTCCCTGGTGGAGTTGTGCATGGGGTGTGTTTGGAACATTTTGTCACCGGCCGACGCTAAAATTCATCGTTTCCCCATCTCAGCCCAGAAAGCAGGTAGAACAAATTTTATGGTGCCTTTCACCTGCCTAACGGGGTAGTGTAAAAACTAACAACAGAACTCGTTTCTGGCACCTTCCCCGGTGGAGTTGTGCATGGGGTGTGTTTGGAACATTTTTTCACCAGCCGAGTCCAAAATTCAGCGATTCCCCACCTCAGCCCAGAAAGCAGGTAGAACAAATTTTATGGTGCCTTTCAGATGCCTACCGGGGTATTGTAAAAACTAACAACAGAACTCGTTTCTGGCACCTTCCCCGGTGGAGTTGTGCATGGGGTGTGTTTGGAACATTTTGTCACCAGCCGAGTCCAAAATTCAGCGATTCCCCATCTCAGCCCAGAAAGCAGGTAGAACAACTTTTGTGGTGCCTTGCAGCTGCCTACCGGACCAATGTAAAAATTGCCAACAGAACTCGTTTCTGGCACCTTCCCTGGTGGAGCTGCGCATGGGGTGTGTTTGGAGCATTTTGTCACCGGCCGACTCTAAAATTCATCGTTTCCCCATCTCAGCCCAGAAAGCAGGTAGAACAAATTTTATGGTGCCTTTCAGATGCCTACCGGGGTAGTGTAAAAACTACCAAAAGAACTCGTTTCTGGCACCTTCCCCGGTGGAGCTGCGCATGGGGTGTGTTTGGAACATTTTGTCACCGGCCGACGCTAAAATTCATCGTTTCCCCATCTCAGCCCAGAAAGCAGGTAGAACAAATTTTATGGTGCCTTTCACCTGCCTACCGGGGTAGTGTAAAAACTAACAACAGAACTCGTTTCTGGCACCTTCCCCGGTGGAGTTGTGCATGGGGTGTGTTTGGAACATTTTTTCACCAGCCGAGTCCAAAATTCAGCGATTCCCCACCTCAGCCCAGAAAGCAGGTAGAACAACTTTTGTGTAGCCTTGCAGCTGCCTACCGGACCAATGTAAAAACTGCCAACAGAACTCCTTTCTGGCACCTTCCCCGGTGGAGCTGCGCATGGGGTGTGTTTGGAGCATTTTGTCACCGGCCGACTGTAAAATTCAGCGATTCCCCATCTCAGCCCAGAAAGCAGGTAGAACAAATTTTATGATGCCTTGCAGCTGCCTACCGGAGCAATGTAAAAACTTTCAATAGAACTCCTTTCTGGCACCTTCCCTGGTATAGCTGCGCATGGGGTGTGTTTGGAACATTTTGTCACCAGCCGAGACCAAAATTCAGCCATTCCCCATCTCAGCCCAGAAAACAGGTAGAACAAATTTTGTGGTGCCTTTCAGCTGCCGACCGACCAATGTAAAAACTGCCATCAGAACTCCTTTCTGGCACCTTCCCTGGTGGAGCTGCGCATGGGGTGTGTTTGGAGCATTTTGTCACCGGCCAACTCTAAAATTCATCGTTTCCCCACATCAGCCCAGAAAGCAGGTAGAACAACTTTTGTGGTGCCTTGCAGCTGTCTACCGGGGTAGTGTAAAAACTACTAACAGAACTCCTTTCTGGCACCTTCCCCGGTGGAGTTGTGCATGGGGTGTGTTTGGAACATTTTGTCACCAGCTGTGACCAAAATTCAGCGATTCCCCATCTCAGCCCAGAAAGCAGGTAGAACAACTTTTGTGGTGCCTTTCAGATGCCTACCGGGGTATTGTAAGAACTAACAACAGAACTCGTTTCTGGCACCTTCCCCGGTGGAGTTGTGCATTGGGTGTGTTTGGAACATTTTGTCACCAGCCGAGTCCAAAATTCAGCGATTCCCCACCTCAGCCCAGAAAGCAGGTAGAACAAGTTTTGTGGTGCCTTGCAGCTGCCTACCGGACCAATGTAAAAACTGCCAACAGAACTCCTTTCTGGCACCTTCCCCGGTGGAGCTGCGCATGGGGTGTTTTTGGAGCATTTTGTCACCGGCCGACTCTAAAATTCATCGTTTCCCCATCTCAGCCCAGAAAGCAGGTAGAACAAGTTTTGTGGTGCCTTTCAGATGCCTACCGGACCAATGTAAAAACTGCCAACAGAACTCCTTTCTGGCACCTTCCCCGGTGGAGCTGCGCATGGGGTGTGTTTGGAGCATTTTGTCACCGGCCGACTCTAAAATTCAGCGATTCCCCATCTCAGCCCAGAAAGCAGGTAGAACAAATTTTATGGTGCCTTTCAGATGCCTACCGGGGTATTGTAAAAACTACCAAGAGAATTCGTTTTTGGCACCATCCCCGGTGGAGTTGTGCATGGGGTGTGTTTGGAACATTTTGTCACCAGCCGAGACCAAAATTCAGCCATTCCCCATCTCAGCCCAGAAAGCAGGTAGAACAACTTTTGTGGTGCCTTGCAGCTGCCTACCGGGCCAATGTAAAAACTGCCAACAGAACTCATTCTGGCACCTTCCCCGGTGGAGTTGTGCATGGGGTGTGTTTGGAACATTTTGTCACCAGCCGAGTCCAAAATGCAGCGATTCCGCATTTCAGCCCAGAAAGCAGGTAGAACAACTTTTGTGGTGCCTTGCAGCTGTCTACCGGGGTAGTGTAAAAACTGCCAACAGAACTCGTTTCTGGCACCTTCCCCGGTGGAGTTGTGCATGGGGTGTGTTTGGAACATTTTGTCACCAGCTGAGACCAAAATTCAGCGATTCCCCACCTCAGCCCAGAAAGCAGGTAGAACAACTTTTGTGGTGCCTTTCAGATGCCTACCAGGGTATTGTAAAAACTAATAACAGAACTCGTTTCTGGCACCTTCCCCGGTGGAGTTGTGCATGGGGTGCGTTTGGAATATTTTGTCACCAGCCGAGTCCAAAATTCATCGTTTCCCCACCTCAGCCCAGAAAGCAGGTAGAACAAATTTTATGGTGCCTTTCAGATGCCTACCGGGGTATTGTAAAAACTAACAACAGAACTCGTTTCTGGCACCTTCCCCGGTGGAGTTGTGCATTGGGTGTGTTTGGAACATTTTGTCACCAGCCGAGTCCAAAATTCAGCGATTCCCCACCTCAGCCCAGAAAGCAGGTAGAACAACTTTTGTGGTGCCTTTCAGCTGCCTACCGGACCAATGTAAAAACTGCCAACAGAACTCGTTTCTGGCACCTTCCCCGGTGGAGCTGCGCATGGGGTGTTTTTGGAGCATTTTGTCACCGGCCTACTCTAAAATTCATCGTTTCCCCATCTCAGCCCAGAAAGCAGGTAGAACAAGTTTTGTGGTGCCTTTCAGATGCCTACCGGACCAACGTAAAAACTGCCAACAGAACTCCTTTCTGGCACCTTCCCCGGTGGAGCTGCGCATGGGGTGTGTTTGGAGCATTTTGTCACCGGCCGACTCTAAAATTCAGCGATTCCCCATCTCAGCCCAGAAAGCAGGTAGAACAAATTTTATGGTGCCTTTCAGATGCCTACCGGGGTATTGTAAAAACTAACAAGAGAATTCGTTTCTGGCACCATCCCCGGTGGAGTTGTGCATGGGGTGTGTTTGGAACATTTTGTCACCAGCCGAGTCCAAAATTCAGCGATTCCCCACCTCAGCCCAGAAAGCAGGTAGAACAACTTTTGTGGTGCCTTGCAGCTGCCTACCGGAGCAATGTAAAAACTTTCAATAGAACTCCTTTCTGGCACCTTCCCTGGTATAGCTGCGCATGGGGTGTGTTTGGAACATTTTGTCACCAGCCGAGACCAAAATTCAGCGATTCCCCATCTCAGCCCAGAAAACAGGTAGAACAAATTTTGTGGTGCCTTTCAGCTGCCTACCGGACCAATGTAAAAACTGCCATCAGAACTCCTTTCTGGCACCTTCCCTGGTGGAGCTGCGCATGGGGTGTGTTTGGAGCATTTTGTCACCAGCCAACTCTAAAATTCATCGTTTCGCCATCTCAGCCCAGAAAGCAGGTAGAACAAATTTTATGGTGCCTTTCAGATGCCTACCGGGGTATTGTAAAAACTAACAACAGAACTCGTTTCTGGCACCTTCCCCGGTGGATTTGTGCATGGGGGTGTGTTTGGAACATTTTGTCACCAGCCGAGTCCAAAATTCAGCGATTCCGCATCTCAGCCCAGAAAGCAGGTAGAACAATTTTGTGGTGCCTTTCACCTGCCTACCGGGGTAGTGTAAAAACTACTAACAGAACTCGTTTCTGGCACCTTCCCCGGTGGAGTTGTGCATGGGGTGTGTTTGGAACATTTTGTCACCAGCTGAGACCAAAATTCAGCGATTCCCCATCTCAGCCCAGAAAGCAGGTAGAACAACTTTTGTGGTGCCTTTCAGATGCCTACCGGGGTATTGTAAAAACTAATAACAGAACTCGTTTCTGGCATCTTCCCCGGTGGAGTTGTGCATGGGGTGCGTTTGGAATATTTTGTCACCAGCCGAGTCCAAAATTCATCGTTTCCCCACCTCAGCCCAGAAAGCAGGTAGAACAAATTTTATGGTACCTTTCAGATGCCTACCGGGGTATTGTAAAAACTAACAACAGAACTCGTTTCTGGCACCTTCCCCGGTGGAGTTGTGCATTGGGTGTGTTTGGAACATTTTGTCACCAGCCGAGTCCAAAATTCAGCGATTCCCCACCTCAGCCCAGAAAGCAGGTAGAACAACTTTTGTGGTGCCTTTCAGCTGCCTACCGGACCAATGTAAAAACTGCCAACAGAACTCCCTTCTGGCACCTTCCCCGGTGGAGCTGCGCATGGGGTGTTTTTGGAGCATTTTGTCACCGGCCGACTCTAAAATTCATCGTTTCCCCATCTCAGCCCAGAAAGCAGGTAGAACAAGTTTTGTGGTGCCTTGCAGCTGCCTACCGAACCAATGTAAAAACTGCCAACAGAACTCCTTTCTGGCACCTTCCCCGGTGGAGCTGCGCATGGGGTGTTTTTGGAGCATTTTGTCACCGGCCGACTCTAAAATTCATCGTTTCCCCATCTCAGCCCAGAAAGCAGGTAGAACAAGTTTTGTGGTGCCTTTCAGATGCCTACCGGACCAATGTAAAAACTGCCAACAGAACTCCTTTCTGGTACCTACCCTGGTGGAGCTGCGCATGGGGTGTGTTTGGAGCATTTTGTCACCGGCCAACTCTAAAATTCAGCGAGTCCCCACCTCAGCCCAGAAAGCAGGTAGAACAACTTTTGTGGTGCCTTGCAGCTGCCTACCGGGGTTTTGTAAAAACTACCAAGAGAACTCGTTTCTGGCACCTTCCCTGGTGGAGTTGTGCATGGGGTGTGTTTGGAACATTTTGTCACCAGCCGAGTCCAAAAATCAGCGATTCCCCACCTCAGCCCAGAAAGCAGGTAGAACAACTTTTGTGGTGTCTTGCAGCTGCCTACCGGACCAATGTAAAAACTGCCAACAGAACTCGCTTCTGGCACCTTCCCTGGTGGAGCTGCGCATGGGGTGTGTTTGGAGCATTTTGTCACCAGCCAACTCTAAAATTCATCGTTTCCCCATCTCAGCCCAGAAAGCAGGTAGAACAAATTTTATGGTGCCTTTCAGATGCCTACCGGGGTATTGTAAAAACTAACAACAGAACTCGTTTCTGGCACCTTCCCCGGTGGAGTTGTGCATGGGGTGTGTTTGGAACATTTTGTCACCAGCCGAGTCCAAAATTCAGCGATTCCCCATCTCAGCCCAGAAAGCAGGTAGAACAACTTTTGTGGTGCCTTGCAGCTGCCTACCGGACCAATGTAAAAACTGCCAAGAGAACTCCTTTCTGGCACCTTCCCTGGTGGAGCTGCGCATGGGGTGTGTTTGGAGCATTTTGTCACCAGCCGACTCTAAAATTCATCGTTTCCCCATCTCAGCCCAGAAAGCAGGTAGAACAAATTTTATGGTGCCTTTCAGATGCCTACCGGGGTAGTGTAAAAACTACCAAAAGAACTCGTTTCTGGCACCTTCCCCAGTGGAGTTGTGCATGGGGTGTGTTTGGAACATTTTGTCACCGGCCGACGCTAAAATTCATCGTTTCCCCATCTCAGCCCAGAAAGCAGGTAGAACAAATTTTATGGTGCCTTTCACCTGCCTAACGGGGTAGTGTAAAAACTAACAACAGAACTCGTTTCTGGCACCTTCCCCGGTGGAGTTGTGCATGGGGTGTGTTTGGAACATTTTTTCACCAGCCGAGTCCAAAATTCAGCGATTCCCCATCTCAGCCCAGAAAGCAGGTAGAACAAATTTTATGGTGCCTTTCAGATGCCTACCGGGGTATTGTAAAAACTAACAACAGAACTCGTTTCTGGCACCTTCCCCGGTGGAGTTGTGCATGGGGTGTGTTTGGAACATTTTGTCACCAGCCGAGTCCAAAATTCAGCGATTCCCCATCTCAGCCCAGAAAGCAGGTAGAACAACTTTTGTGGTGCCTTGCAGCTGCCTACCGGACCAATGTAAAAACTGCCAACAGAACTCGTTTCTGGCACCTTCCCTGGTGGAGCTGCGCATGGGGTGTGTTTGGAGCATTTTGTCACCGGCCGACTCTAAAATTCAGCGATTCCCCACCTCAACCCAGAAAGCAGGTAGAACAAATTTTATGGTGCCTTTCAGATGCCTACCGGGGTAGTGTAAAAACTACCAAAAGAACTCGTTTCTGGCACCTTCCCCGGTGGAGTTGTGCATGGGGTGTGTTTGGAACATTTTGTCACCGGCCGACGCTAAAATTCATCGTTTCCCCATCTCAGCCCAGAAAGCAGGTAGAACAAATTTTATGGTGCCTTTCACCTGCCTACCGGGGTAGTGTAAAAACTAACAACAGAACTCGTTTCTGGCACCTTCCCCGGTGGAGTTGTGCATGGGGTGTGTTTGGAACATTTTTTCACCAGCCGAGTCCAAAATTCAGCGATTCCCCACCTCAGCCCAGAAAGCAGGTAGAACAACTTTTGTGGTGCCTTGCAGCTGCCTACCGGACCAATGTAAAAACTGCCAACAGAACTCGTTCTGGCACCTTCCCTGGTGGAGTTGTGCATGGGGTGTGTTTGGAACATTTTGTCACCAGCCGAGACCAAAATTCAGCCATTCCACATCTCAGCCCAGAAAGCAGGTAGAACAACTTTTGTGGTGCCTTTCAGATGCCTACCGGGGTAGTGTAAAAACTACCAAGAGAAGTCGTTTCTGGCACCTTCCGCGGTGGAGTTGTGCATGGGGTGTGTTTGGAACATTTTGTCACCAGCCGAGTCCAAAATTCAGCGATTCCGCATTTCAGCCCAGAAAGCAGGTAGAACAACTTTTGTGGTGCCTTGCAGCTGTCTACCGGGGTAGTGTAAAAACTACTAACAGAACTCGTTTCTGGCACCTTCCCCGGTGGAGTTGTGCATGGGGTGTGTTTGGAACATTTTGTCAGGAGCCGAGACCAAAATTCAGCGATTCCCCATCTCAGCCCAGAAAGCAGGTAGAACAACTTTTGTGGTGCCTTTCAGATTCCTACCGGGGTATTGTAAAAACTAATAACAGAACTCGTTTCTGGCACCTTCCCCGGTGGAGTTGTGCATGGGGTGCGTTTGGAATATTTTGTCACCAGCCGAGTCCAAAATTCATCGTTTCCCCACCTCAGCCCAGAAAGCAGGTAGAACAAGTTTTGTGGTGCCTTTCAGCTGCCTACCGGACCAATGTAAAAACTGCCAACAGAACTCCTTTCTGGCACCTTCCCCGGTGGAGCTGCGCATGGGGTGTGTTTGGAGCATTTTGTCACCGGCCGACTCTAAAATTCATCGTTTCCCCATCTCAGCCCAGAAAGCAGGTAGAACAAGTTTTGTGGTGCCTTTCAGATGCCTACCGGACCAATGTAAAAACTGCCAACAGAACTCCTTTCTGGCACCTTCCCCGGTGGAGCTGCGCATGGGGTGTGTTTGGAGCATTTTGTCACCGGCCGACTCTAAAATTCAGCGATTCCCCATCTCAGCCCAGAAAGCAGGTAGAACAACTTTTGTGGTGCCTTGCAGCTGCCTACCGGGGTATTGTAAAAACTAACAAGAGAATTCGTTTCTGGCACCATCCCCGGTGGAGTTGTGCATGGGGTGTGTTTGGAACATTTTGTCACCAGCCGAGTCCAAAATTCAGCGATTCCCCACCTCAGCCCAGAAAGCAGGTAGAACAACTTTTGTGGTGCCTTTCAGCTGCCTACCGGACCAATGTAAAAACTGCCAACAGAACTCCTTTCTGGCACCTTCCCCGGTGGAGCTGCGCATGGGGTGTTTTTGGAGCATTTTGTCACCGGCCGACTCTAAAATTCATCGTTTCCCCATCTCAGCCCAGAAAGCAGGTAGAACAACTTTTGTGGTGCCTTTCAGATGCCTACCGGACCAATGTAAAAACTGCCAACAGAACTCCTTTCTGGCACCTTCCCCGGTGGAGCTGCGCATGGGGTGTGTTTGGAGCATTTTGTCACCGGCCGACTCTAAAATTCAGCGATTCCCCATCTCAGCCCAGAAAGCAGGTAGAACAAATTTTATGGTGCCTTTCAGATGCCTACCGGGGTATTGTAAAAACTAACAAGAGAATTCGTTTCTGGCACCATCCCCGGTGGAGTTGTGCATGGGGTGTGTTTGGAACATTTTGTCACCAGCCGAGACCAAAATTCAGCCATTCCCCATCTCAGCCCAGAAAGCAGGTAGAACAACTTTTGTGGTGCCTTGCAGCTGCCTACCGGACCAATGTAAAAACTGCCAACAGAACTCGTTCTGGCACCTTCCCCGGTGGAGTTGTGCATGGGGTGTGTTTGGAACATTTTGTCACCAGCCGAGACCAAAATTCAGCCATTCCCCATCTCAGCCCAGAAAGCAGGTAGAACAACTTTTGTGGTGCCTTTCAGATGCCTACCGGGGTAGTGTAAAAACTAACAACAGAACTCGTTTCTGGCACCTTCCGCGGTGGAGTTGTGCATGGGGTGTGTTTGGAACATTTTGTCACCAGCTGAGACCAAAATTCAGCGATTCCCCACCTCAGCCCAGAAAGCAGGTAGAACAACTTTTGTGGTGCCTTGCAGCTGCCTACCGGACCAATGTAAAAACTGCCAACAGAACTCCTTTCTGGCACCTTCCCCGGTGGAGCTGCGCATGGGGTGTGTTTGGAGCATTTTGTCACCAGCCAACTCTAAAATTCAGCGATTCCCCATCTCAGCCCAGAAAGCAGGTAGAACAAATTTTATGATGCCTTGCAGCTGCCTACCGGAGCAATGTAAAAACTTTCAATAGAACTCCTTTCTGGCACCTTCCCTGGTATAGCTGCGCATGGGGTGTGTTTGGAACATTTTGTCACCAGTCGAGACCAAAATTCAGCCATTCCCCATCTCAGCCCAGAAAACAGGTAGAACAAATTTTGTGGTGCCTTTCAGCTGCCTACCGGACCAATGTAAAAACTGCCATCAGAACTCCTTTCTGGCACCTTCCCTGGTGGAGCTGCGCATGGGGTGTGTTTGGAGCATTTTGTCACCGGCCAACTCTAAAATTCATCGTTTCCCCATCTCAGCCGAGAAAGAAGGTAGAACAAGTTTTGTGGTGCCTTGCAGCTGCCTACCGGGGTTTTGTAAAAACTACCAAGAGAACTCGTTTCTGGCACCTTCCCTGGTGGAGCTGCGCATGGGGTGTGTTTGGAGCATTTTGTCACCAGCCAACTCTAAAATTCATCGTTTCGCCATCTCAGCCCAGAAAGCAGGTAGAACAAATTTTATGGTGCCTTTCAGATGCCTACCGGGGTATTGTAAAAACTACCAAGAGAACTCGTTTCTGGCACCTTCCGCGGTGGAGTTGTGCATGGGGTGTGTTTGGAACATTTTGTCACCAGCCGAGTCCAAAATTCAGCGATTCCGCATCTCAGCCCAGAAAGCAGGTAGAACAATTTTGTGGTGCCTTTCACCTGCCTACCGGGGTAGTGTAAAAACTACTAACAGAACTCGTTTCTGGCACCTTCCCCGGTGGAGTTGTGCATGGGGTGTGTTTGGAACATTTTGTCACCAGCTGAGACCAAAATTCAGCGATTCCCCATCTCAGCCCAGAAAGCAGGTAGAACAACTTTTGTGGTGCCTTTCAGATGCCTACCGGGGTATTGTAAAAACTAATAACAGAACTCGTTTCTGGCACCTTCCCCGGTGGAGTTGTGCATGGGGTGCGTTTGGAATATTTTGTCACCAGCCGAGTCCAAAATTCATCGTTTCCCCACCTCAGCCCAGAAAGCAGGTAGAACAAATTTTATGGTGCCTTTCAGATGCCTACCGGGGTATTGTAAAAACTAACAACAGAACTCGTTTCTGGCACCTTCCCCGGTGGAGTTGTGCATTGGGTGTGTTTGGAACATTTTGTCACCAGCCGAGTCCAAAATTCAGCGATTCCCCACCTCAGCCCAGAAAGCAGGTAGAACAACTTTTGTGGTGCCTTTCAGCTGCCTACCGGACCAATGTAAAAACTGCCAACAGAACTCCTTTCTGGCACCTTCCCCGGTGGAGCTGCGCATGGGGTGTTTTTGGAGCATTTTGTCACCGGCCGACTCTAAAATTCATCGTTTCCCCATCTCAGCCCAGAAAGCAGGTAGAACAAGTTTTGTGGTGCCTTTCAGATGCCTACCGGACCAATGTAAAAACTGCCAACAGAACTCCTTTCTGGCACCTTCCCCGGTGGAGCTGCGCATGGGGTGTGTTTGGAGCATTTTGTCACCGGCCGACTCTAAAATTCAGCCATTCCCCATCTCAGCCCAGAAAGCAGGTAGAACAAATTTTATGGTGCCTTTCAGATGCCTACCGGGGTATTGTAAAAACTAACAAGAGAATTCGTTTCTGGCACCTTCCCCGGTGGAGTTGTGCATGGGGTGTGTTTGGAACATTTTGTCACCAGCCGAGTCCAAAATTCAGCGATTCCGCATTTCAGCCCAGAAAGCAGGTAGAACAACTTTTGTGGTGCCTTGCAGCTGTCTACCGGGGTAGTGTAAAAACTACTAACAGAACTCGTTTCTGGCACCTTCCCCGGTGGAGTTGTGCATGGGGTGTGTTTGGAACATTTTGTCACCAGCTGAGACCAAAATTCAGCGATTCCCCATCTCAGCCCAGAAAGCAGGTAGAACAACTTTTGTGGTGCCTTTCAGATGCCTACCGGGGTATTGTAAAAACTAATAACAGAACTCGTTTCTGGCACCTTCCCCGGTGGAGTTGTGCATGGGGTGCGTTTGGAATATTTTGTCACCAGCCGAGTCCAAAATTCATCGTTTCCCCACCTCAGCCCAGAAAGCAGGTAGAACAAATTTTATGGTGCCTTTCAGATGCCTACCGGGGTATTGTAAAAACTAACAACAGAACTCGTTTCTGGCACCTTCCCCGGTGGAGTTGTGCATTGGGTGTGTTTGGAACATTTTGTCACCAGCCGAGTCCAAAATTCAGCGATTCCCCACCTCAGCCCAGAAAGCAGGTAGAACAACTTTTGTGGTGCCTTTCAGCTGCCTACCGGACCAATGTAAAAACTGCCAACAGAACTCCTTTCTGGCACCTTCCCCGGTGGAGCTGCGCATGGGGTGTTTTTGGAGCATTTTGTCACCGGCCGACTCTAAAATTCATCGTTTCCCCATCTCAGCCCAGAAAGCAGGTAGAACAACTTTTGTGGTGCCTTTCAGATGCCTACCGGACCAATGTAAAAACTGCCAACAGAACTCCTTTCTGGCACCTTCCCCGGTGGAGCTGCGCATGGGGTGTGTTTGGAGCATTTTGTCACCGGCCGACTCTAAAATTCAGCGATTCCCCATCTCAGCCCAGAAAGCAGGTAGAACAAATTTTATGGTGCCTTTCAGATGCCTACCGGGGTATTGTAAAAACTAACAAGAGAATTCGTTTCTGGCACCATCCCCGGTGGAGTTGTGCATGGGGTGTGTTTGGAACATTTTGTCACCAGCCGAGACCAAAATTCAGCCATTCCCCATCTCAGCCCAGAAAGCAGGTAGAACAACTTTTGTGGTGCCTTGCAGCTGCCTACCGGACCAATGTAAAAACTGCCAACAGAACTCGTTCTGGCACCTTCCCCGGTGGAGTTGTGCATGGGGTGTGTTTGGAACATTTTGTCACCAGCCGAGACCAAAATTCAGCCATTCCACATCTCAGCCCAGAAAGCAGGTAGAACAACTTTTGTGGTGCCTTTCAGATGCCTACCGGGGTAGTGTAAAAACTACCAAGAGAAGTCGTTTCTGGCACCTTCCGCGGTGGAGTTGTGCATGGGGTGTGTTTGGAACATTTTGTCACCAGCTGAGACCAAAATTCAGCGATTCCCCACCTCAGCCCAGAAAGCAGGTAGAACAACTTTTGTGGTGCCTTGCAGCTGCCTACCGGGGTAGTGTAAAAAGTACCTACAGAACTCGTTTCTGGCACTTTCCCCGGTGGAGTTGTGCATGGGGTGTGTTTGGAGCATTTTGTCACCGGCCGACTCTAAAATTCATCGTTTCCCCATCTCAGCCCAGAAAGCAGGTAGAACATATTTTATGGTGCCTTTCAGATGCCTACCGGGGTATTGTAAAAACTAACAAGAGAATTCGTTTCTGGCACCTTCCCCGGTGGAGTTGTGCATGGGGTGTGTTTGGAACATTTTGTCACCAGCCGAGTCCAAAATTCAGCGATTCCGCATTTCAGCCCAGAAAGCAGGTAGAACAACTTTTGTGGTGCCTTGCAGCTGTCTACCGGGGTAGTGTAAAAACTACTAACAGAACTCGTTTCTGGCACCTTCCCCGGTGGAGTTGTGCATGGGGTGTGTTTGGAACATTTTGTCACCAGCTGAGACCAAAATTCAGCGATTCCCCATCTCAGCCCAGAAAGCAGGTAGAACAACTTTTGTGGTGCCTTTCAGATGCCTACCGGGGTATTGTAAAAACTAATAACAGAACTCGTTTCTGGCACCTTCCCCGGTGGAGTTGTGCATGGGGTGCGTTTGGAATATTTTGTCACCAGCCGAGTCCAAAATTCATCGTTTCCCCACCTCAGCCCAGAAAGCAGGTAGAACAAATTTTATGGTGCCTTTCAGATGCCTACCGGGGTATTGTAAAAACTAACAACAGAACTCGTTTCTGGCACCTTCCCCGGTGGAGTTGTGCATTGGGTGTGTTTGGAACATTTTGTCACCAGCCGAGTCCAAAATTCAGCGATTCCCCACCTCAGCCCAGAAAGCAGGTAGAACAACTTTTGTGGTGCCTTTCAGCTGCCTACCGGACCAATGTAAAAACTGCCAACAGAACTCCTTTCTGGCACCTTCCCCGGTGGAGCTGCGCATGGGGTGTTTTTGGAGCATTTTGTCACCGGCCGACTCTAAAATTCATCGTTTCCCCATCTCAGCCCAGAAAGCAGGTAGAACAACTTTTGTGGTGCCTTTCAGATGCCTACCGGACCAATGTAAAAACTGCCAACAGAACTCCTTTCTGGCACCTTCCCCGGTGGAGCTGCGCATGGGGTGTGTTTGGAGCATTTTGTCACCGGCCGACTCTAAAATTCAGCGATTCCCCATCTCAGCCCAGAAAGCAGGTAGAACAAATTTTATGGTGCCTTTCAGATGCCTACCGGGGTATTGTAAAAACTAACAAGAGAATTCGTTTCTGGCACCATCCCCGGTGGAGTTGTGCATGGGGTGTGTTTGGAACATTTTGTCACCAGCCGAGACCAAAATTCAGCCATTCCCCATCTCAGCCCAGAAAGCAGGTAGAACAACTTTTGTGGTGCCTTGCAGCTGCCTACCGGACCAATGTAAAAACTGCCAACAGAACTCGTTCTGGCACCTTCCCCGGTGGAGTTGTGCATGGGGTGTGTTTGGAACATTTTGTCACCAGCCGAGACCAAAATTCAGCCATTCCACATCTCAGCCCAGAAAGCAGGTAGAACAACTTTTGTGGTGCCTTTCAGATGCCTACCGGGGTAGTGTAAAAACTACCAAGAGAAGTCGTTTCTGGCACCTTCCGCGGTGGAGTTGTGCATGGGGTGTGTTTGGAACATTTTGTCACCAGCTGAGACCAAAATTCAGCGATTCCCCACCTCAGCCCAGAAAGCAGGTAGAACAACTTTTGTGGTGCCTTGCAGCTGCCTACCGGGGTAGTGTAAAAAGTACCTACAGAACTCGTTTCTGGCACTTTCCCCGGTGGAGTTGTGCATGGGGTGTGTTTGGAGCATTTTGTCACCGGCCGACTCTAAAATTCATCGTTTCCCCATCTCAGCCCAGAAAGCAGGTAGAACATATTTTATGGTGCCTTTCAGATGCCTACCGGGGTATTGTAAAAACTAACAACAGAACTCGTTTCTGGCACCTTCCCTAGTGGAGCTGCGCATGGGGTGTGTTTGGAGGATTTTGTCACCGGCTGACTCTAAAATTCATCGTTTCCACATCTCAGCCCAGAAAGCAGGTAGAACAAATTTTATGGTACCTTTCAGATGCCTACCGGGGTATTGCAAAAACTAACAACAGAACTCCTTTCTGGCACCTTCTCCGGTGGAGTTGTGCATGGGGTGTGTTTGGAACATTTTGTCACCAGCCGAGTCCAAAATTCAGCGATTCCCCACCTCAGCCCAGAAAGCAGGTAGAACAACTTTTGTGGTGCCTTTCAGCTGCCTACCGGACCAATGTAAAAACTGCCAACAGAACTCCTTTCTGGCACCTTCCCCGGTGGAGCTGCGCATGGGGTGTGTTTGGAGCATTTTGTCACCAGGCAACTCTAAAATTCATCGTTTCCCCATCTCAGCCCAGAAAGCAGGTAGAACAAATTTTATGGCGCCTTTCAGATGCCTATCGGGGTATTGTAAAAACTAACAACAGAACTCGTTCTGGCACCTTCCCCGGTGGAGTTGTGCATGGGGTGTGTTTGGAACATTTTGTCACCAACCAAGTCCAAAATTCAGCGATTCCCCACCTCAGCCCAGAAAGCAGGTAGAACAACTTTTGTGGTGCCTTGCAGCTGCCTACCGGACCAATGTAAAAACTGCCAACAGAACTCGTTTCTGGCGCCTTCCCCGTTGGAGTTGTGCATGGGGTGTGTTTGGAACATTTTGTCACCAGCCGAGTCCAAAATTCAGCGAGTCCCCACCTCAGCCCAGAAAGCAGGTAGAACAACTTTTGTGGTGCCTTTCAGATGCCTACCGGACCAATGTAAAAACTGCCAAAAGAACTCCTTTCTGGCACCTTCCCTGGTGGAGCTGCGCATGGGTGTGTTTGGAGCATTTTGTCACCGGCTGACTCTAAAATTCATCGTTTCCCCACCTCAGCCCAGAAAGCAGGTAGAACAACTTTTGTGGTGCCTTGCAGCTGCCTACCGGGGTTTTGTAAAAACTACCAAGAGAACTCGTTTCTGGCACCTTCCCTGGTGGAGTTGTGCATGGAGTGTGTTTGGAACATTTTGTCACCAGCTGAGTCCAAAATTCAGCGATTCCCCATCTCAGCCCAGAAAGCAGGTAGAACAACTTTTGTGGTGCCTTCCAGCTGCCTACCGGACCAATGTAAAAACTGCCAACAGAACTCGTTTCTGGCACCTTCCCTGGTGGAGCTGCGCATGGGGTGTGTTTGGAGCATTTTGTCACCGGCCGACTCTAAAATTCATCGTTTCCCCATCTCAGCGCAGAAAGCAGGTAGAACAAATTTTATGGTGCCTTTCAGATGCCTACCGGGGTATTGTAAAAACTAACAACAGAACTCGTTCTGGCACCTTCCCCGGTGGAGTTGTGCATGGGGTGTGTTTGGAACATTTTGTCACCAGACGAGTCCAAAATTCAGCGATTCCCCACCTCAGCCCAGAAAGCAGGTAGAACAACTTTTGTGGTGCCTTTCAGATGCCTACCGGCGTAGTGTAAAGAATTACCAAGAAAACTCCTTTCTGGCACCTTCCCTGGTGGAGCTGCGCATGGGGTGTGTTTGGAGCATTTTGTCACCGGCCGACTCTAAAATTCATCGTTTCCCCATCTCAGCCCAGAAAGTAGGTAGAACAAATTTTATGGTGCCTTTCAGATGCCTACCGGGGTAGTGTAAAAACTACCAAAAGAACTCCTTTCTGGCACCTTCCCCGGTGGAGCTGCGCATGGGGTGTGTTTGGAGCATTTTGTCACCGGCCGACTCTAAAATTCAGCGATTCCCCATCTCAGCCCAGAAAGCAGGTAGAACAAATTTTATGATGCCTTGCAGCTGCCTACCGGAGCAATGTAAAAACTTTCAATAGAACTCCTTTCTGGCACCTTCCCTGGTATAGCTGCGCATGGGGTGTGTTTGGAACATTTTGTCACCAGCCGAGACCAAAATTCAGCCATTCCCCATCTCAGCCCAGAAAGCAGGTAGAACAACTTTTGTGGTGCCTTGCAGCTGCCTACCGGACCAATGTAAAAACTGCCAACAGAACTCGTTCTGGCACCTTCCCCGGTGGAGTTGTGCATGGGGTGTGTTTGGAACATTTTGTCACCAGCCGAGACCAAAATTCAGCCATTTCACATCTCAGCCCAGAAAGCAGGTAGAACAAATTTTATGGTGCCTTTCACCTGCCTACCGGGGTAGTGTAAAAACTAACAACAGAACTCGTTTCTGGCGCCTTCCCCGGTGGAGTTGTGCATGGGGTGTGTTTGGAACATTTTGTCACCAGCTGAGACCAAAATTCAGCGATTCCCCACCTCAGCCCAGAAAGCAGGTAGAACAACTTTTGTGGTGCCTTTCAGATGCCTACCGGGGTAGTGTAAAAACTACCAAGAGAAGTCGTTTCTGGCACCTTCCGCGGTGGAGTTGTGCATGGGGTGTGTTTGGAACATTTTGTCACCAGCCGAGTCCAAAATTCAGCGATTCCCCACCTCAGCCCAGAAAGCAGGTAGAACAACTTTTGTGGTGCCTTGCAGCTGTCTACCGGGGTAGTGTAAAAACTACTAACAGAACTCGTTTCTGGCACCTTCCCCGGTGGAGTTGTGCATGGGGTGTGTTTGGAACATTTTGTCACCAGCTGAGACCAAAATTCAGCGATTCCCCACCTCAGCCCAGAAAGCAGGTAGAACAAATTTTGTGGTGCCTTGCAGCTGCCTACCGGGGTAGTGTAAAAAGTACCTACAGAACTCGTTTCTGGCACTTTCCCCGGTGGAGTTGTGCATGGGGTGTGTTTGGAGCATTTTGTCACCGGCCGACTCTAAAATTCATCGTTTCCCCATCTCAGCCCAGAAAGCAGGTAGAATAAATTTTATGGTGCCTTTCAGATGCCTACCGGGGTATTGTAAAAACTAACAACAGAACTCGTTTCTGGCACCTTCCCTGGTGGAGCTGCGCATGGGGTGTGTTTGGAGCATTTTGTCACCGGCTGACTCTAAAATTCATCGTTTCCCCATCTCAGCCCAGAAAGCAGGTAGAACAAATTTTATGGTACCTTTCAGATGCCTACCGGGGTATTGCAAAAACTAACAACAGAACTCCTTTCTGGCACCTTCTCCATTGGAGTTGTGCATGGGGTGTGTTTGGAACATTTTGTCACCAGCCGAGACCAAAATTCAGCCATTCCCCATCTCAGCCCAGAAAACAGGTAGAACAAATTTTGTGGTGCCTTTCAGCTGCCTAGCGGGGTATTGTAAAAACTACCAAGAGAACTCGTTTCTGGCGCCTTCCCCGTTGGAGTTGTGCATGGGGTGTGTTTGGAACATTTTGTCACCAGCCGAGTCCAAAATTCAGCGAGTCCCCACCTCAGCCCAGAAAGCAGGTAGAACAACTTTTGTGGTGCCTTTCAGATGCCTACCGGACCAATGTAAAAACTGCCAAAAGAACTCCTTTCTGGCACCTTCCCTGGTGGAGCTGCGCATGGGTGTGTTTGGAGCATTTTGTCACCGGCCGACTCTAAAATTCATCGTTTCCCCATCTTAGCCCAGAAAGCAGGTAGAACAACTTTTGTGGTGCCTTGCAGCTGCCTACCGGGGTTTTGTAAAAACTACCAAGAGAACTCGTTTCTGGCACCTTCCCTGGTGGAGTTGTGCATGGGGTGTGTTTGGAACATTTTGTCACCAGCCGAGTCCAAAATTCAGCGATTCCCCATCTCAGCCCAGAAAGCAGGTAGAACAACTTTTGTGGTGCCTTTCAGATGCCTACCGGCGTAGTGTAAAGAATTACCAAGAAAACTCCTTTCTGGCACCTTCCCTGGTGGAGCTGCGCATGGGGTGTGTTTGGAGCATTTTGTCACCGGCCGACTCTAAAATTCATCGTTTCCCCATCTCAGCCCAGAAAGCAGGTAGAACAAATTTTATGGTGCCTTTCAGATGCCTACCGGGGTAGTGTAAAAACTAACAACAGAACTCGTTTCTGGCACCTTCCCCGGTGGAGTTGTGCATGGGGTGTGTTTGGAACATTTTTTCACCAGCCGAGTCCAAAATTCAGCGATTCCCCATCTCAGCCCAGAAAGCAGGTAGAACAACTTTTGTGGTGCCTTTCAGCTGCCTACCGGACCAATGTAAAAACTGCCAACAGAACTCGTTTCTGGCACCTTCCCTGGTGGAGCTGCGCATGGGGTGTGTTTGGAGCATTTTGTCACCGGCCGACTCTAAAATTCATCGTTTCCCCATCTCAGCCCAGAAAGCAGGTAGAACAAGTTTTGTGGTGCCTTTCAGATGCCTACCGGACCAATGTAAAAACTGCCAAGAGAACTCGTTTCTGGCACCTTCCCCGGTGGAGCTGCGCATGGGGTGTGTTTGGAGCATTTTGTCACCGGCCGACTCTAAAATTCATCGTTTCCCCATCTCAGCCCAGAAAGCAGGTAGAACAAATTTTATGGTGCCTTTCAGATGCCTACCGGGGTATTGTAAAAACTAACAACAGAACTCGTTTCTGGCACCTTCCCCGGTGGAGTTGTGCATGGGGTGTGTTTGGAACATTTTGTCACCAGGCGAGTCCAAAATTCAGCGATTCCCCACCTCAGCCCAGAAAGCAGGTAGAACAACTTTTGTGGTGCCTTGCAGCTGCCTACCGGACCAATGTAAAAACTAACAACAGAACTCGTTTCTGGCGCCTTCCCCGTTGGAGCTGCGCATTGGGTGTGTATGGAGCATTTTGTCACCGGCCGACTCTAAAATTCATCGTTTCCCCATCTTAGCCCAGAAAGCAGGTAGAACAAATTTATGGTGCCTTTCAGATGCCTATCGGGGTAGTGTAAAAACTAACAACAGAACTCGTTCTGGCACCTTCCCCGGTGGAGTTGTGCATGGGGTGTGTTTGGAACATTTTGTCACCAGCCGAGTCCAAAATTCAGCGATTCCGCATCTCAGCCCAGAAAGCAGGTAGAACAACTTTTGTGGTGCCTTTCAGATGCCTACCGGGGTAATGTAAAGAATTACCAAGAAAACTCCTTTCTGGCACCTTCCCTGGTGGAGCTGCGCATGGGGTGTGTTTGGAGCATTTTGTCACCGGCCGACTCTAAAATTCATCGTTTCCCCATCTCAGCCCAGAAAGCAGGTAGAACAAGTTTTGTGGTGCCTTTCAGATGCCTACCGGACCAATGTAAAAACTGCCAACAGAACTCCTTTCTGGCACCTTCCCCGGTGGAGCTGCGCATGGGGTGTGTTTGGAGCATTTTGTCACCGGCCGACTCTAAAATTCATCGTTTCCCCATCTCAGCCCAGAAAGCAGGTAGAACAAATTTTATGGTACCTTTCAGATGCCTACCGGGGTATTGTAAAAACTAACAACAGAACTCGTTTCTGGCACCTTCCCCGGTGGAGTTGTGCATGGGGTGTGTTTGGAACATTTTTTCACCAGCCGAGTCCAAAATTCAGCGATTCCCCATCTCAGCCCAGAAAGCAGATAGAACAACTTTTGTGGTGCCTTGCAGCTGCCTACCGGACCAATGTAAAAACTGCCAACAGAACTCGTTCTGGCACCTTCCCCGGTGGAGTTGTGCATGGGGTGTGTTTGGAACATTTTGTCACCAGCCGAGACCAAAATTCAGCCATTCCACATCTCAGCCCAGAAAGCAGGTAGAACAACTTTTGTGGTGCCTTTCAGATGCCTACCGGGGTAGTGTAAAAACTACCAAGAGAACTCCTTTCTGGCTCCTTCCGCGGTGGAGTTGTGCATAGGGTGTGTTTGGAACATTTTGTCACCAGCCGACTCCAAAATTCAGCGATTCCGCATTTCAGCCCAGAAAGCAGGTAGAACAACTTTTGTGGTGCCTTGCAGCTGTCTACCGGGGTAGTGTAAAAACTACTAACAGAACTCGTTTCTGGCACCTTCCCCGGTGGAGTTGTGCATGGGGTGTGTTTGGAACATTTTGTCACCAGCTGAGACCAAAATTCAGCGATTCCCCACCTCAGCCCAGAAAGCAGGTAGAACAACTTTTGTGGTGCCTTTCAGATGCCTACCGGCGTAGTGTAAAGAATTACCAAGAAAACTCCTTTCTGGCACCTTCCCTGGTGGAGCTGCGCATGGGGTGTGTTTGGAGCATTTTGTCACCGGCCGACTCTAAAATTCATCGTTTCCCCATCTCAGCCCAGAAAGTAGGTAGAACAAATTTTATGGTGCCTTTCAGATGCCTACCGGGGTAGTGTAAAAACTACCAAAAGAACTCCTTTCTGGCACCTTCCCCGGTGGAGCTGCGCATGGGGTGTGTTTGGAGCATTTTGTCACCGGCCGACTCTAAAATTCAGCGATTCCCCATCTCAGCCCAGAAAGCAGGTAGAACAAATTTTATGATGCCTTGCAGCTGCCTACCGGAGCAATGTAAAAACTTTCAATAGAACTCCTTTCTGGCACCTTCCCTGGTATAGCTGCGCATGGGGTGTGTTTGGAACATTTTGTCACCAGCCGAGACCAAAATTCAGCCATTCCCCATCTCAGCCCAGAAAGCAGGTAGAACAACTTTTGTGGTGCCTTGCAGCTGCCTACCGGACCAATGTAAAAACTGCCAACAGAACTCGTTCTGGCACCTTCCCCGGTGGAGTTGTGCATGGGGTGTGTTTGGAACATTTTGTCACCAGCCGAGACCAAAATTCAGCCATTTCACATCTCAGCCCAGAAAGCAGGTAGAACAAATTTTATGGTGCCTTTCACCTGCCTACCGGGGTAGTGTAAAAACTAACAACAGAACTCGTTTCTGGCGCCTTCCCCGGTGGAGTTGTGCATGGGGTGTGTTTGGAACATTTTGTCACCAGCTGAGACCAAAATTCAGCGATTCCCCACCTCAGCCCAGAAAGCAGGTAGAACAACTTTTGTGGTGCCTTTCAGATGCCTACCGGGGTAGTGTAAAAACTACCAAGAGAAGTCGTTTCTGGCACCTTCCGCGGTGGAGTTGTGCATGGGGTGTGTTTGGAACATTTTGTCACCAGCCGAGTCCAAAATTCAGCGATTCCCCACCTCAGCCCAGAAAGCAGGTAGAACAACTTTTGTGGTGCCTTGCAGCTGTCTACCGGGGTAGTGTAAAAACTACTAACAGAACTCGTTTCTGGCACCTTCCCCGGTGGAGTTGTGCATGGGGTGTGTTTGGAACATTTTGTCACCAGCTGAGACCAAAATTCAGCGATTCCCCACCTCAGCCCAGAAAGCAGGTAGAACAAATTTTGTGGTGCCTTGCAGCTGCCTACCGGGGTAGTGTAAAAAGTACCTACAGAACTCGTTTCTGGCACTTTCCCCGGTGGAGTTGTGCATGGGGTGTGTTTGGAGCATTTTGTCACCGGCCGACTCTAAAATTCATCGTTTCCCCATCTCAGCCCAGAAAGCAGGTAGAATAAATTTTATGGTGCCTTTCAGATGCCTACCGGGGTATTGTAAAAACTAACAACAGAACTCGTTTCTGGCACCTTCCCTGGTGGAGCTGCGCATGGGGTGTGTTTGGAGCATTTTGTCACCGGCTGACTCTAAAATTCATCGTTTCCCCATCTCAGCCCAGAAAGCAGGTAGAACAAATTTTATGGTACCTTTCAGATGCCTACCGGGGTATTGCAAAAACTAACAACAGAACTCCTTTCTGGCACCTTCTCCATTGGAGTTGTGCATGGGGTGTGTTTGGAACATTTTGTCACCAGCCGAGACCAAAATTCAGCCATTCCCCATCTCAGCCCAGAAAACAGGTAGAACAAATTTTGTGGTGCCTTTCAGCTGCCTAGCGGGGTATTGTAAAAACTACCAAGAGAACTCGTTTCTGGCGCCTTCCCCGTTGGAGTTGTGCATGGGGTGTGTTTGGAACATTTTGTCACCAGCCGAGTCCAAAATTCAGCGAGTCCCCACCTCAGCCCAGAAAGCAGGTAGAACAACTTTTGTGGTGCCTTTCAGATGCCTACCGGACCAATGTAAAAACTGCCAAAAGAACTCCTTTCTGGCACCTTCCCTGGTGGAGCTGCGCATGGGTGTGTTTGGAGCATTTTGTCACCGGCCGACTCTAAAATTCATCGTTTCCCCATCTTAGCCCAGAAAGCAGGTAGAACAACTTTTGTGGTGCCTTGCAGCTGCCTACCGGGGTTTTGTAAAAACTACCAAGAGAACTCGTTTCTGGCACCTTCCCTGGTGGAGTTGTGCATGGGGTGTGTTTGGAACATTTTGTCACCAGCCGAGTCCAAAATTCAGCGATTCCCCATCTCAGCCCAGAAAGCAGGTAGAACAACTTTTGTGGTGCCTTTCAGATGCCTACCGGCGTAGTGTAAAGAATTACCAAGAAAACTCCTTTCTGGCACCTTCCCTGGTGGAGCTGCGCATGGGGTGTGTTTGGAGCATTTTGTCACCGGCCGACTCTAAAATTCATCGTTTCCCCATCTCAGCCCAGAAAGCAGGTAGAACAAATTTTATGGTGCCTTTCAGATGCCTACCGGGGTAGTGTAAAAACTAACAACAGAACTCGTTTCTGGCACCTTCCCCGGTGGAGTTGTGCATGGGGTGTGTTTGGAACATTTTTTCAGCAGCCGAGTCCAAAATTCAGCGATTCCCCATCTCAGCCCAGAAAGCAGGTAGAACAACTTTTGTGGTGCCTTTCAGCTGCCTACCGGACCAATGTAAAAACTGCCAACAGAACTCGTTTCTGGCACCTTCCCTGGTGGAGCTGCGCATGGGGTGTGTTTGGAGCATTTTGTCACCGGCCGACTCTAAAATTCATCGTTTCCCCATCTCAGCCCAGAAAGCAGGTAGAACAAGTTTTGTGGTGCCTTTCAGATGCCTACCGGACCAATGTAAAAACTGCCAAGAGAACTCGTTTCTGGCACCTTCCCCGGTGGAGCTGCGCATGGGGTGTGTTTGGAGCATTTTGTCACCGGCCGACTCTAAAATTCATCGTTTCCCCATCTCAGCCCAGAAAGCAGGTAGAACAAATTTTATGGTACCTTTCAGATGCCTACCGGGGTATTGTAAAAACTAACAACAGAACTCGTTTCTGGCACCTTCCCCGGTGGAGTTGTGCATGGGGTGTGTTTGGAACATTTTTTCACCAGCCGAGTCCAAAATTCAGCGATTCCCCATCTCAGCCCAGAAAGCAGATAGAACAACTTTTGTGGTGCCTTGCAGCTGCCTACCGGACCAATGTAAAAACTGCCAACAGAACTCGTTCTGGCACCTTCCCCGGTGGAGTTGTGCATGGGGTGTGTTTGGAACATTTTGTCACCAGCCGAGACCAAAATTCAGCCATTCCACATCTCAGCCCAGAAAGCAGGTAGAACAACTTTTGTGGTGCCTTTCAGATGCCTACCGGGGTAGTGTAAAAACTACCAAGAGAACTCCTTTCTGGCTCCTTCCGCGGTGGAGTTGTGCATAGGGTGTGTTTGGAACATTTTGTCACCAGCCGACTCCAAAATTCAGCGATTCCGCATTTCAGCCCAGAAAGCAGGTAGAACAACTTTTGTGGTGCCTTGCAGCTGTCTACCGGGGTAGTGTAAAAACTACTAACAGAACTCGTTTCTGGCACCTTCCCCGGTGGAGTTGTGCATGGGGTGTGTTTGGAACATTTTGTCACCAGCTGAGACCAAAATTCAGCGATTCCCCACCTCAGCCCAGAAAGCAGGTAGAACAACTTTTGTGGTGCCTTGCAGCTGCCTACCGGGGTAGTGTTAAAAGTACCTACAGAACTCGTTTCTGGCACTTTCCCCGGTGGAGTTGTGCATGGGGTGTGTTTGGAGCATTTTTTCACCGGCCGACTCTAAAATTCATCGTTTCCCCACCTCAGCCCAGAAAGCAGGTAGAACAACTTTTGTGGTGCCTTTCAGCTGCCTACCGGACCAATGTAAAAAATGCCAACAGAACTCCTTTCTGGCACCTTCCCCGGTGGAGCTGCGCATGGGGTGTGTATGGAGCATTTTGTCACCAGGCAACTCTAAAATTCATCGTTTCCCCATCTCAGCCCAGAAAGCAGGTAGAACAAATTTTATGGTACCTTTCAGATGCCTACCGGGGTATTGTAAAAACTAACAACAGAACTCGTTCTGGCACCTTCCGTGGTGGAGTTGTGCATGGGGTGTGTTTGGAACATTTTGTCACCAGCCAAGTCCAAAATTCAGCGATTCCCCACCTCAGCCCAGAAAGCAGGTAGAACAACTTTTGTGGTGCCTTGCAGATGCCTAGCGGGGTATTGTAAAAACTACCAAGAGAACTCGTTTCTGGCGCCTTCCCCGTTGGAGTTGTGCATGGGGTGTGTTTGGAACATTTTGTCACCAGCCGAGTCCAAAATTCAGCGAGTCCCCACCTCAGCCCAGAAAGCAGGTAGAACAACTTTTGTGGTGCCTTTCAGATGCCTACCGGACCAATGTAAAAACTGCCAAAAGAACTCCTTTCTGGCACCTTCCCTGGTGGAGCTGCGCATGGGTGTGTTTGGAGCATTTTGTCACCGGCCGACTCTAAAATTCATCGTTTCCCCACCTCAGCCCAGAAAGCAGGTAGAACAACTTTTGTGGTGCCTTGCAGCTGCCTACCGGGGTTTTGTAAAAACTACCAAGAGAACTCGTTTCTGGCACCTTCCCTGGTGGAGTTGTGCATGGGGTGTGTTTGGAACATTTTGTCACCAGCCGAGTCCAAAATTCAGCGATTCCCCATCTCAGCCCAGAAAGCAGGTAGAACAACTTTTGTGGTGCCTTGCAGCTGCCTACCGGACCAATGTAAAAACTGCCAACAGAACTCCTTTCTGGCACCTTCCCTGGTGGAGCTGCGCATGGGGTGTGTTTGGAGCATTTTGTCACCGGCCGACTCTAAAATTCATCGTTTCCCCATCTCAGCCCAGAAAGCAGGTAGAACAAATTTTATGGTGCCTTTCAGATGCCTACCGGGGTATTGTAAAAACTAACAACAGAACTCGTTCTGGCACCTTCCCTGGTGGAGTTGTGCATGGGGTGTGTTTGGAACATTTTGTCACCAGCCGAGTCCAAAATTCAGCGATTCCGCATTTCAGCCCAGAAAGCAGGTAGAACAACTTTTGTGGTGCCTTTCAGATGCCTACCGGCGTAGTGTAATGAATTACCAAGAAAACTCCTTTCTGGCACCTTCCCTGGTGGAGCTGCGCATGGGGTGTGTTTGGAGCATTTTGTCACCGGCCGACTCTAAAATTCATCGTTTCGCCATCTCAGCCCAGAAAGCAGGTAGAACAAATTTTATGGTGCCTTTCAGATGCCTACCGGGGTAGTGTAAAAACTAACAACAGAACTCGTTTCTGGCACCTTCCCCGGTGGAGTTGTTCATGGGGTGTGTTTGGAACATTTTTTCAGCAGCCGAGTCCAAAATTCAGCGATTCCCCATCTCAGCCCAGAAAGCAGGTAGAACAACTTTTGTGGTGCCTTGCAGCTGCCTACCGGACCAATGTAAAAACTGCCAACAGAACTCCTTTCTGGCACCTTCCCTGGTGGAGCTGCGCATGGGGTGTGTTTGGAGCATTTTGTCACCGGCCGACTCTAAAATTCATCGTTTCCCCATCTCAGCCCAGAAAGCAGGTAGAACAACTTTTGTGGTGCCTTGCAGCTCCCTACCGGACCAATGTAAAAACTGCCAACAGAACTCGTTCTGGCACCTTCCCCGGTGGAGTTGTGCATGGGGTGTGTTTGGAACATTTTGTCACCAGCCGAGACCAAAATTCAGCCATTCCACATCTCAGCCCAGAAAGCAGGTAGAACAACTTTTGTGGTGCCTTTCAGATGCCTACCGGGGTAGTGTAAAAACTACCAAGAGAAGTCGTTTCTGGCACCTTCCGCGGTGGAGTTGTGCATGGGGTGTGTTTGGAACATTTTGTCACCAGCCGAGTCCAAAATTGAGCGATTCCGCATTTCAGCCCAGAAAGCAGGTAGAACAACTTTTGTGTTGCCTTGCAGCTGTCTACCGGGGTATTGTAAAAACTACTAACAGAACTCGTTTCTGGCACCTTCCCCGGTGGAGTTGTGCATGGGGTGTGTTTGGAACATTTTGTCTCCAGCTGAGACCAAAATTCAGCGATTCCCCACCTCAGCCCAGAAAGCAGGTAGAACAAATTTTGTGGTGCCTTGCAGCTGCCTACCGGGGTAGTGTAAAAAGTACCTACAGAACTCGTTTCTGGCACTTTCCCCGGTGGAGTTGTGCATGGGGTGTGTTTGGAGCATTTTGTCACCGGCCGACTCTAAAATTCATCTTTTCCCCATCTCAGCCCAGAAAGCAGGTAGAATAAATTTTATGGTGCCTTTCAGATGCCTACCGGGGTATTGTAAAAACTAACAACAGAACTCGTTTCTGGCACCTTCCCCGGTGGAGCTGCGCATGGGGTGTGTTTGGAGCATTTTGTCACCGGCCAACTCTAAAATTCATCGTTTCCCCACATCAGCCCAGAAAGCAGGTAGAACAACTTTTGTGGTGCCTTGCAGCTGCCTACCGGGGTTTTGTAAAAACTACCAAGAGAACTCGTTTCTGGCACCTTCCCCGGTGGAGCTGCGCATGGGGTGTGTTTGGAGCATTTTGTCACCAGCCAACTCTAAAATTCATCGTTTCGCCATCTCAGCCCAGAAAGCAGGTAGAACAAATTTTATGGTGCCTTTCAGATGCCTACCGGGGTATTGTAAAAACTAACAACAGAACTCGTTTCTGGCGCATTCCCCGTTGGAGTTGTGCATGGGGTGTGTTTGGAACATTTTGTCACCAGCCGAGTCCAAAGTTCAGCGATTCCCCACCTCAGCCCAGAAAGCAGGTAGAACAACTTTTGTGGTGCCTTTCAGATGCCTACCGGACCAATGTAAAAACTGCCAAAAGAACTCCTTTCTGGCACCTTCCCTGGTGGAGCTGCGCATGGGTGTGTTTGGAGCATTTTGTCACCGGCCGACTCTAAAATTCATCGTTTCCCCACCTCAGCCCAGAAAGCAGGTAGAACAACTTTTGTGGTGCCTTGCAGCTGCCTACCGGGGTTTTGTAAAAACTACCAAGAGAACTCGTTTCTGGCACCTTCCCTGGTGGAGTTGTGCATGGGGTGTGTTTGGAACATTTTGTCACCAGCCGAGTCCAAAATTCAGCGATTCCCCATCTCAGCCCAGAAAGCAGGTAGAACAACTTTTGTGGTGCCTTTCAGATGCCTACCGGCGTAGTGTAAAGAATTACCAAGAAAACTCCTTTCTGGCACCTTCCCTGGTGGAGCTGCGCATGGGGTGTGTTTGGAGCATTTTGTCACCGGCCGACTCTAAAATTCATCGTTTCCCCATCTCAGCCCAGAAAGCAGGTAGAACAAATTTTATGGTGCCTTTCAGATGCCTACCGGGGTAGTGTAAAAACTACCAAGAGAAGTCGTTTCTGGCACCTTCCCCGGTGGAGTTGTGCATGGGGTGTGTTTGGAACATTTTGTCACCGGCCGACGCTAAAATTCATCGTTTCCCCATCTCAGCCCAGAAAGCAGGTAGAACAAATTTTATGGTGCCTTTCACCTGCCTACCGGGGTAGTGTAAAAACTAACAACAGAACTCGTTTCTGGCACCTTCCCCGGTGGAGTTGTGCATGGGGTGTGTTTGGAACATTTTTTCAGCAGCCGAGTCCAAAATTCAGCGATTCCCCATCTCAGCCCAGAAAGCAGGTAGAACAACTTTTGTGGTGCCTTTCAGCTGCCTACCGGACCAATGTAAAAACTGCCAACAGAACTCGTTTCTGGCACCTTCCCTGGTGGAGCTGCGCATGGGTGTGTTTGGAGCATTTTGTCACCGGCCGACTCTAAAATTCATCGTTTCCCCATCTCAGCCCAGAAAGCAGGTAGAACAAGTTTTGTGGTGCCTTTCAGATGCCTACCGGACCAATGTAAAAACTGCCAACAGAACTCCTTTCTGGCACCTTCCCCGGTGGAGCTGCGCATGGGGTGTGTTTGGAGCATTTTGTCACCGGCCGACTCTAAAATTCATCGTTTCCCCATCTCAGCCCAGAAAGCAGGTAGAACAACTTTTGTGGTGCCTTGCAGCTGCCTACCGGACCAATGTAAAAACTAACAACAGAACTCGTTTCTGGCACCTTCCCCGGTGGAGTTGTGCATGGGGTGTGTTTGGAACATTTTGTCACCAGGCGAGTCCAAAATTCAGCGATTCCCCACCTCAGCCCAGAAAGCAGGTAGAACAAGTTTTGTGGTGCCTTGCAGCTGCCTACCGGACCAAAGTAAAAACTGCCAACAGAACTCGTTTCTGGCACCTTCCCTGGTGGAGCTGCGCATGGGGTGTGTTTGGAGCATTTTGTCACCGGCCGACTCTAAAATTCATCGTTTCCCCATCTCAGCCCAGAAAGCAGGTAGAACAACTTTTGTGGTGCCTTGCAGCTGCCTACCGGACCAATGTAAAAACTGCCAACAGAACTCGTTCTGGCACCTTCCCCGGTGGAGTTGTGCATGGGGTGTGTTTGGAACATTTTGTCACCAGCCGAGACCAAAATTCAGCCATTCCACATCTCAGCCCAGAAAGCAGGTAGAACAACTTTTGTGGTGCCTTTCAGATGCCTACCGGGGTAGTGTAAAAACTACCAAGAGAAGTCGTTTCTGGCACCTTCCGCGGTGGAGTTGTGCATGGGGTGTGTTTGGAACATTTTGTCACCAGCCGAGTCCAAAATTCAGCGATTCCGCATTTCAGCCCAGAAAGCAGGTAGAACAACTTTTGTGTTGCCTTGCAGCTGTCTACCGGGGTAGTGTAAAAACTACTAACAGAACTCGTTTCTGGCACCTTCCCCGGTGGAGTTGTGCATGGGGTGTGTTTGGAACATTTTGTCACCAGCTGAGACCAAAATTCAGCGATTCCCCACCTCAGCCCAGAAAGCAGGTAGAACAAATTTTGTGGTGCCTTGCAGCTGCCTACCGGGGTAGTGTAAAAAGTACCTACAGAACTCGTTTCTGGCACTTTCCCCGGTGGAGTTGTGCATGGGGTGTGTTTGGAGCATTTTGTCACCGGCCGACTCTAAAATTCATTGTTTCCCCATCTCAGCCCAGAAAGCAGGTAGAATAAATTTTATGGTGCCTTTCAGATGCCTACCGGGGTATTGTAAAAACTAACAACAGAACTCGTTTCTGGCACCTTCCCCGGTGGAGCTGCGCATGGGGTGTGTTTGGAGCATTTTGTCACCGGCCAACTCTAAAATTCATCGTTTCCCCACATCAGCCCAGAAAGCAGGTAGAACAACTTTTGTGGTGCCTTGCAGCTGCCTACCGGGGTTTTGTAAAAACTACCAAGAGAACTCGTTTCTGGCACCTTCCCCGGTGGAGCTGCGCATGGGGTGTGTTTGGAGCATTTTGTCACCAACCAACTCTAAAATTCATCGTTTCGCCATCTCAGCCCAGAAAGCAGGTAGAACAAATTTTATGGTGCCTTTCAGATGCCTACCGGGGTATTGTAAAAACTAACAACAGAACTCGTTTCTGGCGCATTCCCCGTTGGAGTTGTGCATGGGGTGTGTTTGGAACATTTTGTCACCAGCCGAGTCCAAAATTCAGCGAGTCCCCACCTCAGCCCAGAAAGCAGGTAGAACAACTTTTGTGGTGCCTTTCAGATGCCTACCGGACCAATGTAAAAACTGCCAAAAGAACTCCTTTCTGGCACCTTCCCTGGTGGAGCTGCGCATGGGTGTGTTTGGAGCATTTTGTCACCGGCCGACTCTAAAATTCATCGTTTCCCCACCTCAGCCCAGAAAGCAGGTAGAACAACTTTTGTGGTGCCTTGCAGCTGCCTACCGGGGTTTTGTAAAAACTACCAAGAGAACTCGTTTCTGGCACCTTCCCTGGTGGAGTTGTGCATGGGGTGTGTTTGGAACATTTTGTCACCAGCCGAGTCCAAAATTCAGCGATTCCCCATCTCAGCCCAGAAAGCAGGTAGAACAACTTTTGTGGTTCCTTTCAGATGCCTACCGGCGTAGTGTAAAGAATTACCAAGAAAACTCCTTTCTGGCACCTTCCCTGGTGGAGCTGCGCATGGGGTGTGTTTGGAGCATTTTGTCACCGGCCAACTCTAAAATTCATCGTTTCCCCACATCAGCCCAGAAAGCAGGTAGAACAACTTTTGTGGTGCCTTGCAGCTGCCTACCGGGGTTTTGTAAAAACTACCAAGAGAACTCGTTTCTGGCACCTTCCCCGGTGGAGCTGCGCATGGGGTGTGTTTGGAGCATTTTGTCACCAACCAACTCTAAAATTCATCGTTTCGCCATCTCAGCCCAGAAAGCAGGTAGAACAAATTTTATGGTGCCTTTCAGATGCCTACCGGGGTATTGTAAAAACTAACAACAGAACTCGTTTCTGGCACCTTCCCCGGTGGAGCTGCGCATGGGGTGTGTTTGGAGCATTTTGTCACCGGCCAACTCTAAAATTCATCGTTTCCCCACATCAGCCCAGAAAGCAGGTAGAACAACTTTTGTGGTGCCTTGCAGCTGCCTACCGGGGTTTTGTAAAAACTACCAAGAGAACTCGTTTCTGGCACCTTCCCCGGTGGAGCTGCGCATGGGGTGTGTTTGGAGCATTTTGTCACCAACCAACTCTAAAATTCATCGTTTCGCCATCTCAGCCCAGAAAGCAGGTAGAACAAATTTTATGGTGCCTTTCAGATGCCTACCGGGGTATTGTAAAAACTAACAACAGAACTCGTTTCTGGCGCATTCCCCGTTGGAGTTGTGCATGGGGTGTGTTTGGAACATTTTGTCACCAGCCGAGTCCAAAATTCAGCGAGTCCCCACCTCAGCCCAGAAAGCAGGTAGAACAACTTTTGTGGTGCCTTTCAGATGCCTACCGGACCAATGTAAAAACTGCCAAAAGAACTCCTTTCTGGCACCTTCCCTGGTGGAGCTGCGCATGGGTGTGTTTGGAGCATTTTGTCACCGGCCGACTCTAAAATTCATCGTTTCCCCACCTCAGCCCAGAAAGCAGGTAGAACAACTTTTGTGGTGCCTTGCAGCTGCCTACCGGGGTTTTGTAAAAACTACCAAGAGAACTCGTTTCTGGCACCTTCCCTGGTGGAGTTGTGCATGGGGTGTGTTTGGAACATTTTGTCACCAGCCGAGTCCAAAATTCAGCGATTCCCCATCTCAGCCCAGAAAGCAGGTAGAACAACTTTTGTGGTTCCTTTCAGATGCCTACCGGCGTAGTGTAAAGAATTACCAAGAAAACTCCTTTCTGGCACCTTCCCTGGTGGAGCTGCGCATGGGGTGTGTTTGGAGCATTTTGTCACCGGCCGACTCTAAAATTCATCGTTTCGCCATCTCAGCCCAGAAAGCAGGTAGAACAAATTTTATGGTGCCTTTCAGATGCCTACCGGACCAATGTAAAATCTGCCAACAGAACTCGTTCTGGCACCTTCCCCGGTGGAGTTGTGCATGGGGTGTGTTTGGAACATTTTGTCACCAGCCGAGACCAAAATTCAGCCATTCCACATCTCAGCCCAGAAAGCAGGTAGAACAACTTTTGTGGTGCCTTTCAGATGCCTACCGGGGTAGTGTAAAAACTACCAAGAGAAGTCGTTTCTGGCACCTTCCGCGGTGGAGTTGTGCATGGGGTGTGTTTGGAACATTTTGTCACCAGCCGAGTCCAAAATTCAGCGATTCCGCATTTCAGCCCAGAAAGCAGGTAGAACAACTTTTGTGTTGCCTTGCAGCTGTCTACCGGGGTAGTGTAAAAACTACTAACAGAACTCGTTTCTGGCACCTTCCCCGGTGGAGTTGTGCATGGGGTGTGTTTGGAACATTTTGTCACCAGCTGAGACCAAAATTCAGCGATTCCCCACCTCAGCCCAGAAAGCAGGTAGAACAAATTTTGTGGTGCCTTGCAGCTGCCTACCGGGGTAGTGTAAAAACTACTAACAGAACTCGTTTCTGGCACTTTCCCCGGTGGAGTTGTGCATGGGGTGTGTTTGGAGCATTTTGTCACCGGCCGACTCTAAAATTCATCGTTTCCCCATCTCAGCCCAGAAAGCAGGTAGAATAAATTTTATGGTGCCTTTCAGATGCCTACCGGGGTATTGTAAAAACTAACAACAGAACTCGTTTCTGGCACCTTCCCCGGTGGAGCTGCGCATGGGGTATGTTTGGAGCATTTTGTCACCGGCCAACTCTAAAATTCATCGTTTCCCCACATCAGCCCAGAAAGCAGGTAGAACAACTTTTGTGGTGCCTTGCAGCTGCCTACCGGGGTTTTGTAAAAACTACCAAGAGAACTCGTTTCTGGCACCTTCCCCGGTGGAGCTGCGCATGGGGTGTGTTTGGAGCATTTTGTCACCAACCAACTCTAAAATTCATCGTTTCGCCATCTCAGCCCAGAAAGCAGGTAGAACAAATTTTATGGTGCCTTTCAGATGCCTACCGGGGTATTGTAAAAACTAACAACAGAACTCGTTTCTGGCGCATTCCCCGTTGGAGTTGTGCATGGGGTGTGTTTGGAACATTTTGTCACCAGCCGAGTCCAAAATTCAGCGAGTCCCCACCTCAGCCCAGAAAGCAGGTAGAACAACTTTTGTGGTGCCTTTCAGATGCCTACCGGGGTAGTGTAAAAACTACCAAGAGAACTCCTTTCTGACACCTTCCGCGGTGGAGTTGTGCATGTGGTGTGTTTGGAACATTTTGTCACCTACCGACTCTAAAATTAATCGTTTCCCCATCTCAGCCCAGAAAGAAGGTAGAACAAATTTTATGGTGCCTTTCAGATGCCTACCGGCGTAGTGTAAGAATTACCAAGAAAACTCCTTTCTGGCACCTTCCCTGGTGGAGCTGCGCATGGGGTGTGTTTGGAGCATTTTGTCACCGGCCGACTCTAAAATTCATCGTTTCCCCATCTCAGCCCAGAAAGCAGGTAATACAACTTTTGTGGTGCCTTGCAGCTGCCTACCGGACCAATGTAAAAACTGCCAACAGAACTCGTTTCTGGCACCTTCCCTGGTGGAGCTGCGCATGGGGTGTGTTTGGAGCATTTTGTCACCGGCCAACTCTAAAATTCAGGGATTCCCCACCTCAGCACAGAAAGCAGGTAGAACAACTTTTGTGGTGCCTTTCAGATGCCTACTGGGGTATTGTAAAAACTAATAGAACTCGTTTCTGGCGCCTTCCCCGGTGGAGTTGTTCATGGGGTGTGTTTGGAGCATTTTGTCACCGGCCGACTCTAAAATTCATCGTTTCCCCATCTCAGCCCAGAAAGCAGGTAATACAACTTTTGTGGTGCCTTGCAGCTGCCTACCGGACCAATGTAAAAACTGCCAACAGAACTCGTTTCTGGCACCTTCCCCGGTGGAGTTGTGCATGGGGTGTGTTTGGAGCATTTTGTCACCGGCTGAGGCCAAAATTCATCGTTTCCCCATCTCAGCCCAGAAAGCAGGTAGAACAAATTTTATGGTGCCTTTCAGATGCCTACCGGGGTAGTGTAAAAACTACCAAAAGAACTCATTTCTGGCACCTTCCGCGGTGGAGTTGTGCATGTGGTGTGTTTGGAGCATTTTGTCACCTACCGACTCTAAAATTAATCGTTTCCCCATCTCAGCCCAGAAAGAAGGTAGAACAAATTTTATGGTGCCTTTCAGATGCCTACCGGCGTAGTGTAAGAATTACCAAGAAAACTCCTTTCTGGCACCTTCCCTGGTGGAGCTGCGCATGGGGTGTGTTTGGAGCATTTTGTCACCGGCCAACTCTAAAATTCATCGTTTCCCCATCTCAGCGCAGAAAGCAGGTAGAACAAATTTTATGGTACCTTTCAGATGCCTACCGGGGTATTGTAAAAACTAACAACAGAACTCGTTTCTGGCACCTTCCCCGGTGGAGTTGTGCATGGGGTGTGTTTGGAACATTTTTTCACCAGCCGAGTCCAAAATTCAGCGATTCCCCACCTCAGCCCAGAAAGCAGGTAGAACAACTTTTGTGGTGCCTCTCAGCTGCCTACCGGACCAATGTAAAAACTGCCAACAGAACTCGTTCTGGCACCTTCCCCGGTGGAGTTGTGCATGGGGTGTGTTTGGAACATTTTGTCACCAGCCGAGACCAAAATTCAGCCATTCCACATCTCAGCCCAGAAAGCAGGTAGAACAACTTTTGTGGTGCCTTTCAGATGCCTACCGGGGTAGTGTAAAAACTACCAAGAGAACTCCTTTCTGGCACCTTCCGCGGTGGAGTTGTGCATGTGGTGTGTTTGGAACATTTTGTCACCTACCGACTCTAAAATTCATCGTTTCCCCATCTCAGCCCAGAAAGCAGGTAGAACAAATTTTATGGTGCCTTTCAGATGCCTACCGGGGTATTGTAAAAACTAACAAGAGAATTCGTTTCTGGCACCATCCCCGGAGGAGTTGTGCATGGGGTGTGTTTGGAACATTTTGTCACCAGCCGAGTCCAAAATTCAGCGATTCCCCACCTCAGCCCAGAAAGCAGGTAGAACAACTTTTGTGGTGCCTTGCAGCTGCCTACCGGCGTAGTGTAAGAATTACCAAGAAAACTCCTTTCTGGCACCTTCCCTGGTATAGCTGCGCATGGGGTGTGTTTGGAACATTTTGTCACCAGCCGAGACCAAAATTCAGCCATTCCCCATCTCAGCCCAGAAAGCAGGTAGAACAACTTTTGTGGTGCCTTTCAGCTGCCTACCGGACCAATGTAAAAACTGCCAACAGAACTCGTTTCTGGCACCTTCCCTGGTGGAGCTGCGCATGGGGTGTGTTTGGATCATTTTGTCACCGGCCGACGCTAAAATTCATCGTTTCCCCATCTCAGCCCAGAAAGCAGGTAGAACATCTTTTGTGGTGCCTTGCAGCTGCCTACCGGGGTATTGTAAAAACTACCAAGAGAACTCGTTTCTGGCACCTTCCCTGGTGGAGTTGTGCATGGGGTGTGTTTGGAACATTTTGTCACCAGCCGAGTCCAAAATTCAGCGATTCCCCATCTCAGCCCAGAAAGCAGGTAGAACAACTTTTGTGGTGCCTTTCAGCTGCCTACCGGACCAAAGTAAAAACTGCCAACAGAACTCGTTTCTGGCACCTTCCCTGGTGGAGCTGCGCATGGGGTGTGTTTGGAGCATTTTGTCACCAGCCAACTCTAAAATTCATCGTTTCCCCATCTCAGCCCAGAAAGCAGGTAGAACAACTTTTGTGGTGCCTTGCAGCTGCCTACCGGGGGTATTGTAAAAACTAACAACAGAACTCGTTTCTGGCACCTTCCGTGGTGGAGTTGTGCATGGGGTGTGTTTGGAACATTTTGTCACCAGCCGAGTCCAAAATTCAGCGATTCCCCACCTCAGCCCAGAAAGCAGGTAGAACAACTTTTGTGGTGCCTTTCAGCTGCCTACCGGGGTAGTGTAAAAACTACCAACAGAACTCCTTTCTGGCACTTTCCCCGGTGGAGTTGTGCATGGGGTGTGTTTGGAACATTTTGTCACCAGCCGAGACCAAAATTCAGCCATTCCCCATCTCAGCCCAGAAAGCAGGTAGAACAAGTTTTGTGGTGCCTTTCAGCTGCCTACCGGGGTAGTGTAAAAAGTACCAGTAGAACTCGTTTCTGGCACTTTCCCCGGTGGAGTTGTGCATGGGGTGTGTTTGGAACATTTTGTCACCAGCCGAGTCCAAAATTCAGCGATTCCCCATCTCAGCCCAGAAAGCAGGTAGAACAAGTTTTGTGGTGCCTTTCAGCTGCCTACCGGGGTAGTGTAAAAACTACCAAGAGAACTCGTTTCTGGCACCTTCCCCGGTGGAGTTGTGCATGGGGTGTGTTTGGAACATTTTGTCACCAGCTGAGGCCAAAATTCAGCGTTTCCCCATCTCAGTCCAGAAAGCAGGTAGAACATCTTTTGTGGTGCCTTTCAGCTGCCTACCGGGGTAGTGTAAAAAGTACCAGTAGAACTCCTTTCTGGCACTTTCCCCGGTGGAGTTGTGCATGGGGTGTGTTTGGAACATTTTGTCAGGAGCCGAGACCAAAATTCAGCCATTCCCCATCTCAGCCTAGAAAGCAGGTAGAACAACTTTTGTGGTGCCTTTCAGCTGTCTACCGGGGTAGTGTAAAAAGTACCAGTAGAACTCGTTTCTGGCACTTTCCCCGGTGGAGTTGTGCATGGGGTGTGTTTGGAACATTTTGTCACCCGCCGAGTCCAAAATTCAGCCATTCCCCATCTCAGCCCAGAAAGCAGGTAGAACAAGTTTTGTGGTGCCTTTCAGCTGTCTACCGGGGTAGTGTAAAAAGTACCAGTAGAACTCGTTTTTGGCACTTTCCCCGGTGGAGTTGTGCATGGGGTGTGTTTGGAACATTTTGTCACCAGCCGAGTCCAAAATTCAGCCATTCCCCATCTCAGCCTAGAAAGCAGGTAGAACAAGTTTTGTGGTGCCTTTCAGCTGTCTACCGGGGTAGTGTAAAAAGTACCAGTAGAACTCGTTTTTGGCACTTTCCCCGGTGGAGTTGTGCATGGGGTGTGTTTGGAACATTTTGTCACCAGCCGAGTCCAAAATTCAGCGATTCCCCATCTCAGCCCAGAAAGCAGGTAGAACAAGTTTTGTGGTACCTTTCAGCTGTCTACCGGGGTAGTGTAAAAAGTACCAGTAGAACTCGTTTCTGGCACTTTCCCCGGTGGAGATGTGCATGGGGTGTGTTTGGAACATTTTGTCAGGAGCCGAGACCAAAATTCAGCCATTCCCCATCTCAGCCCAGAAAGCAGGTAGAACAAGTTTTGTGGTGCCTTTCAGCTGTCTACCGGGGTAGTGTAAAAAGTACCAGTAGAACTCCTTTCTGGCACTTTCCCCGGTGGAGATGTGCATGGGGTGTGTTTGGAGTATTTTGTCACCGGCCGACTCTAAAATTCATCGTTTCCCCATCTCAGCCCAGAAAGCAGGTAGAACAAATTTTATGGTGCCTTGCAGCTTCCTACCAGAGCAATGTAAAAACTGTCAATAGAACTCCTTTCTGGCACCTTCCCTGGTATAGCTGCGCATGGGGTGTGTTTGGAACATTTTGTCACCAGCCGAGACCAAAATTCAGCCATTCCCCATCTCAGCCCAGAAAGCAGGTAGAACAAATTTTGTGGTGCCTTTCAGCTGCCTACCGGACCAATGTAAAAACTGCCAACAGAATTCCTTTCTGGCACCTTCCCTGGTGGAGCTGCGCATGGGGTGTGTTTGGAGCATTTTGTCACCGGCCAACTCTAAAATTCAGCGAGTCCCCACCTCAGCCCAGAAAGCAGGTAGAACAACTTTTGTGGTGCCTTGCAGCTGCCTACCGGGGTTTTGTAAAAACTACCAAGAGAACTCGTTTCTGGCACCTTCCCTGGTGGAGTTGTGCATGGGGTGTGTTTGGAACATTTTGTCACCAGCCGAGTCCAAAATTCAGCGATTCCCCACCTCAGCCCAGAAAGCAGGTAGAACAACTTTTGTGGTGCCTTTCAGCTGCCTACCGGACCAATGTAAAAACTGCCAACAGAACTCGTTTCTGGCACCTTCCCTGGTGGAGCTGCGCATGGGGTGTGTTTGGAGCATTTTGTCACCGGCCAACTCTAATATTCATCGTTTCCCCATCTCAGCCCAGAAAGCAGGTTGAACAAATTTTATGTTGCCTTTCAGATGCCTACCGGGGTATTGTAAAAACTAACAGCAGAACTCCTTTCTGGCACCTTCCCCGGTGGAGCTGCGCATGGGGTGTGTTTGGAGCATTTTGTCACCGGCCGACTCTAAAATTCAGCGATTCCCCATCTCAGCCCAGAAAGCAGGTAGAACAAATTTTATGGTACCTTTCAGATGCCTACCGGGGTATTGTAAAAACTAACAACAGAACTCCTTTCTGGCACCTTCTCCGGTGGAGTAGTGCATGGGGTGTGTTTGGAACATTTTGTCACCAGCCGAGTCCAAAATTCAGCCATTCCCCACCTCAACCCAGAAAGCAGGTAGAACATCTTTTGTGGTGCCTTTCAGCTGCCTACCGGGGTAGTGTAAAGAATTACCAAGAAAACTCCTTTCTGGCACCTTCCCTGGTGGAGATGCGCATGTTGTGTTTTGAGCATTTTGTCACCGGCCGACTCTAAAATTCATCGTTTCCCCATCTCAGCCCAGAAAGCAGGTAGAACAAATTTTATGGTGCCTTTCAGATGCCTACCGGGGTAGTGTAAAAACTACCAAAAGAACTCGTTTCTGGCACCTTCCCCGGTGGAGTTGTGCATGGGGTGTGTTTGGAACATTTTGTCACCAGCCGAGTCCAAAATTCATCGTTTCCCCATCTCAGCCCAGAAAGCAGGTAGAACAAATTTTATGGTGCCTTTCAGCTGCCTACCGGGGTACTGTAAAAACAACCAAGAGCACTCGTTTCTGGCACTTTCCCCGGTGGAGTTGTGCATGGGGTGTGTTTGGAACATTTTGTCAGGAACCGAGTCCAAAATTCAGCGATTCCCCACCTCAGCCCAGAAAGCAGGTAGAACAACTTTTGTGGTGCCTTTCAGCTGCCTACCGGACCAATGTAAAAACTGCCAAAAGAACTCGTTTCTGGCACCTTCCCTGGTGGAGCTGCGCATGGGGTGTGTTTGGAGCATTTTGTCACCGGCCGACTCTAAAATTCATCGTTTCCCCATCTCAGCCCAGAAAGCAGGTAGAACAAATTTTATGGTGCCTTGCAGCTGCCTACGGAGAAATGTAAAAACTAACAATAGAACTCCTTTCTGGCACCTTCCCTGGTATAGCTGCGCATGGGGTGTGTTCGGAACATTTTGTCACCAGCCGAGACCAAAATTCAGCCATTCCCCATCTCAGCCCAGAAAACAGGTAGAACAAATTTTGTGGTGCCTTTCAGCTGCCTACGGGACCAATGTAAAAACTGCCAACAGAACTCCTTTCTGGCACCTTCCCTGGTGGAGCTGCGCATGGGGTGTGTTTGGAGCATTTTGTCACCGGCCAACTCTAAAATTCAGCGAGTCCCCACCTCAGCCCAGAAAGCAGGTAGAACAACTTTTGTGGTGCCTTGAAGCTGCCTACCGGGGTTTTGTAAAAACTACCAAGAGAACTCGTTTCTGGCACCTTCCCCGGTGGAGTTGTGCATGGGGTGTGTTTGGAACATTTTGTCACCAGCCGAGTCCAAAATTCAGCGATTCCCCACCTCAGCCCAGAAATCAGGTAATACAACTTTTGTGGTGCCTTTCAGATGCCTACCGGGGTATTGTAAAAACTAATAGAACACGTTTCTGGCGCCTTCCCCGGTGGAGTTGTGCATGGGGTGTGTTTGGAGCATTTTGTCACCAGCCAACTCTAAAATTCATCGTTTCCCCATCTCAGCCCAGAAAGCAGGTAATACAACTTTTGTGGTGCCTTGCAGCTGCCTACCGGACCAATGTAAAAACTGCCAAAAGAACTCATTTCTGGCACCTTCCGCGGTGGAGTTGTGCATGTGGTGTGTTTGGAGCATTTTGTCACCTACCGACTCTAAAATTAATCATTTCCCCATCTCAGCCCAGAAAGAAGGTAGAACAAATTTTATGGTGCCTTTCAGCTGCCTACCGGCGTAGTGTAAGAATTACCAAAGAACTCCTTTCTGGCACCTTCCCTGGTGGAGCTGCGCATGGGGTGTGTTTGGAACATTTTGTCACCGGCCGACTCTAAAATTCATCTTTTCCCCATCTCAGCCCAGAAAGCAGGTAGGACAACTTTTGTGGTGCCTTTCAGATGCCTACCGGGGTAGTGTAAAAAGTACCAACAGAACTCGTTTCTGGCACTTTCCCCGGTGGAGTTGTGCATGGGGTGTGTTTGGAACATTTTGTCACCAGCCGAGTCCAAAATTCAGCGATTCCCCATCTCAGCCCAGAAAGCAGGTAGAACAACTTTTGTGGTGCCTTTCAGCTGCCTACCGGGGTAGTGTAAAAACTACCAAGAGAACTCGTTTCTGGCACCTTCCCCGGTGGAGTTGTGCATGGGGTGTGTTTGGAACATTTTGTCACCAGCTGAGGCCAAAATTCAGCGTTTCCCCATCTCAGTCCAGAAAGCAGGTAGAACATCTTTTGTGGTGCCTTTCAGCTGCCTACCGGGGTAGTGTAAAAAGTACCAGTAGAACTCCTTTCTGGCACTTTCCCCGGTGGAGTTGTGCATGGGGTGTGTTTGGAACATTTTGTCAGGAGCCGAGACCAAAATTCAGCCATTCCCCATCTCAGCCTAGAAAGCAGGTAGAACAACTTTTGTGGTGCCTTTCAGCTGTCTACCGGGGTAGTGTAAAAAGTACCAGTAGAACTCGTTTCTGGCACTTTCCCCGATGGAGTTGTGCATGGGGTGTGTTTGGAACATTTTGTCACCCGCCGAGTCCAAAATTCAGCCATTCCCCATCTCAGCCCAGAAAGCAGGTAGAACAAGTTTTGTGGTGCCTTTCAGCTGTCTACCGGGGTAGTGTAAAAAGTACCAGTAGAACTCGTTTTTGGCACTTTCCCCGGTGGAGTTGTGCATGGGGTGTGTTTGGAACATTTTGTCACCAGCCGAGTCCAAAATTCAGCCATTCCCCATCTCAGCCTAGAAAGCAGGTAGAACAAGTTTTGTGGTGCCTTTCAGCTGTCTACCGGGGTAGTGTAAAAAGTACCAGTAGAACTCGTTTTTGGCACTTTCCCCGGTGGAGATGTGCATGGGGTGTGTTTGGAACATTTTGTCACCAGCCGAGTCCAAAATTCAGCGATTCCCCATCTCAGCCCAGAAAGCAGGTAGAACAAGTTTTGTGGTACCTTTCAGCTGTCTACCGGGGTAGTGTAAAAAGTACCAGTAGAACTCGTTTCTGGCACTTTCCCCGGTGGAGATGTGCATGGGGTGTGTTTGGAACATTTTGTCAGGAGCCGAGACCAAAATTCAGCCATTCCCCATCTCAGCCCAGAAAGCAGGTAGAACAAGTTTTGTGGTGCCTTTCAGCTGTCTACCGGGGTAGTGTAAAAAGTACCAGTAGAACTCCTTTCTGGCACTTTCCCCGGTGGAGATGTGCATGGGGTGTGTTTGGAGCATTTTGTCACCGGCCGACTCTAAAATTCATCGTTTCCCCATCTCAGCCCAGAAAGCAGGTAGAACAAATTTTATGGTGCCTTGCAGCTTCCTACCAGAGCAATGTAAAAACTGTCAATAGAACTCCTTTCTGGCACCTTCCCTGGTATAGCTGCGCATGGGGTGTGTTTGGAACATTTTGTCACCAGCCGAGACCAAAATTCAGCCATTCCCCATCTCAGCCCAGAAAGCAGGTAGAACAAATTTTGTGGTGCCTTTCAGCTGCCTACCGGACCAATGTAAAAACTGCCAACAGAATTCCTTTCTGGCACCTTCCCTGGTGGAGCTGCGCATGGGGTGTGTTTGGAGCATTTTGTCACCGGCCAACTCTAAAATTCAGCGAGTCCCCACCTCAGCCCAGAAAGCAGGTAGAACAACTTTTGTGGTGCCTTGCAGCTGCCTACCGGGGTTTTGTAAAAACTACCAAGAGAACTCGTTTCTGGCACCTTCCCTGGTGGAGTTGTGCATGGGGTGTGTTTGGAACATTTTGTCACCAGCCGAGTCCAAAATTCAGCGATTCCCCACCTCAGCCCAGAAAGCAGGTAGAACAACTTTTGTGGTGCCTTTCAGCTGCCTACCGGACCAATGTAAAAACTGCCAACAGAACTCGTTTCTGGCACCTTCCCTGGTGGAGCTGCGCATGGGGTGTGTTTGGAGCATTTTGTCACCGGCCAACTCTAATATTCATCGTTTCCCCATCTCAGCCCAGAAAGCAGGTTGAACAAATTTTATGTTGCCTTTCAGATGCCTACCGGGGTATTGTAAAAACTAACAGCACAACTCCTTTCTGGCACCTTCCCCGGTGGAGCTGCGCATGGGGTGTGTTTGGAGCATTTTGTCACCGGCCGACTCTAAAATTCAGCGATTCCCCATCTCAGCCCAGAAAGCAGGTAGAACAAATTTTATGGTACCTTTCAGATGCCTACCGGGGTATTGTAAAAACTAACAACAGAACTCCTTTCTGGCACCTTCTCCGGTGGAGTAGTGCATGGGGTGTGTTTGGAACATTTTGTCACCAGCCGAGTCCAAAATTCAGCCATTCCCCACCTCAACCCAGAAAGCAGGTAGAACATCTTTTGTGGTGCCTTTCAGCTGCCTACCGGGGTAGTGTAAAGAATTACCAAGAAAACTCCTTTCTGGCACCTTCCCTGGTGGAGATGCGCATGTTGTGTTTTGAGCATTTTGTCACCGGCCGACTCTAAAATTCATCGTTTCCCCATCTCAGCCCAGAAAGCAGGTAGAACAAATTTTATGGTGCCTTTCAGATGCCTACCGGGGTAGTGTAAAAACTACCAAAAGAACTCGTTTCTGGCACCTTCCCCGGTGGAGTTGTGCATGGGGTGTGTTTGGAACATTTTGTCACCGGCCGACGCTAAAATTCATCGTTTCCCCATCTCAGCCCAGAAAGCAGGTAGAACAAATTTTATGGTGCCTTTCAGCTGCCTACCGGGGTACTGTAAAAACAACCAAGAGCACTCGTTTCTGGCACTTTCCCCGGTGGAGTTGTGCATGGGGTGTGTTTGGAACATTTTGTCAGGAACCGAGTCCAAAATTCAGCGATTCCCCACCTCAGCCCAGAAAGCAGGTAGAACAACTTTTGTGGTGCCTTTCAGCTGCCTACCGGACCAATGTAAAAACTGCCAAAAGAACTCGTTTCTGGCACCTTCCCTGGTGGAGCTGCGCATGGGGTGTGTTTGGAGCATTTTGTCACCGGCCGACTCTAAAATTCATCGTTTCCCCATCTCAGCCCAGAAAGCAGGTAGAACAAATTTTATGGTGCCTTGCAGCTGCCTACGGAGAAATGTAAAAACTAACAATAGAACTCCTTTCTGGCACCTTCCCTGGTATAGCTGCGCATGGGGTGTGTTCGGAACATTTTGTCACCAGCCGAGACCAAAATTCAGCCATTCCCCATCTCAGCCCAGAAAACAGGTAGAACAAATTTTGTGGTGCCTTTCAGCTGCCTACGGGACCAATGTAAAAACTGCCAACAGAACTCCTTTCTGGCACCTTCCCTGGTGGAGCTGCGCATGGGGTGTGTTTGGAGCATTTTGTCACCGGCCAACTCTAAAATTCAGCGAGTCCCCACCTCAGCCCAGAAAGCAGGTAGAACAACTTTTGTGGTGCCTTGAAGCTGCCTACCGGGGTTTTGTAAAAACTACCAAGAGAACTCGTTTCTGGCACCTTCCCCGGTGGAGTTGTGCATGGGGTGTGTTTGGAACATTTTGTCACCAGCCGAGTCCAAAATTCAGCGATTCCCCACCTCAGCCCAGAAATCAGGTAATACAACTTTTGTGGTGCCTTTCAGATGCCTACCGGGGTATTGTAAAAACTAATAGAACTCGTTTCTGGCGCCTTCCCCGGTGGAGTTGTGCATGGGGTGTGTTTGGAGCATTTTGTCACCAGCCAACTCTAAAATTCATCGTTTCCCCATCTCAGCCCAGAAAGCAGGTAATACAACTTTTGTGGTGCCTTGCAGCTGCCTACCGGACCAATGTAAAAACTGCCAAAAGAACTCATTTCTGGCACCTTCCGCGGTGGAGTTGTGCATGTGGTGTGTTTGGAGCATTTTGTCACCTACCGACTCTAAAATTAATCATTTCCCCATCTCAGCCCAGAAAGAAGGTAGAACAAATTTTATGGTGCCTTTCAGCTGCCTACCGGCGTAGTGTAAGAATTACCAAAGAACTCCTTTCTGGCACCTTCCCTGGTGGAGCTGCGCATGGGGTGTGTTTGGAACATTTTGTCACCGGCCGACTCTAAAATTCATCTTTTCCCCATCTCAGCCCAGAAAGCAGGTAGGACAACTTTTGTGGTGCCTTTCAGATGCCTACCGGGGTAGTGTAAAAAGTACCAACAGAACTCGTTTCTGGCGCTTTCCCCGGTGGAGTTGTGCATGGGGTGTGTTTGGAACATTTTGTCACCAGCCGAGTCCAAAATTCAGCGATTCCCCATCTCAGCCCAGAAAGCAGGTAGAACAACTTTTGTGGTGCCTTTCAGCTGCCTACCAGCGTACTGTAAGAATTACCAGGAAAACTCGTTTCTGGCACCTTCCCTGGTGGAGTTGTGCATGGGGTGTGTTTGGAGCATTTTGTCACCGGCCGACGCTAAAATTCATCGTTTCCCCATCTCAGCCCAGAAAGCAGGTAGAACATCTTTTGTGGTGCCTTGCAGCTGCCTACCGGGGTTTTGTAAAAACTACCAAGAGAACTCGTTTCTGGCACCTTCCGCGGTGGAGTTGTGCATGGGGTGTGTTTGGAACATTTTGTCACCAGCCGAGTCCAAAATTCAGCGATTCCCCATCTCAGCCCAGAAAGCAGGTAGAACAACTTTTGTGGTGCCTTTCAGCTGCCTACCGGACCAATGTAAAAACTGCCAACAGAACTCGTTTCTGGCACCTTCCCTGGTGGAGCTGCGCATGGGGTGTGTTTGGAGCATTTTGTCACCAGCCAACTCTAAAATTCATCGTTTCCCCATCTCAGCCCAGAAAGCAGGTA